>NW_026057588.1:2616453-2953282 GCF_023721935.1 Panthera uncia
CCTTCTCCTCCTATTCCTTCTTCTCCTCTTCCTTCTCCTCCTCCCCTTCCTCCTTCTTCTTCTTTTAAGTTTGTTTATTTATTCTGAGAGACACACAGAGAGGGGGGTGGGGCCAAGAGAGATGGAGAGACAGAATCCCAAGCAGGCTCCATGCTGTCAGTGCAGAACCCCACGTGGGGCTCAATCTCAAGAACTATGAGATCATGACCTGAGCCGAGATCAAGAGTTTGATGCTTAGCCTATTGAGCCGCCCAGGTGCTCCCAGAGTATTTCTTAAAGACAGAGCATTCTTCTTATGGAAGTCTCCCTTTAAAATCTTGTTGAATTTAATTTTCTATTAATTTACTTCAGATCTCTGCCTCTTTTTCCATCACTGATAAGGTTTTTTATCTGAGTGAAAGCACTGACTTTCCACAAAGGCTCATACAAAATAGACCTGGTTTGGATACCTGCCCCCAAAGAGTTTCCCTAATGTGATTCCTTTCTTTTGAGTATCATGGTGATTTATATACTAAGCTAGATCCCTTACATTTAGAATTATGGGAAAATCTGATACATTTCATTAACTGACAAGCTTATAAGCATCTGTATTTTAGGTGGGTTTTACCTTCTTTAGTTTCCAAACTGCTCATTTATCTGTTCCCTCTGGATACAGATGTCACTTGGTTTTAAGAGTCCTGTCTAAAGACAGAAAAAAAATTAAGTACGGTAAGAATAAAGTAATTTAACAATGAAATGCTAAGAATAAAATGTGTATTGTCTAGGTTGAAAAATATTGCCTTAAAGACACAAAACTTAGAAAATATTATTAATAGAAGAAAATGTCTTTGAAAACTGGTATAATGGAATATTTCAAATATACGTGAAAGATAACAGCATAAGGCCCACAGACTTATCACCACCTTAAACAGTTAAATTACCAGCACGCAGTCATTTCATCTATACTGTCACCCATGTTATCCACACCAGATTATTTAACAAAAAAAATCATATGTATAATTATATTCTCAAGTAAATAATCAAGAACGTACTCCTACACAATGACATGGGATGTAAAGATTGGATTCCTTCATAAGGAGGACCTGAGTACCTTTCTCATACCTACAACAATAACTACTCAATAGTATCATTAAATAACAATAAGAGCTCATGTTTCCCTTATTCACCCCCATATAATTTGTGTTTTTCCATTAAGAGTTTGGCAATTAATAAGTCTCCCTCTTTTTCTTATTCTTATAAAAAAATGGATCATTTATCTAGAATAATTTAAGATGTTCTATCAATTTATTACATCCTACTGATACTGCTTCATATGCTGTCCCAGTCAGTCACACTAAAGGTATAATTTTTGCTAGTGGCTTACTCAAGTTCTAGTTCAGTTTATTGTGAAGAACACTTCAGAGGTAGTACAGTTCCTTCTTATTGCCTCCCATTCAAAGAAGTTTTTTATAGCTTTTTATATAAGCTTTTTATAAGTTTTTTATAGCTCAGCACAGAGCCCAACTCAGGGCTCGAACCCATGAGCTGTGAGATCACGGCCTGAGCCGAAGTCGGATGCTCAACGGACTGAGCCACCCAGGTGCCCCTGTGAGAAGTTGCATTTAGAGGCCACAATCTGGAGAACAGAGGTGGTAGTTGCTCGGGAGTTGATCACAATATCTGAACCTGTTCAGTTGAAAAAACTATATCCATCTCTCTATACATTTCAAGTCAAATACACATTGGTTAATGTTGACTTCTTTCAATTACATGGATCACATTAATATCCTTATTCAGTCATTTAAAAAAAATTGATGACTTTACTAAAAATACGATATTGGATACCAGTTCACAATCTTGGCTGATAGTTTTGGTGTTTTGTTTGAATACACCCTGATAAAAATCAACAGACACAATTATTTTTTTTTAGTTTCTCAAAAGTTATTATTTGTATGGATTGGTCATAAACTTCTCACATAATAAGGGTTGTATAGGTATGCAAACATGTTTTAAAGTCACTTTGAGATTGAAACTAATGAGTTATTCTTGGGGCGTCTGGGTGGCTCAGTTGGTAAAGCGTCCCACTTCGGCTCAGGTCATGATCTCACATTTCATGGGTTCAAGCCCCGGGTTGGGCTCTGTGCTGACAGCTCAGAGCCTGGAGCCTGCTTCAGATTCTGTCTCCCTCTCTCTATGCCCCTCCCCTACTCACAGTCTGTCTTTCAAAAAATGAATAAAGCTGTTAAAAAAAAAAAAAGGAATTCGTAATTACATTTATCTAAAATATCTAACGATTGGTGGAAGAGTATAAACCTCCAACTCCCATGTGGAGATAGGACTCTTAAGAAAAAAGAACTAGAGATTCCACATTTAAGAGAGCAGAGATCATCGGGGACTTCAATATTCTCAGATTCTCAATGTTACCCTGACCTGGAACCAGATTTCAAAATTACTATGACATTCGAATGATCCTCCAAATCTGAAACTCTTCCTACCCAGCAAGGACCTCACGATCCCCTGATCAGTAGGAATTTTTAATGTGGTCACCCCTCACAGACGTGTAGCGTTTAACAGCATGGTTTGTTCCGGCAGATAAAGTTCTACTCAAGGAGCGTAATGATGGATATTTCAATATTCTTTCTCCGAGAGCACAGTGCACATAATTTAGCCCCTACCCATGTCTCCATGGCGTCCATTCCCTTTTGATTAAGGGAATAGAATGAGTCTCTTTTGCCCTTGAACGACTACAGTTCAAACATAGGAGTGACCCGTGGTGATCACAGGTGTTAAGTAGTCAGAGACTCTTCCAAGTTGACTCTGATTTACAGAAACTGTGTAAATTCTCACTCCACATAAAATGACATCTTTGTTGGAGAATTAAATTCATTACATGTTTTCTTTTCAAAGTTATTTCTGGAACTTTCCCTTGGTTTAAAATTCTTCTCTGATAAAGTTCATATGTATATTGTACTACATTTTCTTAAAATTACCCTTCAATTTTAATTGGTTATAAAAATTACAATTGTATCTAAACATTTTAAACAAATCCATCTGCCTATAAAGTTGATGTGAATGTTTATGTCTAAATATGCCACGACTCCCTCCTCCTTCAATAACCCAAGGCCTAAAGGTTGCTGTCAATTGGTGTGCATCCTTGGAGAAACATCTTCTCTACAGTGACGTAGTAAAATCTCCTTTAAATAACCACTATCTGACCCTTTTGTTGCTTTTAAGGACATATTCTGAATGTCCTCTATGCAGAAAAAATGTGGTTTATGGAAAGCCCTACAGGAGACATGAAGATAGTAATACATATATTTTGGATTTCCTCCAGATCTTCTGCCCCAGTTAAGACCAATTTCCACTTGAAATTGATGGGCTCTTCCAACTTGGAAATGGGGATTATCTTCCTCATTCAGGCAGCACTGGGGATCCTGGGAAATTCCCTCCTCTTTGGTATTTATACCTTCACTTTGCTCACAGGACACAAGTTGAAACCCAAAGACTTGATTCTCAACCAACTGGTCTTAGCCAACAACTTGGTGCTTTTCTCCAAAGGGATCCCTCAGACCATGGCAGCTTTTGGATGGAAATCTTTCCTAGATGACACTGGATGTAAAGTTGTCTTCTATGTACACAGGGTGAGCAGAGGAGTTGCCCTCAGCATCACCTGCCTGTTGAGTGGCTACCAGGCCAGTAAGCTTCATCCTAAAATCTCTGGGGTGATGGGGCTCAGAACAT
This sequence comes from Panthera uncia, assembly GCF_023721935.1. Taxonomy (NCBI): domain Eukaryota; kingdom Metazoa; phylum Chordata; class Mammalia; order Carnivora; family Felidae; genus Panthera; species Panthera uncia. Next base: position 2,620,174 of record NW_026057588.1, read on the forward strand.
CTCCAAAATGCATTGGCTTCTGCTGTTTCCTCTGCTGGATCTTGCATCTCCTGTTAAATATCTACACGCCAATGAAAATGACTGGGCCAGTGAACAGCAAAAACCTGACTTTAAAAAATATATTTGTCTACTGTTCTAAACTACCACAAGATAAACTTGGAGGCTCACTAAATGCTGTCATATATTTTTATTTTGACTTTGTGTTTTTGAGCATCATGGTGTGGGCCAGTGGCTCCATGGTCCTTGTCCTGCTCAGGCACAAGCAGCGAGTCCAACACATTCACAGCCGCAGCCTTTCCCCCAGACCCTCCCATGAGGCCAGAGCCACACAAACCATCCTGATGCTGGTGAGCTCCTTCATCTGCTGTTACTGTCTCTCTGCCATTTTGTCTCTTTGCATAACATTTATTCAGAGTCCAAACGAGTGGCTAGTAAACATCAGTGTGTTTGCAGCATCAAGTTTTCCAACATTCAGCCCATTTGTGTTCATCAGCAGTGATGTGCATGTCTCCCGGTTCTGCTTTGCCTGCTGGACAAGGAAAACAATTTCCTTAATCTGGTAAAACAGGTGTATATCTTTTGATCTGTGCAGATAAATCTATTTTTAGTTTCACCCTTCATTAAAATATACATGACTATTTGGTGCTAGTTACAATTCTAGGATTCTGTGATATCCAGTGATTAACACCCCACTCTCATACAGGCACAGTAGAGCCAAAATAGATTTATACAATATGCAATTATTACTTAACATACACAGGCTGTATTCCTCAACTAAGAAGTTTAAGGTCCTTTACAGAGTATAGTGTATGAGAACTACCAAGTTTGCCAACATAAGTAAAATGTCACCTATATCTGGTAAGGGCTTCTCAATAGTTGTAATAGGTTTTTTCCCTAAACATAAGTGAATGAGACTGTATCTATCAGGGAAAAGACCTGGAATGGCCCATATGGGGAAGGTACACGCAACCTTTTTTTTTTTTTTAATGTTTATTTATTTTTGACAGAGAGAGAGAGAGAGAGAGCGTGAGCAGGGGAAGGGCAGAGAAAGAGGGAGACACAGAATCTGAAACAGGCTCCAGGCTCCGAGGTGTCAGCACAGAGCCTGATGCGGGGCTTGAACTCAAGGACAGCAAGATCATGACCTGAGCCAAAGTCGGATGCTCAACAGACTGAACCACCCAGGCACCCCTGTACACGCAACCTTAATAAACAACAAAACTGTAGTGTTTGTGGCAGAATACCACAGATCAGAGAAAAATTCTAAACTTTGTCCTAACAATGACAAAGGTCAATGAAGAGGTGTAGGAACATGTGTGAATCATCACCTTTGCTTTTTAGATGTCATTTAGTACATACATAATAAAATGTGTTTCATTTTAATAAACTTCCATTTGACTCCCAATTTTGGTTAAAATATTATGGTTTAATGGTTCTCAAACCTAGTGTGTTTCCAACCTTCAGTCATTGGCATTTATTTTAAACAAAAGGCAGGGACACCTGGGTGGCTCAGTCGGTTGAACATCCCATCTTGATTTCGGCTCAAGTCATGATCCCAAGGTCGTGGGATCGAGCCCTGCATCAGGCTCTGTGCTGAGCGTGGAGCCTGCTTAAGATTCTCTTTCTCTCTCTCTCCACCTCTCTCCCCTGCTTGCACTCCCCCTAAAATAAAATAAACAAACAAAAGACAAAATTTCAAGAGCTTAAGCATTTTTCACTCTATTTCTCACATTTAGTATCAAATATAAGAGTTCTTTTTTTCCCCACTGGCCTATTTTTCTCTATTTAATTCACGCTGTTCATATTGTCCTTAAGGATTTTATCTTATTTTATATTAGTTTAGTTTAGTTTAGTTTAGTTTAGTTTAGTTTGAGAGAGAGGGAGAGAAAGAGAGAGGGAGAGAGCTGGGGGGAGGGCAGAGAGAGAGGGAGAGACAGAGAATCCCAAGCAGCCTCTAAACTGTGAGCACAGAGCCTGACACGGGGCTCAAACTCACAAACCATGAGATCATGACCTGACCTGAAATCAAGAGTCACATGCTTAACTGACTGAGCCACCCAGGCGCCCCGTGTCTTTAGGATTTTAATTCAATCTTTCAATTTTGCTGAAGAGTCCAGGCAATTTTACAACTACAGTAAAACCTTGGTTTGTGAGTAACTTGTTATGTGAGTGTTCGTTCCACAAAAGAAGCAAACATTTCTAAGACATTTTAACTTTATAAATCAAGCAATGTCTTGCAATACGAGTAGTACATGATGCCAAACGTTACATGATTACAACTGAACCAATGGTTCTTCTCTCTCTCTCCCTCTCCCTCTCTCTCTGCAGGATCGTGGGTGATTGTCTCCCATGCTCAGATGCTCAGTCTCAGGCCATGGTATTTGGCAGAAATCAGTGATTTTTCAGAATGCTGGAAGTTGCCTACAACTGGTACTAGTGTATTTTTTGTCACTTCAAAGCACCTGTGGACAGTCATTTGCTTATCCATACAAGAGAAAGCTTAGGAAGGCTTTGCTTCATTCTAGGTCAGGCTGCCTGCAGATATAGACCCTTTCCTCTGCTGCCATATTGCCTTATATGTTTAATGTAACATAGTATATGACAAGAGTGTATTAACATTATACTGCAGTCAATATCCACGCGAGCATATACAATGACCCCTGTGCAGAAAAAGATTCCATTGAGCCAACAGACAGCAGTGATTCTGTTATAACGAAAGTTGTCCTACACAATAACTCTCCTCTCATCTCCCTCACACCAGCCATGAAGGTTTTCAAAGGTAAGTGCAGGTTAATTTATTTTTCTTTATATTTTGTATTCTATTACAGTATTGTAATCATTTTTATTTGAATATTTTTGGGTTGTGAAATGAATCATCTGAGTTTCCATTATTTTTTATGGGGAAATTCACTTTGATATACAAGTGCTTTGGATTACAAGCATGTTTCTGGAACAAATTATACTCGTAAACCAAGGTTTTACTGTATTTTATAGTTAATTTTGATAAATCCTAGGACTGAATGCTGTCTTCGAGAAAGTATAACCTTATTTATTTGCACACAGAAAATGACATTTAAAGGCCTCCTTAAGTCCAATTAATTTTTATAAAAATTTCATGAACTGTGCAACTCTTTCTTGAGCTCAAGTTTGCACAATAGTCTCTGACGAGGCCTTATCGTTCCCATTATATCCATTCACACAGTCCCCGCTATCAGGTCAGGGTGTGTTTCTCTAAACCACCCTGATTAAATGCTTTCTAATTACCAGTCACCACTAACTTCTGTCTTCTCTAGTCCTAAGGTAATTCTTAGACCAATGAATTCCTGAATAGTTGATGAGAATACATTGTATCTATAACTGAGCCTTAGCCCAAGGACACCTAATCCATACAGTTGATCAACGAAGCCACAGAAGATACAGCAGTTTCCTTATCTGTGATGACCCCACCTCTCTGACTCAGGCAGACCCACCTCCCAGTGAGCTCTCGGAGACCTGTGCTTATGCCCGCCGCCCTCAGTTCTTTCCTCACCTGCATGTCTGTCCCCTGACCTTACTGGTCTGTATACTCTATGGCAGATTTCATATTTTCTAACAGTGCGCCTGAAATTATTTTATCTTTATGGGTTTACTAACAATTTGCTCATACACACAAGCTAACTATCCTCATGTCCATCTGGAAGATGAGAAAACACATTTACAGCCTATGAACTCCAGCCATCGTTCCACAGCACCACTCGACTCAACCTTGTTTGTCCAAGTTCCAGACCCTGTTTTTAATGGAAATACTTTGCTTCCAAGTAACTGATCATCCTGTTTCTGAAGTTGAATGAACCATTTGGGGAAAGGTGTTTCTTTTGCATTTTATGGACTGATCTGTGTTTCACCTGATTTTCAGCCAAGCTATCACTTTCTGGGTCTGTGAACACTGATAGGGATACTGATTGTGTTTATGTTTCATGCCTTGCCCCTCATGACAGAAGTCTCACTCAAGAGAAACCTGCTAGTTAAATTTAACATTCAACCTTTTTGGTTTCCCATTTCCTTTTTTTTTTTCTCTTTTCAGCTCTGTTCAGGTTATGTATAATTCATCTCCATTAAATTCTTACATTTTGGGGCGCCTGGGTGGCTCAGTCGGTTGAGCGTCCGACTTCAGCTCAGGTCACGATCTCACGGACCGTGAGTTCGAGCCCCGCGTCGGGCTCTGGGCTGATGGCTCGGAGCCTGGAGCCTGCTTCCAGTTCTGTGTCTCCCTCTCTCTCTGCCCCTCCCCCGTTCATGCTCTGTCTCTCTCTGTCTCAAAAATAAATAAACATTAAAAAAAAATTTTTTTTAATTCTTACATTTTATTTATGTTTTTTGGTGCTATAATTTAAGGACCACACTTATGTTTACCCCATTTTTTTCTTTACACTTTTATTGTGAAATGTAACATTACTACAGGGAATTATTATACATATATTATATATATATGCATATATATTAAGTATATTTAGAATATTATATATGTATATATATTAAATATATATATTTAGAATTTAACAAATGTTCCTAAAATAGATACTTCTGTATCTGCCACTGAGGGAAATACAAAGTATACTTGTAGTGTGCCCTGCCATGTCAAGTGCTCCATCCCAGACACGGTCTACACCTTCTCCAAGAGGAAAGCAACATTCAGATTTTTAAAGTCGGCATCTTTTGGACTTAAAGAAATTTTTAACGCTTATCCATTTTTGAGAGACAGAGTGCAAGTTGGGAGTGGGGCGGGGGGTGGGGGGAGAACACAGAATCCGAAGCAGGCTCCAGGCTCTGAGCTGTCAGCACAGCTCCCGACATGGGGCTCGAATTCATGAACTGAGATCATGACCTGAGACAAAATTGGAAGCTTAACCAACTGAGCCACACAGGTGCCCCTTTTGGATTTTCTCAATAGTTTTCCTTACTATGCATAAATTCTAAAACTATAGTTTGTTTTTGTATATTATGGACATTTACATGAGTGAAATCATATATTATGCATTTATTTCTTTTGCCCAACCCATGTCAGTAAGATTCATTTATGCTGTTCAATGTGTCTGTGTCATCCATTTTCATTGCTGTTGAGGGTACCATATTCCACTTTCCTAACGGCACACGGGAGAAAAATGAGGCAGAAACAAGTCAGCTGCAAGAGAAAGGGAGCAGGGGACGACAGTTTGGAAGGATGGTTGCCCCAAACTCCTCATTCTCGTATTTATTGGGAAAATCATATCAATCATCAATAGACATCACAATTCATTACACCGTTTAAAGAGTGTTCTCAGGGGGAAAACAGAGCTTGTTGAAAGCATGTAGCGGGAGTAATCTATGGCTGAGCAGGCACAATCAAAGCATCTGATCAGACCCATAACAGGTGGTCATGGTCTCTGAGAAGGCGGAGAAATACGAGCAAAAGCAGCAGGTGGCTGTCCACCCTGAGCGGGCCAGGCGTTCCCAGCTGCTCGGCTTCAGCAACATCAACCGCCTCCCCAGAGAGACATTTCACTAGATGTTTTTCTTAGAGCTATATTGTTTATTGTATAGTTCTAGTTAATGTTTTCCTCCAATATTATGTTTTAAGCATCACATTGATCTGAGGGCCCATTACACCGTATCACGATTTCTATTCTACAGTGATGGACCTTTGTATTGCTTTCACGTGTTGGGAGTAACAATGCAGCTGTGTAAGTTTTCGTCCATGTTTTGATGCATATTAGAACATATTTCTTTAGAGAAGTTCCCTCCCACACCAGGTTCTGTAACATAGTCTATCATAAATCAAGTGATTGTCCAGATGTATGTGGATCTCCTTCTAAACTCTACATGGTCCCCACTGATCTGTATGTGTAACTCTGCAAATATCTAATATCAAACTGTCATTTTTAGTTTTATAACAAGCCCTAATTTCTGAAGAACAATCCACCTTATCTTTTTTTTTACCTTCTAAATGTGTCTTGATGATTATTTTTCCTGTGAATTGTAAGTTTTAACTTCTTTTTTAAATGTTTTTATTTATGTTTGAGACAGAGAGAGACAGAGCATCAGCAGGGGAGGGGCAGAGAGAGAGGGAGACAAAGAATCCGAAGCAGGCTCCAGGCCCAACGCGGGGCTCGAACTCACGAACTGTGAGATAATGCCCTGAGCTGAAGTCGGACACTTAACCGACTGAGCCACCCAGGTGCCCCGAATTGTAAGTTTTAAAAACCAACTGTCAACTTCAACCAGAGTAGCAAGAGTCAACAAAATAAAAACTTAAAATAAGCATTTCAGCACTTGCAACTCTTTCTCTTAAAACTATCAACCAAACCAGAATTTACTTTGAAATTGTGTATGTCTGCAAAATTATTTTTTTTTTAAATAGTAGAAAACATTATCAGGATATGGATTATCCTTACATCCCAGCCCCATTTCACCATCCTGCTTGTTTTTTCCTAATTTGAATATTAGTTTTTAAGAGTCATTATGGCAGATTCCTAGTTTGGAAAAAAAAATTCTGAGGTCTAATATGCCCACAAATATATATTTTTTTAAATGTTTACTTATTTATTTTGACAGAGAGAGATAGGGAGTGAGCAGAGGAGGAACAATGAAAGGGAGAGTAAGAGAATCCTAGGCAGGCTCTGCACCATCAGTGCAGAGCCCGATGTGGGGCTCGAACTACCCAACCGTGAGATCATGACCTGAGCCGCAATCAAGACTCTGATGCTCAACTGACTGAGCCACCCAGGCACCCTTATGCCCACAAATATTTTGATTGCTTTTTCTTTCAAATGGCATGCATATTGGCTGAGGACATTTCTTTTGAAACTTTATTTACTACTTAGCCCATTCTATCTTTTCAAAATATTTTAAGGTTTTTTCAATTAACTTAATTCCAGTGTAATTCAGGTACAGTGTTATATTAATTTCAGGTGTACAATACAGTGATTCAGCAGTTCTCTATATTTTTTAATGTTTTATTTAAACATTAAATACAGAGTGTGTGAGAGCACCTGTGAGAGGGGAAGGGGCAGAGAAAATCTCAAGCAGGCTCTGTGCTGTCAGTGCAGAGCCTGATGAGGGGCACGAACTCACGAGTCATGAGATGATGACCTGAGCCAAAATCAAGAGTTGAATGCTTACTCAACTGAGCCACCCAGGGACCTGTTTTGTTTCTTAAATTCCATGAGTGAAATTAAATGGTATTTGTCTTTCTCTTATTTCACCTAGAATTATACCCTTCAGATTCATCCATGTTGTTGCAAATGACATTTCATTCTTTATGGCTAACATTCCTATACATCCTGAAGATGTACATACACACATATACATATTATACACACATTGTATACACACACACATCTTTATTGATTCATCTACTGATGGACACTGGCTATTTCTAGATGTTGGCTATTGTAAATAATGCTGCCATAAACATAGGGATGCCTGTATCTTTTCAAATTCATGTTTTCGTATTCTTTGAGTAAATGCCCAGTAGTGGAATTACTGGATCATACGGTAATCCTGCTTTTAATATTTTCTGTAATCTTCCTATTGTTTTCCACAACAGCTGCACCAGTTTGCATTCTCACCAAGAGTGCTGGAGGGTGCCTTTCTCCTCCACATCCTTGCCAACACTTGTTGCCTTTTGCGTTTCTGATTTTAGCCATTATGACAGGTGTATGGTGATAGCTCATTGTGGTTTTGATTTGCACATCACTCATTAGTGATGTTGAGCATCTTTTCATGTGTCTGTCGGCTGGCTGAGGATATTCTTGATACACATAATTTTTACTTCAATATTTTAAAAACATTTATTTCATGGTACATTTGCATTCACTAACTGTGGAAAGGGAAGAGCTCAAAAAGATTCTTGTTCCTCTATATTTCCTACTGTACATGTGCATAACTTTCTCCTGTCCTTGATTCTCCTTATTACAATGGGTCTAAACAGCATGTTTCCCTTTTGTAAACAGTCTCCCTCAGTAACTTCCTCCTTCTTTGTGTTTCATTATCTATAGGTCTGCTTCTCCTTTCATGTCTTAAGATGTTTGGCTTTCCTTTAAAATTTCCAATGGCTTTACCCCTTTCCAACGGCTTTTGAGATTTCCTCCATCTGGTATTTCTTTTTTTTTTTAATTAAGCTCTACACCCAATGTGGAGCTTGAACTCACAACCCTAAGATAAAGAGTCACGTGCTCTACCCATTGAGCCAGCCAGACATCCCTGCTATTTTTTAGTTGTATAGGCATTATCATTTATCCTATCTATATTGTGTTCTTTACCAAACCATTGTATCTGACGTCCAATGTTTCCACATATCACAACTTTTAAAGTTTACTTTTACTGTTTTTGAGAGAGAGCATGCACCTGCAAGAGCGCAGGAAGGGCAGAGGGAGGGAAAGAATCTTGAGCAGGTTCCATGCTCAGCGCAGAACCCAACACAGGGCTCGATCTCACAACTGTGAGACCATGACCTGAGCCAAAATCAAGTCAGATGCTTAACGAACTGAACCACCCAGGTGACCCAACTATCACAACTTTTATATTGTACTATATTACTAATATCCTCCTCACTTTGAAAACCACTACTACATTTTATCTTAGAGACATTTTAGTCTTTTACAATATATGTTTTTCCAGTGTTATAGGGAGCCCCTTTTACAATGGTTTTGGTTACAAATAACTTTGAAAGGTAAGGCCAAACAATGCCTTCTTCACTAGTTATGAAGAAACCAGGAAGTCATGGTAATGAAAAGGGGGGTGTCCAACAGTCAAGTAATCTTTCTGCAGTAGCAGCTGCTAGGTTTTGCTTGCCAATCTGCCATAGCCTTGTCTAGTAAGGAAACCACAAGGCCAAACGGATTGAGAAAGATTACTCCTCACATAGATAGTGTAAGAAAGCTGGCAAACATTCTGTCACCTCCTGCTATGCTTGTCACATAGGACACCACCAAACCAAAGGGACCAGATTATAGGCAGCATGTGTAGTGGTACTGTTGCTGAGGAGCCAGTTCAAGCCTGGATCTGAGTGGTTTTACATTCTTGCAAATGGACCCTAGGGAGGGAAAGATTAAGTGGAAATTTCCATGCCTCACAGGAACCAGGAAGGTAGTGAAACTCTCATACACTGATGGTAGGAAATATGAAAAGAAATAACCATTTCACATCAGTTTGGCAATTTCTTAAAAAGTTAAATATTTACCTACCCTACGCTTCAAGCATTGCACTCAGAGGAAGTAACACAAGAGAAATGAAACATGTATCTGTATAAAGACTTATACGTGAATTTTCATAGCAGCTTTATTTGTAACAGCCCAAACCTGGAAACCCAGATGTCAATGAACAGAGGAACAGAACGTCAGACAGCAGTAGATTCACACCAGAGAATACTACTCAGCAGTGAAAGAACAAACTATTTTTTTGAATCTCTAATTATGCAGCATATATGAAACCAGAAAAATTCCAATCATCTAGAATTCTAGAAAATGTAGTCTATTGTAAAGGAAAGTAAATCCAGGTTTGCCCAGAGAGCCAGAGAGGGCAGGGAAAGAGATTAATAACAAGCAGGAGTTAAACATGTGTGGGACTTATGTTTATTATCACAATTACGATGATTTCATGGATTATACTTGTCAAAAACTTATTTATACAAAATACCAATTTATACACTTTAAATACGTGCAATTTACTTCATGTGCAATAACTTAATGGTTAAGCAATCATTCAAAATAAAGTATGGATCTCCCCCTTTATAAAAAATCAGGTTTGTCAACCCTCTACTATCTCCATCACCTCTTTTTTTTTTAATGTTTATATTTGAGAGAGCGAGCAAGCATGGGGGAAGGGCAGAGAGAGAGAGAGAAAGAGAGAATCCCAAGCAGGCTTTGCGCTCTTACAGCAGAGCCCGACATGGTGCTCAAACTCATGAACTGTGAGATCATAACCTGAGCTGAAATCAAGTGTCAGATGCTTAACTGACTGAGCCACCCAGGCGCCCCATCCATCACTCTCTGCTAACGCTTTAGGAGGAATGCCTTACCTCAGGAATAGCAAATACTGTTGAGCAATGAAGGATGTTTCCGCCTTAGTCACAGAGGCCATACCACTGGACTGTGAGATCTCCCGTCCCTATGCTTGTTCTCCTACATGTCTAGTAAGTCTTCTAAGGTCAACAGCCCAGAAAGCCACAAGAATCCACAAAACCTTTACTTTCTATGCAAATGACCTCAGCTACTCAAGACACACAGGCCCGAAGGTACGTGCCCACCCTACAGAGCCACAGCCACAGTCACTGCAGCAGCTGTGGGTACACTTTTAGAAGAGGCACGGCCCACCTGTTCGCTGCAGGCTCTACCTCTCCCTGTCAACGCGATGTCTGTGCACCAATGACGGTATTCCCTGGGCCCTACAGCTTTAGGATCAGTGACACTACTTTACAAAACTCTAGACATCAGGGCACGTGGCTCCTCTGAAGGACCTGGGGAAGAAAACTCCCCTTCACCATGCGGTCATCACAGAATATGCACCATAAGCAAAGAAACTAGTCCCGGAAGCACCGGATACTGTCTCCAGTGCCTGCTCATCAGTGTGACCTCTGGGCCTGCAAAAAGACCTTGGCATTCAGGCTGCCAATCAGTTGTACAAAGCCTACAGTCTTTCCTTGGAGGCCACGGGCAACAGTGTGAACTAGGCCCGAACTGAAGAGCCGTCCTCTGCCATTACACGGTCTCTTCTGAGGCGCACCAAAGTTTGGGACTCCCACGCAAGCTGTTCAGCCCTGCATGTTTTCAAAGCACCTGTTAGTGAATACAACCCCCAAGACAAAAGGTGGCTTGAACAATAAGGCCTTTTTTACTGCACAAACCATAGCAAGGTGAGCCCGTGTACAGGTTGGTGACATGGAGACTGGAAAATCCACCACAAGTGTCATGAAAACAATGTCCATGAAGACAAACCAACAAGTCACCAACAGAACACAAATAAGGTCTTTTGGGAGAAAACTGGGTCAAGAATGTGACAAATTAAAGAGAAGGTAATGATGTCCCCCTAAAGGCTCAAGTTGCTCATTTTCTCCAGAGAAATCTGAGGTCTACTTCCGTAAATACCACGGGAGCCTGGGCATTTCAGACAGTAGAGTTCAGAGGACTTACACCACAGAAACTGGCAGTGACACAATCTCGGCAAGCGCCCCACCCAGGTTAGGAAGAGTGGCTCCTGGAAGCTTCCCACATACCTGGAATATACAGGGAATCTTCCCTGTGGTGTTTTAAGATGCAGGAGTTCAACTTCAGGAAGATGTCTCCTTCACGAAGGCTCTCCTCCAATGTCTTTATATCAAACAGGTAAACAGCCTGTTCCCTACACGGCCATGGCTTTGCTCTGTGTGAACTTCCCGGTGCCTGATGAGGGGAGACTTTTGGCTGAAGGCTTTTCCACATTCACTGCACTCAATGAGGTCTTTCTCCAGTGTGGACTTTTTTGTGTCAAATGAGGTCACATCTCTGGCTGAAGGCTTTCTCACATTCAGTGCACTCATAAAGCCCACCTGCACTGTGAACGTTCTGGTGCTCAATCAGAGCAGGCCGCTGACTGAAGACTTGCCCACATTTGCTGCATGTATACAGACTTCCTGTGTGGTGGTGAATGAGGTTAGGCCTTCGGCTGAAACCTTTTGCGCATTTGTCGCACTCATGAGGCCGTTCTCGGATGTGAACTTTTTGGTGTTGAGCAAACTGGGTGTCACTGAAGAATTCCCCATGTTCCCTGCACTCGGGAGCCCCGTCTCTAGCGTGAACTCTGTTGTGTTGAATGAGGTAGGATTTGCGGGTTAAGGATTTCCCACATATCCTGCACTCATAACGTCTTTCTCTAGTGTGAACTCTCTGGTGTTGAGTGAGTCCAAAACTTTGGCTAAAAAGTTTCCCACACTCCTTGCACTCATAAGGCCTTTCTCCAGTGTGAATTCTACGGTGTTTAATGAGGCAGGAGTTGTCAGTAAAACATTTTCCACATTCACCACACTTATAAGGCCTCACTCCAGTGTGAACTCTCTGATGTTTAATGAGGCTGGAGCTATGTCTAAAGAATTTCCCACATTCACTGCACCCATAGGGCTTTTCTCCAGTGTGAATTCTCTCATGTACAGTAAGGGTAGACTTTTGGCCAAAGAATTTTCCACATCTGCTGCACTTGTAAGGCTTTTCCCCAGTGTGAGTTCTTTGGTGCTGAATGAAACCGAAGATATTGGTGAAGAATTTTCCACATTCATTACATTTATAGGGCATTTCTCCAGTGTGGACTTTCTGATGCTGCAAGAGGTTAAACCTTCGGGTGAAGGATTTCCCACATTCACTGCATCTGTAAGGCTTTTCTTGGGCACGGACACTCTGGTGTTGAGCAAGAGAGCATTTGTGGCTGAAGGCTTTCTTGTCTTCACACCAACTGTGATGGCTTTTCCCACTGTGAACAGCTTCCCCACACATGGTGCTACTGTGAGCTTTCTGTCCATCACGACTGGCCTGGTGCTGGTGCTCGCCTGAACCGGTGAGGAAGTCCTTGTTGACCTCCCCACAGGTGAAGGACTCCCCTGGCACATGGAACCTGCAGCTCTTCACAAGTGAAGCCCTTTTCAGGGGTTTCTCTACACTGTGCTGCTTCCCGTGCTGGTGAAGGTTTGCAATGAAACTGGTCCGTCTCCCACATGTGCGAGGTCTCAGCTGGGGATGTGTTCTCTGATGCAGAGCCACACCCAAAATGTCTTTCAGGACCAGACCACATATCTCACAGGGGTGTGCCTTCTGGGGATCTGGGCTTGCCTGGTGAGTCCTAACCTGCGACGCTCCTACAAAAGCGCTCTGCTCAGAAGGTGCCTCCCCATCCCCTGCTCCATGCCAACAACCTGCAAGCAGAGAAATTCTAGTGAAGTACACAGACGCAGTAGTGGGAAGAGGCAGCACCATCATTAACGTGTGTCCAATACACCAGTGGATGAGTTGATGGCACTGTTTCTGGGACAAAGGAGTTGGGGTCAGGGTCAAGAAGCTGCTTCTAAAGGTCACATAGTGGGGAGGCCTCACCAGGTGAAGAACACATGGTGGGGGCGTGGCACAGGGAGGAGCAGTAGGATCCACAGCTCACTCCTCTGCTAATGGCTCTCGGTAAATCCTTGCCCGTAACTGTGCAGAAGGGCGCACCTGGGCCCAGGAAAACCAAGTGTAAGAGAGCTGGTGTTTAAGAACCACGTGAGGATACGTGCACACCCCACGATATGGTATGTACAGGGCGACGTGACAGAGCGCTGCAGAGGAAGCAATAAGAGAGGGGCTCAGAGAAGGGGGAATGAACCAAATTCAGAGTAGAAATGACAAGTCAGCAAGTGTCAAGAATGGCGAAGGAAGTAGAAATGAGGTGGCCAGTGGCACCAAGACTTGAGCGGAATAGGACAGGTTTCTGGTATCATCTGAACACAGCCCCGATGAGCCCATCTCGTCATGGCTGGAGTCACGTTGATCCTGTGAAGCACCCAGGCCTCTCCTCCCCAACCTGAGGTTCAGGAACTAAATAGGACCTGCATAATTCAAGTCCTAAGGGAAAGGCAGGACAGATGAGTGGTCCGCATGGGCCCAGAGCAACTAAACACATAAGAGACCACAGGAAAGAAAATTAGTATTACCAAAACAATCCTCAGAGGAGGACCCTGCAAGAACTGCCATAGTCCCCGTGAGAACTGACCATGGCAGTGCCCACAGTTCCTGGCACAGGCAGGGACAAGGGAATGTCCTCACTTATAGAAAGTGGGCAAAACCCGGGGCAGGGAGGTGGTGTGGATTTGGACCGAGTCGGCCAGACAGTGAAAGGGCAAGCAAGGTGGAAACCAGTAGCATAACTGCAAGACTACTGGTCACGTGAATCCTTCCCAGCGAGGCCCTGGGGCAGTGCACTCAGCCCAACCCTAACAACAGGTAACCGGGAAATGGGGAAGGAAGCAGCGCCCGTGTTTCTGATGGGACAAGTACCCAGCTACCCCTGGGATAAAAACAGAAAAGCAGAGCTTAGCCCAGGTCCCTGGGGTAGGAATGAGGGCCTTACCCAGGGAGGTCACAAGTGCAAAGTTCTCCAGCATCACATTGTGGAATAGCCATCTCTGAGCCTCATCGAGGAGACCCCATTCCTCCCAAGAGAAGTACATGGCCACGTCTTCAAATGTCACACTGTCCTGTCAGGATGGAGACAGATGAAACCACAAATAGCCCCTCTCCCAAAGATCCAGAGTCTCTTCCCCCAACAAAACCACCCCATTAGGGGCGCCTAGGTGGCTCAATCGGTTAAGTGTCTGACTTCGGCTCAGTTCGTGACCTCATGGTTTGTGAGTTTGAGCCCCATGTTGGCTTCTGTGCTGACAGCTCGGAGCCTGGAACCTGCTTCAGATTCTGTGTCTCCCTCTCTCTGCCCCTCCCCCGCTCACACGCTGTCTCTGTCTCTCAAAAATAAACAAACAGGGGCGTCTGGGTGGCTCAGTCGGTTGAGCGTCCGACTTCAGCTCAGGTCACGATCTCACGGTTCGTGAGTTCGAGCCCCGCGTCGGGCTCTGGGCTGATGGCTCAGAGCCTGGAGCCTGCTTCCGATTCTGTGTCTCCCTCTCTCTCTGCCCCTCCCCCATTCATGCTCTGTCTCTCTCTGTCTCAAAAATAAATAAACATTAAAAAAAAAATTTTTTTTTTTAAATAAATAAACAAAAAAACCTTAAAAAACCCTACCCCATGGGCACCACTGGTGCTCTCTCCTCATGGTCCCTAATCGCTGTTCAGCCCTCAGCAACCACAGCAGATCATCAGATAAACACCATCTAAACTCTGGGCCGGGCACACAGGGCCCCACTCCTCCCGCCAATACCCCCGCTGTCCTCTAGACTGTGCCTCCCAGACAACCAAATCTGGGCGTTCCCTTCAACCTTAAGTCCGCAATATCAGGACCCTGGGGCCATTAGTTCACACTCCCTCTTCACAGGCACATGACTCTGTAGACTGCACCTCTTTTACATCTCTGGAGCCCACAGATGCGTTCCCTCCACCACAACTACCTCCCCGCCCCACAGCACAGGCTTCCCCCTGGACTCTCCCCTCGTCACTTGGCACAAGGCATCACAAGACACTGCTCGCTGAGCAAACTCAAGTAGGATCCAGAACTACTCAATCTCTGATGGCCTCTACTACTAAGCACAGTCCAGAATCCTGCTGGGAAAGCCTCCCCTTCACAGGGAGAAAGCTAGCTGTGTTCTTTGCTTCAACCTCACCAACCAGAACCACCCCACATCTCAGATACACCTTTGTGTGCGGCCCATCCTGCCCCCTCCAGTCACACCTAAACCTTATTCAAAACCCAGCCCCAGTGCTCTTCTACCCTAGGCCTAATAACTCACAGATGACCACAGCGGACTCTGAAATAACCTACCATCCTGACGGAAACATCTCATGTCCCACCCAAGGGTCAACACGAAATCCTGGGGAATCCACAGAAAGGTGAAAAAGCACCAGTTCCAGCCTCAATTACTGCTCTGCCTCCACATGCTTCTCATGTCCACTTCTCTCTTGGAAACCTTGGTAACCTGCCAGATCATCCTTCTTGCCCACACCCTCCTCATGGCCACTTTTCTCCCTCCCCTGTGTCCCCAACACCGACTACCTTCAACAAGGTGCCCAAGCAAGAGACCCAGTTCTTGGCCCACACCATCCTCTTGGACGGTTAAGAGGACCACCACTGAGACTTGAAAATCCCCCCTCCTCAGTGTAAACCACAGCTCCGCCTAGGCTGACACAGCAGCAATCACCTGCGGGATAGCTCCAGCCTGATACCTGCCCCCCACCACCAAAGTGTGCGCACAACTGCCCGCTTAATGCCTCTACTCAGCGGTCTCTGAAACATCTCAGGCCGCATATGGCTGAAACAAACCTCCTGATATCCCCACTGAACACTGCTTCCACCACTGACCACCTCATCTCCATTGACGGAGCTTCCGGCCTTCCAGCTGCTGAGACCAAAAACTTTAGGGTCATCCCTGATTCCTTCCTTTCTCTCCTTCACTTTTCACAACCGAAAGTCTAGTTGGCCCTACTTTAAAAAAATGAATCCACAATCCAACCATTTCTCCCACCTCGAGGGCCACTGTTTACATCTGATAACACTCAACTAGCCAGCCTATTACAGTAGCATTCTTCTGGGTCATCCTTCTCCCTCCCTTATCCCAGCATCCGTCCTCCACTGTGCAGCCAGATGAAGCCTGTTAAGACCTGGATAAGATCACCTGACTCTTTTTTTTTTTTTTTTTTAAAGCAGTAGCCCTGGCCCATTTCAGAATGGCTATTTTTTTTTTTTTAATGTTTATTTATTTTTCAGAGAGAGAGACAGAGACAGAGAGTGAGTCAGGGAAGGGCAGAGAGAGACAGGGAGACACAGAATCCGAAGCAGGTGCTGGGTTCTGAGCTGTCAGCACACAGCCTGACACAGGGCTCAAACAAACTGCCAGATCATGACCTGAACCCAAGTCAGACGCTTAACCAACTGAGCCACCCAGGCGCCCCAACATCACTTTGCTCTTAATCAACCTCCTATTGCCTCCAGAATAGACACCTGACCTCAAAGGCAACCATTCCAGTCCTGCCTCCTGTCCCCTTGCTTCCATGAGGAAAAAAAAAGGAAACCTTCAGTTCCCTGGACGTTCCCAGCTAAATTACGCCTCCAAGTATTTGCACGTATTAGTACCTGTTCCTAGGATAACTTTCCACACCTCTTTCAACTCGTTGCCAGAAACAAGAACCCCTCAGGGCGCCATGCTCAGGGTTTCTCCAAGGTCCCCTAGACCCAAGACCTGGAAGAATGGCAGGCAGAGTCCCAGGACACCTTAACCCCAGGACGCAGACTCCCTCCACTGACCTGTGTTGGCCTCATGAGCATCTCTTCACCCACAGAAACCTGTGAAGAGAGGCAGGCCTTAGAGGAAGGTAACCATGGCCAGACTCCATGGGCTCAGATCACCCTGTACCCCTGCCCCGCTCAAGGGCCAGGTGACCTCAGCTGTCAAACCCTTGTGCCCGAGTGAGACTCTTACCGGGGGTGTGACCTTGCTCAAGATGAAACCTTCCGGCGCCCCACTGTCCTCATCAACCCCCTTCCAATCTATTCTCTTTAAGAGCAACCTTTGGGAAACTTTTACTTATTATTGTTATTATTATTATTATTATTATTAATGTTTATTTTTGACAGGCAGAGCGCGCGCAAGCGATCGGGGGATGGGCAGAGAGAGACAGAATCCGAAGCAGGCTCCAGGCTCTGAGCTGTCAGCTTGAACCCAGGAAAGGTGAGATCATGACCTGAGTCGAAGTCAGAGGTTTAACCAACTGAGCCACCCAGGCGCCCCAACCTTTGGGAAATTTTTAAATCCCAGAGATCGTGTTCCTACTTTGGCCAAAACTCTCTTTCGCATCTAGAGTCCTCACATGAAGGGACAACCCCTCCAGCCCGCCAGTGCCCCCGCCGCACACCCTCTGTTTCCCGACGGCAGAGGGCGGACCCCCCCCCCCCCCCCCCGATTCCTCCCCCTCGGCGCCCCCTGCAGCCCTCTCCCGCACCCAGTCACGCCGGCGCTCAGACGCGGGGTCCCCGCCCGCGAGCGCCTCCCGGGCCCGGACACCGGGACCCGGGCCGCAGGGACGCGAGCAGGCGCCCCGCCCTCGGGCCTGAAGGTTCTGGGTGGGGGAGGGCGGGGAGGGTCCGGGGGCCGCGCGTTTACCTCAGCCGGGTCCCTGCGCGGACTCTGTGGGCGGAGCGGACTCCCGGGCCGGCGGTCCCTGTCCCGACCCCGGCGCGGGGCAGCCCGGGGCAGCCCGGCGAGTCGCGGACGCCAGTCTGCGCGGCGGGGACATCGCCTCCCCTTGCGCTTTCTTGGTCCCATCACCTCGCTCCCAAACCAGTGCTTCAGCACCTCTACACCGATGTAAGTTCCGAGAAACCAAAATGACCGCCAAGAAGAGGACGCCGGAAGTCCCGCCCCGGCATCACGTGATTCCCGGAAGTGCCCTCTCCTGAGCCTTCTTAGGCTCGGCGCAGCCCGGCGCGCACGGAGAGCATTCTGGGTAGTGTAATTTCTGTAGCTCCGTGGGCTCCGCGAAGGATGTCTCCACAGCTACCCCCGGGCAAGTGCGGCGGCAGCGCGAGGGTCGCTGGGAAGTGGCCTCGCCACCGCGGGGCTGGGCTCCACTCCTTGAGGAAGGGCAACACCCATACTTCTGGGTTCGTTGTTGGAACTGGTCGCCAGAGTGTTTAGAAATATGTTAGACCCAATGAAGCAGAGCTTGCTTCGGAGGCTAGAAATATTATTTCAGATGCCCCCAAAGAGACAGATCCAAATGGACATCTCATTCCGTCGTCACTTGGTACAAAAGGTGTTCACTCCGCAGCTGGAAGCTAATAAACATCATGCTATTGCTTTTTAAAGGAATGTACCCGGAAGCGTTGAAGTCGGTTTTGTTAGCTTCAGAATTTTAGGTCAGGGACAGGAGAGAGAAGACTCCGGATAGGTTCATGGCAATGAACATAGAGGAGGAATGGATGTTGGCCACGCTGAAGCAGGTGGACAAGGGTAAGCCAGGCTCCAGTTCCCTCAGAAAATAATCTTTTCTGCTTAAATTATCCGTAATTGTATCCAACCCGGTAAGCCACAGTTTTATCCGTATCATTTTTTTACTCCATATCCTGAAATATATTCCTCTTATGAAATGATAATGGCACAACTCACTCACTACTACACCCAGTGACCTACTAACAAAGTATATGCTTCTTGTTCTCCTGTTGCTCTAAATGTATCACTGAAACTAATGAGGGAGAGGACAGAGACAGAAGGGAGTAAAAGTTGACTTGAGAAAGCAGCTGGGTAAATGTTTAAACTGGAAGGAAGGGAAACATGCTCCTTTCTGTATTCTGGGTGTGGGCAGGCACTTTGTGCAGGTGATACCTAAGTTGAGACTGACAGTACACATGAGGACAAGCCTCTCGTGGGGAGAGCCAGGTTAAAACAATCCAACATGAAGGTAGATAAAGTGCCAGGGGCGCCTACGTGGCTCTGTTGGCTGGGCGACCAACTCTTCACTCTGGCTCAGGTCATGATCTCACAGTGCGTGGGTCTGAGCCCTGCATTGGGCCTGCCCTGCATCAGCCTACTTAGGACTCTGTCTCCCTCTCTCTGCCTCTCCCCTGCTCGTGTTCTCTCTCTTTCACAAATAAATGAATAAACATTTTTTTTTTTTAAGTGCCAAAAAGAGGAGATAAGAAAAAGCTTGGTGAGGTGGAAGGAGTAGCCAGAAAAGGGCAAGGGGGAAGGCAGGAAAGGAGGAACATGAGGAGTACAAATGTGAGCCCAAGGCCCAAATCTCTGATCTCACTTCTTTTCTATGTACACTCACTAACATCAGGAACCTCAACTAGTCTCGTATCTGATGATATTCTCTCTCTACTTGGGACACCAAAGTTGCATCTATATATCACACCACCTCCAGGAACTGACTGGTACCTCTATCCACCTACTCAGCAAATCCAGATGGACTCGAATTTGCTGTCCCCAGTGGTCATCTTGGTTCACAACAGCTCCATTATCCTAGTTCCTCAGAATACCAACCTGCAGGCCAATCTTAACCACTTTCTCTTCTGTCCCTCCTAACATTCATCATCAAATCAAAGGATAAAAAAATCTGTTTATCTCTCCCAACTAAATGTTCACAGTTGATCCAGCTACCATCCGTTCACCCTTGATGTCTCGTAGTTGTCTCTAAATGATCTCCCTACTTTCCTTGTTCATATGTGGTCTAATCTTTAAATAGTAGCCAGAATGACTAATCTTTCCCAAGTAAAATCATGTCACTTCCCTTTCCAAACCTCTCAATGCATGCTTCTTTACAAAATAAAACCTTAATTCTTGCAATAGGTTTAAAGGACAAACATGACCATGTCTTTCTTGGTCCAACCCTATAAACTTTTCTCCTACAGGGACTTCTTGCTGCCTATAGCCTTCAAGCCATGGCCAAATGCTATTATCAGAATGTTCTTTAATGGACACCTTGTTTAGAATAATAACAGCCATTTATTTGCCTTTTTAAAATTTTTATTTTGGGGGGGGGGGCACCTGGGTTGAGCGTCCGACTTCCGCTCAGGTCATGATCTCACGGTTCGTGAGTTCGAGCCCCGCGTTGGGCTCTGTGCTGACAGATCAGGGCCTGGATCCTGCTTCGGATTCTGTGTCTCCCTCTCTCTCTGCTCCTCCCCTGCTCACACTCTGTCTCTCTCTCAAAAATAAAGATTTAAAAAAAAATTTGTTAATAGTTTTTGAAGTTTATTTATTTTGAGAGATAGGGAGAGACAGCAGGGGAGAGGCAGAGATACAGAGAGAGAATCGCAAGCAGGCTCCGCACTGCCAGTGCAAATTCAAGAACCGTGAGATCATGACCTGAGCTGAAATCAAGAATCAGACGCTTAACCAACTGAGCCACTCACGTGCCCCTGCCTTTTTAAAGTTTTAAATTAAATTATAACTTACATGCTGTAAAATATACCTTTTCCCATGTATTGCTCTGTGGGTTTTGACAGCATAGTTTTTTAATTACTACCAAAATCAATACACTTAATGGTCTGATCACACCCAAAACTCCTCCTGTGCTCCTACATACCTCTCCCTATCCACAGACACTGGTAACCCCATGTGATATCTAGCTCTAAAATTTTGGAGACTCACTTTTCCAGAGAGGCACATAAATGAAATCAAACAGCACACGGCCATTGAATCTAGCTTCCTTCACTTAGCATAAAGCACGTGTGATTCATCCGTGTTGTTCCATGTGTCAGTGGTTCCTTCTTTCCATTACTGGGTGGTATACCACTGTAGGGATGCAGCCTCGATTTCCCAGCTGAGCTTTTGTTTTCAGATTTTGGAAATTACAAATAAAGTCACTAGAAAAACTGTGCCAATACATGTTTTTATTTCACTCACGTAAATGTTATGAACACACCGCAGGGTCATTTGGTAAGTGTGTGTTTTTTGAAGCCACTGTCCCAGTTGACATTCCCACTGGCAAGGTATGAGAGTCCCAGTTGCCCCACAACATCACCAACATGTGCTAGGGCCAGTCTTTTCGGTTTCAGCTATTCAAACAGCTAAGTAGTGGTGTATCATAGTGGGGTTTTTTTCCACATTTTCCTCAGAACTAATGGTATTAAGCAACTTTTTATGTGCATAATTGTCATTGGTCTATATTTGTTGTAGAGATGTCTGATGAAATCTTTTACCCATATTTTCTAATTAATTTCCTAACATTTGAGTTTTGTTTTTCTCGTATAACACTTTTTTTTTTTTAATTTTTTTTTCAACGTTTATTTTATTTTTGGGACAGAGAGAGACAGAGCATGAACGGGGGAGGGACAGAGAGAGAGGGAGACACAGAATCGGAAACAGGCTCCAGGCTCCGAGCCATCAGCCCAGAGCCCGACGCGGGGCTCGAACTCACGGACCGTGAGATCGTGACCTGGCTGAAGTCGGACGCTTAACCGACTGCGCCACCCAGGTGCCCCTCTCGTATAACACTTTTTATATATCATGGATACAATTTTATATGTTATTGTAGCCATAATATATAAAAGACTATATACATAGTCTTTTACCAACCATGTGACTTGCAGATTATTTTCCCCCATCTGTAGATCATCTTTTATGGTTTTTATAGAGCCTTTTGAAGAGCATTAGCTCTTAAATGGGAGGAAGTATAATTTCTCATATTTTTTCCTTAAAACTCATTTTTGGTTTTTGTTTATTTTTTTAAAGATTTTATTTTTAAGTAATCTCAACACCCAATGTGGGGCTCACAATTACAACCCCAAGATCAAGAGTCGCATCCTCTACCGACCCAGCAAGGCATCGCTGTAGTTTTATCTAAGTATTTGCTTAACCATGGTAACAAAGATTTTCCTCTATGTCATCTTCTAGAAGTCGGGTAGTTTTATATCTAGGTCTGTGATGCATTTTGAATAAATTTTTAGAACAGGACTTAAGTGAAACATGAGTTAAATTATCAGAAAAAGGGATGAATCAAGGATGGAAAATTGCTACATGGGGGGGGCAAAAAAAGCAACTGTTGAGATTATGATGTTATTCATAGAGGCAGAAATGACTGAGAGGATTAAATTTGTAGATAAAGCCTGGGGGAACCACTCTATGTGGGTCCATTAAGATATCTATCAGAAAGGCACATTGATATGTCAAATTGCAAGTTGGAAAAATGAGCCTGGAGTTCAGGGAATATCAAGGGTGACAGGGAAAGCGTGGAGGGAGCAACACTGGCCAATCTTACTGAAAACTCCCCCAAATTCATTGACCTGAGGATGCAGAAGTAACCACTGGACTAAAATGGAGTCACTGGTGATTTGGGCAGGAATTGGCTTTGTGGCCACAGACGTGCCTGGGATGGGGAGTGAGGAGGAGGAGCCAGGGAAGGTGAGGACATGGAATGGAGCTGAGGGAGGTGGTGGAACTAGAGTGTTTTTCTTTCAGAAGAGTAGATACGAGGCCGCATTTGTATGCCGATGGGAGTGACCCAGGAGAGATGACGGAGGAGAAAGTGGAAACAGCAGGGCGAAACCATTTCGATGGGAAGAGAAAGGAGGATCCAGAGCCCACTTGGGGAGCCAGCCCTTGTCTACAGCAGCAGCCCTTTGTATATTGTGAGGAGAGAGGAGAGAGGGTGGGAGTCCTCCTAGAGGAAGTATATACTGTAAAAAGGCACTTTCTTATCCCATTTTCTGAAGGAAGAATGACTTGAGGTCATCAGCTCAACATGAGGGAGCCACAGAGTGTGAGGTGGGTTTAGAGAGAAAGGAGAATCTCCGAATAAAAGTGAGGAACAAACATGGAGTGTCAAAGTGTCAGACTTGCATGACCACACATATAATGCTGCAAAATAAACACATCATAATTGTACAGCTCAGTGAATATTCCCAAGAACAACATATCTCTTAAACCAGCACCTCAATCGATAAAAATGACAGCTTCAGAAACCCAGCATTTCTTTCGAGTTTTTTTTTATGTTTATCTATTTTTGAGAGAGGGAGAGACAGAGTGAGAGTGGGAAGGGGCAGAGAGGGAGACACAGAATCTGAAGCAGGCTCCAGGCTCTGAGCTGTCAACACAGAGCCCGCAAACTAACTGTGAGATCATGACCTGAGCTAAAGTCGGACTCTTAACCGACTGAGCCACCCGGGTGCCCCACAAAACCCATCATCTGTGAGCCTTACTTTCAATCCACCAAAGGGTTCTAACATCTAGGAAAGTCAAGGGGAAAATATATAACTGCATACGTTAAATCCCCCTACCATGTTCCAGGAACAGTATCCATTTTTCTTTTTTACACTAAGGTTTTGTTATTCAATGGACCATTAACTATTAGAGCAATACATGAGTTTATCCAGAGATGTAGCATGCAGGAGAGGAAACGGCAGAAGCCAATGGGGATCTAATCTAGAGTTCCACCTACCCAAAAATACTAGGGTTCAGTGTAATGACTTAGAGGCCACTGAGGCGACATATAGTGCTGAAGGAAACCACCTGTGCTCACTCTGCAATAATAAAAGACAAGTTTACATGCAGCAGCATCCAAGAAATATTGGGACCCAAAAGCCACCACTGTTTGAAGATCCCTCTGGAGAAGAGGACTATGGAGTTGGCTGGGACCAGCTGGTTGAGAATCAGGTCTGTAGGTCTCAACTTGTGTCCAATGAGCAAAGAGAAGGTATAAGAACAAAAGAGGGATGAATTTCCTAGGATCCCAACTCCAGTCTGAGTGAGGAAGATGACTCTCAATTTCAATTTGCCGGACCCATTTTACCGTTATAAGGGGTTTTGAATTTTTCGAAGTCAGTGGGGTTAGTAGGAAAAAAAGCAAAAATAAATCTTACCATCACTATAGAGAGTAATTTTCTGTGCTTATCCTAACTCATATTTTCTCCGTTGAAGCAGGCATTAGCACTATATGCTTATTTGTGGAAAGGCAATTCACTGAAGAATTGCATTAGAAATAGCCTCAGTGTCCATTATCCGTACGGATCAGGTGAATCAATGAGGGCACAACTGCACAACAGACCTCTACAGTTGTAGAGGTGAGTAAAGGAGATCTCCAGCACTAATCCAGCCAATAGTATTTCAGAATTTTTCCCAACACAATCAAGAAACTATAGAACACTTTGAGAGTGAAGCAAATTTTATGCTTCCTTATGGATCTTTCATCTACAGAAAAGACTGAGATGCAGAAAACTACCCAGCTGAAACAAGTCATGTAGTTGTAAGGACACAACTCAAACATCTACCAGATATGCCAGTTCACCATGTGTTATGAGCCAAGCCTGTTCACTTCTGGTGGGGGAATTTTAGGCAACTGACTTTTGAGGTCATCCTCCTTCCATCACTTCATAGCATAATTCACAAGTTGCAACCCTCTGACACCCACTTCCACAAAACAAATTTCGGGCTAAGGTTAAGTGCTCTATTTATTACAGTATTTATGTGTTTCTCAAACTTTTAACATGTGTGAAACTGTGTTACTGCATTTATTAGGATTCTATCTTCTTTTTTTACATTCTACTGATGACATTTTGAGGATCTCAATAAGCCCTGTTGATTTTTATTGTGGATGTTGCATAGCTTGGTGATTTTCAGAAATGCATATGTTCTATTTCAGCAGAACCGACTCTGTGGACTTTTCTCCAGAATATTTTCTTGAGTAAAAAACTATGGTCCAGAACACACAGACAGACACACACACACACACACACACACACACACACACACACCCTATGTACAAGCACAACTAGAGGAATCTGTAGGAGATGAGTAGATAATATCAATGCCAATTTCATTGCTGTGATATTACAATATAGTCTTGGAAAATGTTACTATTGGAGAAATTGGGTAAAGCACACACAGGATCTAACAATTCTTACAGCTGCATGTGACTTACCAATTCTCACAATAAATATTTCAATTAAAGAATCCAAGAGAAACATACAACACAAAAATTCCTGCAAAGATATCTTACAGTCCTTTCCTTATGTTTTGGCAAAATCCATTGGTGTTAATAAATTTAAAAAATTAATAAGCTAATTAAAATTTGGCAAAAATAACACTATATATAGGTAATTTAAAGGAAAGTAGAAGCAAAAGTTAAAACTGAACTATGAAGATCAGAAATAAATAACAGCAAAAGCAAATTATAGCCCAAAATAACATATATAAACATATTTTTAACAATTAAGTATCTTATTTAACGTAATTCTAACATAAATATTTTGGTAATATTCCTAACATTTCCTAATTATAAAATACCAAAATTATAAAAATAAGGGAAAATAATTTTAAAAACTCAAGGGAAATTAAGACAATGGGTACTACCACTTTATACTGAAAATGAAAAAAAAAAAAAAAAATAGATCGGTGACCCAGAACGAGAAGCATCTAAAACAAATCATGCACATACATATATGGATATATTTTTACTGATAAATATAAATTACCAACTTATTAAGAAACTATTATGTGGTATTTAAATATTTGTATCATTACTTCAAAAAATAGAGGTAAACTTGACCTCATAATTCACATGAAATAATATACTAGATCTAAAAATATAAAGAATGAGATGGTGGGGCGCCTGGGTGGATCAGTCGGTTGAGCGTCTGACCTCAGCTCAGGTCATGATCTCACAGTCTGTGAGTTCCAGCCCCCCGTCTGGCTCTGTGCTGACAGCTCAGAGCCTAGAGCCTACTTCGGATTCTGTCTCCCTCTCTCTGACCCTCCCCCATTCATGCTGTGTCTCGGTCTCAAAAATAAGTAAACATTAAAAAATAAATAAATAAGTAAAAATAAAGAATGAGATGGGGCACCTGTCAATTAAGCATCTGACTCTTGGTTTCGGCTCAGGTCATGATCTATCTCACAGCTTGTGAGATCAAGCCCCACAACAGGCTCTGTGCTAGCAGTGTGGAGCCTGCTTGGGATTCTCTCTCCCTCTCTCTGCCCCTCCCCACTTGTACACTCTCTCTCTCTCTCTCTCTCTCTCAAAATAAATAAAACATCTTTAATTTTTTTTATTAGTTTTATTTTTGAGAGGCAGAGAGACAGACCGCGTGTGGGGGAGGGGCAGAGAGAGAGGGAGACACAGTATCAGTAGCAGGCTCCAAGCTCTGAGCTGTCAGCACAGAGCGCGATGCGGCCTGAACTCACGAACCAGTGAGATCAAGACCTGAGCTGAAGTCGGACACTCAACCGACTGAGCCACCCAGGAACCCCATAAATAAAAAATAAAAATATAAAGAATGAGAAATCTCTAAGTAAAAAATCTGACATGTATTTTTATAAATTTGCATTGAGTAAATCATCACAGTCCAAGCCAGAGCTATTTTATTTCATAAAAGTGAAATACTATTTGTAGAAATGATATTAAGCAAATTAAAATTTAACCCCCAATTTCCATTTAAATAGAACATAGAAGAGGAATCTGTCAGCAATAATCTCAGTAACAATACTAATTAAATTACTAAATGACCAAAACTAAATGATGGCGATGTATATGGACCAGCAGTACTTGACAGACACATTCATATGTGTGTATATGTATGTATGTATATATACAATCTCTAGGAGCTTCTGGATGGCTCAGTCGGTTAAGCATCAGACTCTTGGTTTCGGCTAGGTCATGATCTCACAGTTCGTGAGTTCTAGCCCCACACTGGGCTCTGCACTGATGGTGTGGAGCTGCTTGAGATTCTCTTCTCTCTGCCCTTCTTGCACGCACGCTCTCTCTCAAAATAAATAACCTTAAAAAGTAATTTAAAAAGTATACATAGTCCTTAAACATATTGCTAAAAAATTTCAGTAATATCAAAATGAAAGGAGACATATCATGCTTATGGATTGGGACACTCAGTATTTTCTCTACATTGAATATTAAATGCAACCTGAATCAAAATCCTTGTAGGCTGGGGTGCCCGGGTAGCTCAGTCAGTTAAGCATCCGACCTCAGCTCAGGTCATGATCTCACTGTTCTGTGCTAACAGCTCAGAGCCTGGACCTTGCTTCAGATTCTGTGTCTCCCCTCTCTGCCCTTGCCCTGCTCGCACTCTCTCTCTCAAAAATAAATATTAAAAAAATTGTTTTTTAATCCTGGTAGGCTTTTTTGTGATATAGAAATTGACAAGCAGATTCTAAAATTCATATGGAATGGCAAAAGACCAAGAATGACCACAACTTTGAAAAAGAAGGCAGCTGGAGGAGTACATGGCCTTGATTTCAAGACATATCACCCAAACAAATTATTCAATGCATGAAAGTTTAGCATAAATAAAATAAATGCAATAGAACAGGGTCTAGAAATAAATATGCATATAAATGATTGACTTTCAACGAAGACACAAAAGCAATTCAAGGGAGAAAGAATATTAGGGCAGCTACTGGGTATCCACAGTTTTTTTGTTTTGTTTTTTACTGTTTAAGTGATTTTTATGCCCAACGTGGGGCTCAAACTCATGACCCCAAGATCAAGAGTCACACATTCTACCAATGGAGTCAGCCAGGCGCCACTGGGTATCCATTTTTCCCTCCTGAAAAGAATGTCCAAAGATTAACTGAGAATGACATATACACATCCGTAAAAAAGCTAAAAAAAAACTTTTTACAGAAAGAAACAAAGGAAAAATTATGTCTTTAAATTTGGAAAACATTTCTTCTTTTATTTTTTGGCAAGCATTTCTTATATACAAGATCAAACAGATATTCAGTAAAAGAATGGACAAATTAAACCTCGTTAAAATAAAAAAAAATTTTTCCGCAGGAAAAGCCATCAAAAAGACAAGACGAAGGCTGGAAGAATATATTGGCAAACACTTAAAACAGAAGACTTTTATCAATAATCCATGGACAAATGTCAAAACCCAGTAATTGAGATGACAAATCACAGGAACAGAGATTTCAAAAAAGATACAATGGCTAGAAATTAACACATGAAAAACCTCTAAACACCAGGCCATTTGGAAAAAGCAAATTAAAACCACAAGGTGCCACTATACACCTATTACACGACTGAAATTAGGAACCCTGACCAGAGCAAGTTTAAGGATATAAAGAGACTGGAATTCTGGTGCTGGTTCTTCTGGTGAGAGTGTAAACAGATAGATTACCAGGTCAGATTATCCCTTAGGAAGTTAAACATCCCACCTACTGCACTCTTTCCCAGGAGGCCTCGGGAAGCAATGCAAATTAAGCCAAAATGGGAAGAACTCTTTTCTGACCCGTACTGTGCCTCTGACGTGACACTGGGACACACAAAAGCTGTTCAGCCCTTCACACTGGCAAGCCACAGCCGTGTCCTAAACATACCCCCCAAATGCACATAACCTCCAAATTTCAACGTGGCTTAAGCAATAAGATGTCTGTCAACATGTACGCCGGCCGATGGAGATCAGGCGGTTTCCCAGCTGGGTGGCTTGGAGTAGGCACAAGTCAATCGCGAGAATCCACGAAGGAATAGCATCCGTGAGAGAAACTGCAAATCCACAGAGAACCCAGACTCTTTCTCTCAGCGAAGCGGGACCTCGTCTCTGCTTCACGCAGCTCGGCTAGGCTCTCGTTACACCGAATTCCCTTCAGGGCTTGGGGCACAGAGGTCTACGCCCCTGTACACGGAGAGATGATGGACCCTGTGGGGACATGCCACATGGTAGTGATGAGATACTTTCTGCCACAGGGCACCAGGCACATTAGAAAGTCAGGTCAGCTCAAGAAACAGTCACGAGCACCTGATACTTGTAATGAACTGTGAGTCCTCAGAAGTAAAAGGTTCAGCTGATCAATCCCGTGGAAGGTCTACACTCTGGCGTGTCGTTTTTAACGTGGTGATAGTGCATTCCATTAGTGGCCAAGGACTTCCTCTACTATGAACTTCTCTGATGCCTGACAAAGCAGTATCTCTGACGGAAAAATCTCCCACATTTGCTACACAAAACGCTTTGCTCCAATATGGACTCTGTGGTGCTGAACAAGTCTATCCTCGAGGCTGAAGGTTTTCCCACGTTCATTATACTCAAAGCGTCTTTCTCCAGTGTGGATTCTCTCTGTTCGAGCTTTCTTTGGTAAATGGAGGACTTCCCACATTCAGAACACTCATTCCAGGCCCCTCTCCACCATTAACTTTATGGTGCTGAATATGAGGGGATTGGTGTCTGAAGAATTTCCCACATTCATTATATTCATACGGCTTTTCCCCAGGGTGAAGTCTCAGGTGCTCACTGAATTCCAACCTTTTCATGGTTTTCCTACATTTGGTGCATTCAGAGAACTCTTCTCCAATGTGGATTCTCTGGTGCAAAAGAAATCTTTTTTTGTGGATGAAAGATTTCCATATTCACCGCACTGCGATGGCTTTCTCCAGTGTGAACTTTCTGGTGTTCAATGAGGGTGGAGCTGTGTCTAAAGAACTTCATACGTCTGCTGCACTCGCAAGGCTTTCCTCCAGCGTGGATTCTCTGGTGCTCGAGAAGCCTCTTTCGAAAGATGAAGGATTTCCCACATTCGCTGCGCTTACGAGGAGGCCCTTCTCCAGTGTGAACCTTCCAGTGTTGATTAAGACTAGATCTGTACTTACAGGACTTCCCACGTTTGCTGCACGCACGAGGCTTTCCTCCAGCGTGGATTCCCTGGTGCTCGAGAAGCCTTTTTTTGTGGACAAAGGACTTCTCACACTGCCCACGCTTATGAAGGCCTTCTCCGGCATAAGCACTCTGCTGCTCTGTGAACTTAACCTTTCAGTGGCAGGGCTGCCCATGCTCGCTGCGCTGCACTGCCCTTGCCGAGGGCGAGAAACCACCCTGCTCCCCCTGCCTCCGTGCGGACGTTCTCCACTGGGGACGGCCTGGTGCTGGAGAAGGTCCACGCCGCCCAGGAAATCCTTCTCGGCCTCTCCATTGGGGAAAATGTTGTCTGACACGGGGATCCTGCTCTTCACAAACAGAGCCCCATTCTCCTCCGTTCTGAGGGCCTTCTCTCCGGGGTTCTGTCTCCGGTGCTGGTGGAGGTGTGAACTGAGCAAGCGCAGTTTCCCACGAGGCCCACAAGTGCATGGCTTCAGCCCAGCGTGCGTCCCTTCACGCTCAGCTGGGTTGAAGATGTCTTTCTTCACTGGGACACATGTATCACAGGAAGGAGCCTCAGGAACAAATAGGCCTGGATCTGGTATCCTGGCCTGTGACACTCTTTCCACAAAAACTCTGTTCAGAAAAGGCTTCCTTAGCTTTTATCCCATGCCAACAACCTGAGAGCAGGAAAATGGTGGTGAGGTGTCTGCAGACTTTAGTGGGACAGGACAGCCCATTACAAACGCGTGCAGGACACAACCAGGACTGAGTCCATGGCTTTGTTTTTGGGACAAGGGAGCCAGGGTCAGATGGAGGAAAGGGACACTGTGTAGCACTGACGGTTACAGAACGGTGTGTTGGGGCAGGGGGCAGGGGAGGGGAGGAGGAGGAGTCTCACAACCAGTGAGAAAGTAGGATCCAGTGGTGTGTCGGGAGGAGAGACGCGGTTCCGCTCACTCCTCTGCCAGTGGCTTTCAGCAGTGGCTGAAATCAGTGGTTGTGTGCTGGTGACAAGTTCATGCTGTGTGGAATGTGTGTCCCACGCCAGGAAAAGGCAATTGCCTCTGGGTAGCAGGTAGTCAGCCACGTAGGGATATGCACACATCACATGACGCATGGAACACAGGCTATGTGACAGAACATTTGCAGAGAGAAAGGAAGGGGAAAGACGTGGGGGACATGGATGTAGGGGACAGCAAGGGACCAGAAGTCACAGCAGAAATGACAAGTAGGCAAAATGTCAAGGATGGGGAGGAGGAACAGAAATGAGGTTTGGCCATGAGCCTTGTCGCTCAAAGAGCAGGGAGCAAAGGACATTTGCCTGCTACGGTTTGTACTCAGTCCTGAAACCATGCCTGCCCACCGCTCCTACCCACCCTGCCCATGGCCAGGATCCCATGAATCCCCCCTTCCTGTGGTAAGAGAGGTGTCTGAGCCGTCAGGTCCCCGGGGCTCTCCTCTACCCCTCAGCTCAACCTCGCCAACTACGTGGGACCCGGCAGACTGAAGTCCTCAAGAGAAAACAGGGCAGTCAAGTGAACATCACTGGCCCAGAGCGACCCAACCACTCAGAGACTACAGGCAAGAAATTTATTACTAGAATTTTGAGGACAGTCTTGCAAAAATCATTTAGGGTTGCCTGCAAATACTGACCACGTCAATGTCTGTAATTCCCGAGACAGGCGGCACACCAAACAGAAGGGGGCAGAAGCGGGGACAGGGATGCTTCACAGAGGTCAACAGTCAACATGTTAAGGGGCGGGGGGCGGGGCAGAGCTATCAGCGAGCGTTGATCAGGCAGGTACAGGAGTCAGAAGCCAAGCCCTTCTGTGAGAGGCTTCACAGCAGAACGTGTTGGTGTCTCATACCCATGCCAAGGAACCAGGGAAGGAAGCGGGGCCCATGGCCCAGCTCTGGGAGGGACAGAGAACCTTGGGAAAAGAGAATCAGAGCCTCATGCAGGGCAATGGTTTGGGAGGGAGGGTCCTTACCCAGCGAGGCTATAAGGGCCAAATTCTCCAGCATCACACCATGGTACAGGTGTCTCTGAACCTCACCCAGGAGCCCCCACTCCTCCTGAGAGAAGTACACAGCCACGTCCTCAAAGGTCCCGTGGCCCTGTCATGATGGGGGCAGAAGAGTTCATAAGCAGGATCCCAAGGCCATGGCCCTCCTCCCCAGCTCCCTCACTCAGAGGAGGTACCAGGCCCTGGTCCACTGGTACCCGCTCTTCCTCGTGCCCGCTCATCACTGCTGCCGATTGTCGGTGAGAACAGATGGGGAGGGGGCGGTCTTATCTGTGCCCCAGGCCACTTCCCGCATGGTCAGCTCTCCTGGGACACGAAGATCACAGCCACATGGACTCACGCTCAGCCTTCCGGCTTAAACCCTGAGTACGAGGGGGCTGAGTGCACCCTCACACCCCCTTCCCCATTCGCACAGCACAATGGGATCACTCCTCCCTCACGTGCCAGGCCGTGACCACGGGACCCATGACACCACTGCCGCCTCCAGCCCGTGTCACAGGCATCTCTCTGGCTTCCCATAGGCCACTCTGCATGTGGCACCCAGGCAGTGCCTGCCGAACGCGACAGGACCCGGGGCTACCCCAGGCACTGCTCTGAGGACCTCCCCGCCTGGCCTGGCTCCTTGTCCTGACATCAGCCACCCCAGCGTGTGTGAGATCAGACCCCCTAAGCCCTCCTCAGCATGGTTTGCGCTGTCCCCTCTCCAGTCACACCTGTCCCTCTCCACCTCCTCATTCAAAGCCCAGGCCCACTTCTCCCACCACGACCCAAGAGACTCTTGCGGCGGAACTCCTTTACCCCTCAATGAATCTGTCATCCCGTCAGACACTCTTCAGGCCCCAGCAGGAGCTGGCACAAACCCAAACCTGCAGAGGGGAACAAGTACCATGCCTTCCTCAGTGTCACCGGACCTCCATCACTGCCCTGCCTCTCAGGAGATCACATCCAGCCCCTGGGAATCCCATGCCACCACCTGGACCCCCACCTGAGGCCCGTACCCTC
This sequence comes from Panthera uncia, assembly GCF_023721935.1. NCBI lineage: Eukaryota > Metazoa > Chordata > Mammalia > Carnivora > Felidae > Panthera > Panthera uncia. The sequence goes on from NW_026057588.1 coordinate 2,652,909, forward strand.
GTAACTCTCTCTCTTACACACATTCGTGGTCACCGTACCTCCTCATGTCTTTGTGATGACGGCCATCCCCATCCGGGTGCCGAAGCAAGTGAGCCAGTCCATGGATATCCTCCCCGTCCTTCCCCTGTACTGGCACCGCCACCGTGATCTGCTGAGGGCATCCTCTTACCTGTGACACCGTCTGTACACCTGCTGCTGCTGAGGGGTGTGGTATCCTCAAACCTTAACGCCTTCCTTCCTTGAAATCCAGATGTGCTTCTAGACGCCCACTTGCCACCTCCACTCAGAGGTCCCTGCAATATCTCAGATGCAACATGCAAAAACCTAACTCCTGAGAGTGCTTCTGTTAAGTGCTCCTGACTCCTGAGAGTGCCTCCGTTAAGTACTCCGAACTCCAGAGACTTGCTTCTGTTAAGTGCTCCTGCTCTGGACTTTCCACCTCAGCGACGGCACTCACACACTTGCAGCTAAAAACAAACATCCTGGAGTGATGCCAGACTCTCTCACCCTGCAAGGCAGAAAATCATCCCTACTTACAAAGTAGCCTACAAACAAAACAGTTGCCTCCATCCACAGAGCCAGGGCTGTGATGTAGCTACCATTAACCTTCCCGATACCATGGCCTCCGCTGGGGTCTCCCTGCCTCCACTCTGCAGGCAGAGTAGGCTGTTTAGACGTGACTCAGATCACTTCCCTTCTCTGCTCCAAACCTTCCAGGGACCCACTCCCCTCAGCGGAGGCCCAGCACCTCAGGCTGCTTCTCGAGGACTGACTCTTGCCCTCAATCTCTGTTCCCAGCAGACGGAACAGAGTCCTGTGGGTCACTGAACACTCCCATGTGGACACGCAAGTGTCCTGGTTCTTGTGCCAGGAAGCCTTTCATCCCTTCACCTTATTGACTAGAGAAACGGGACACCTGAACAGAACTTATGACTTTGATTAAGGACCTGAGATGACCCCAGGGCACAGAAGTAAGGACAGAGAGTGTCAGGACATCACTCTCTCCTTTATCTATGTGCCAGGACCATGGGGATAGGGATCAGAGCCAGTGAGCACACCCTGCCAGCACTTCTATTATTCCAATGCGTTCACCAACCTGGAGGCTCCCTGGATCTCACTGCTCGACAGTTTTTATACCTCCAGCTCCCCTCCCATCTGGGAGGTAGGGGGTTCTTTTTTGGTGGGGGGCGCCTGGGTTGTTCAGTCAGTTAAGCGTCCGACTCTTGATTTCTGCTCAGGTCATGATCTCACGGTGCTTGGGATTCCCCCCCCATCCTGTCAAAAAAATAAAAATAAAATCAGCCTCATTAAAAAAAAAAAAAAGTTCTTTTTAAAAAGCATTTTATTTATTTTTAAGTAATCTCCAAACCCAACATATCAAACTCACGATCCTGAAGTCAAGTGTCACATGCTCTCCAACTGAGCCAGCCAGGTGCCCCGAAAGTTTAAACTTCTAATCACCTGGTCTTTCTGGTGACCGGCCCCAACTTGAGGCTATCTAGGGCCCCCGCCCTAAATCAGCTCATTAAAATAAACTCCTTTGTGATAAAAGGGGACACTTATGAAGAAAAAAGAACTCCTCATACCCAGGAAATTCCAAGGGTTTTAGGAGCTCTATAGCAAGAGTCCATGACAAAATCCAAATATATATACATTTTATCGCAGAGCTACGTTGGCATTTCAATTACTACTTGGTTGCATAAGTTTAACTTGTTACAGCTGTACCTTGTGAACTTGTACTTCCCTGGGAGAGCTGAGACACCTATGACCTTGACTGAGCCTGGGCTGCTCCTCCAGCCTGGCTGGCCCTTCTTTGGCTCCACAGGGAGTAGACAGTCTGCAGAGTCTTCAGAGCAGAGAATCTACATCCCCTCACCTCTCCCCCTCCATCCCAGCAGGCTCCTTAATCATTAACCCCCCGCCCAGAAAGCCCTGAACCACAGGACCCTCTCATCTGCAGGCACACCACCTGCCCTCCAGCCCCAGCTCTATCTATCTGCCTTCATCTCGGGGCCTATCTCAACGAAGTACTCATATTTTCCATCCTAAATGTGAGATCCAGGCTGGGTCCGGGTCCAGGACTTAGGCTGTCACGATATGCACATCACTGAGCCAGCTCGCCCCCTACTCCAGACCAGAGATTCCAGCTGCCTGTACGTCACCTCTATCTCAGAAACAGCATGTCCAAAATTCAACTCCTAGGCTCTCTCTGAAACCTGCTCCTCACCAGTTTCCACGTCTCGGTGCTTCCAGACACTCTGCCAAAAGAACGACTGGGTAATCTTTCATCCTGTGCTTTTGCTCACAGCCACATTGACTGAAGAGGAAATCCGGCCGGTTTCACCTCTAAGATTTATCAGGAATCTTATTACTTACATTCCTTCTACGGCCCAAACCCAGCATCATTGTTGAGTCTTTTGCAGCGGTCTCCTGGAAGCACTCCCTGCCTCGACCCTCGTCACTCCCCTCCCCCCCCCCCCCCCCCCCCGTCTTTTCTCCCCGGGGAACACCTGGAATACTTTTAAGACCATAACTCAGAGTTCCTCCTCTGTTCCAACCCTCCAAGGTCCCCAGAGCCCTCACCCCGGCGGCCCAGCTGCTCCCTGCAGACAGAGGGCGGACCCCCGCTCTCCCGAATGCTCTCGCGCGCCCCCACGACTTCGCAGATGCTGATCCCTTCCACACTCACACCACTGCCAGCCAGAAAGGGGCTCCCGACCATGAACGCCCCACGTTTTGCGGGCAGGGGCCTGGACTGCAGTGTATTCATCAGAAGACACCCCCCCCTTGGGGTTCGGGCTACACGGGTCCGGGACACACACTCTCTCCCCTGAGCCAGGTACGTTAGCCCGGCCGTCGCCATAGGACCCTGCGGGTTCAACCCGGCCAGGAGACGTGTGATAAAGGCGGAGATGGGCGGGAAACCCCCACCGCAGCCGCGCTCACACCGAACCTCAGATCCGCACCTAGTCAGTACAGTCGAGACATCCATCCGCCTCTGGAGTCCGGGATCCGAAACCCGGGCTCCGAAACCCAGACTCCACGCGGAACAGGCGGGAAGTCCCGCCTCCCTGGCCGTTGCACGCTCTTGGAAACGCCCTCATTGGTCAGCGTGGCCCAGAAGCTGGCGCACAGTCTTCTGGGTAACCTAGTTCCTCTCACGCCAGGGATTGCTGCGAAGTCCGTCGGTGGCCATCAGCCCTCACACTGATGGCCAGGTGGTTCCTAGGAAGGAGGAATTAGAAATACATGAAATTAGAGTCAGAAAAACCTAAGTTAACCTTAAAATAAAGCTGCCAGTTATTATCAACAAAAGATAGGTTTGGGGAATAAAAGAGAGTTGTAATCCAGGACGAACAAACTGCCGTAGGCAGTCGAGGAACAAAGGAGAGGTACCCAGTTTTATGGAGAAAAGGGGTAAGTTGGGAAGGCTGTCATAAATTAAAAGCCATTAGAATAAACTGGGAGTTTGAATTATAGTGGCTTCTCATTGGCTGAGCGGAGTGGGATAAGGAAAGTTTCCTGTTCGTATGGGATAGTAAATTAGTATCCATCTGCTAGGTCAAGTCTCTCTCTTCCTGTTCGGTCTGCAATTGACTAGGAGTGGTAGGGCCTCTGCTGAAACCTCCCGACGACATTTTTAATGAGGTTTTGGTTATTAATTTTCATACCAGTATAAACTTTAAAAGAATCCAATTTAACTTGGATTTCTCAACATAAATGTTGATGCAGGATTACAATGCATTCAAAGTGTTAAAAAACTGAGGCACAGGGCACCTGCGTGGCTCAGTCAGTTGAGCTTCCGGGTCTTGATTTGGACTCAGCTTATGGACTCCTGGTTTGTGGATTCCAGCCCCAAGCCGGGCTCTGTGCTGATGGCATGGAGCCTCCTTGGGATTCTCTCTGCTCATGCTCGCGTTCTCTCAAAATAATTAACTTCAAAAACAAAACAAAACACAGTCATTGAGGTAAGTAAGGACTGAGACATGACACAGTCCTTAACTTTTGTGGGGTTTTTTTAAAATATTTTTTTCTTTCTGAAAGACTGTTAAGACAAAAATCTTGGAGGGATTATTAAGTAAGAGAAATCAAGTCACTAAGATTTGGAATAAAAAAAATGTGAATTATATGCAACAAAATACCCTTGTATGATTCATTATTGGCTAAAAAGTAAATACATAAAATTAGATGACACAAACCTATTGTTGACAGTATTTGCTAACTTGCCATGATTGGTAGTGGTGTAAGGCAAAACCACTAACAGATTGTGCTAAAATACTATTGGGGGGGGTTAGTGGTGAGGTCAAGTGTTGATAATAATAGTTACAAGTGTAAAAATCCCAACACCGTTTTGGAATTTGAGAAGCTATTCATAAATGTCATAATTCAATATGTATAGAAGATGCAAAATTTATTTTAAATTTTTTTTTCAACGTTTTTTATTTATTTTTGGGACAGAGAGAGAGACAGAGCATGAACGGGAGAGGGGCAGAGAGAGAGGGAGACACAGAATCGGAAACAGGCTCCAGGCTCCGAGCCATCAGCCCAGAGCCCGACGCGGGGCTCGAACTCACGGACCGCGAGATCGTGACCTGGCTGAAGTCGGACGCTCAACTGACTGCGCCACCCAGGCGCCCCTTTGCAAAATTTATTTTAATATAAAAAGTTGGAGTAATTTTCCTAAAAGATTAATTCAAGTCATAAATTTAAAATAAGAAACAGTGTCTTATTGGCATAATGGCATAGAATTCAAGTTCAAAACTAGCAGAGTAAACTGTAAAGTTTATAAAGAGGTGCTCACATATTTAGATTCCTCATGCGAGACTGGGCTATGGTGATGCTACAGAACATTGGAAAATGGCTGCCTAAAAAAATTATTCGTGAGATAATACCAATTATCATACCAATACCAAAGTGAACACCAGTTTTCATCTCTGCTCTTAATCATACACAGAAATTAATTTCAGATAAGGAAGGCTTAAGTGGTAATAAAAATATGTAACTTAAAAGATCATGGAAGAAAAAGAGCAGGAGTTTTCAAGCCAAATATAAAAATTATCAAAACATATACACAAACTATATGAAAACAACACACTTCTATTATCAAAAAAACACAAAAAATTGAAATAACAAGAACACAAGTGAGAGGATATTGAGTCATCTATAATTTTTAAAGACTTAACATATAACTAGTAAATACATTTAATAAGCCCTCTACAAATTAATAAGAAAAATGTTTAAAGCCAGAAACTGCAAAACTCTTGCATACCACTTTAAATTAGAATTACAAAAGGCAAATAAAAATTTTTTTAAATAATCTTTGGCAATCAGGAGATGAAACATCAGATTGGTGAGACTCAGTAAGTCTGACAGTACTGACCCTGAAAACATTAGTAAATATCATAAACTATCATTGAGCATCTATTATAATTATTTTGGAGCAGAGTTTGGCATTATACATTACACTTAAACCTATGTCTACGCGAAAAAATTCTTCCTGTTGATATATGCACTGCATAAGCCAGTGAATAAACCAGAAAACATGGCAGTCACGTTAAGTAGCAGTGCTGTAACTGCCAAAAACACAGAGAAAGAAGCAAGCAAACACATGAAAACTTTCAAGAAGAGAATATAAAATCGAATTTTATTTATTCATCCCACAGACTACTACCCACAAGACCCACGAGTGTATGCTTTCAGCCCAGCATGCATTCCTTTGTGCTCAGCTAGGTACAAAATGTCTTTCTCCCCACGTGGCCCATGGTCCAGCTTCCTGTCCCACCTTCAGCCATCCAGACCTTCTATGGATCCCAGGTAGCCTAACCTCCTCTTCCTTTTCAGTGTCACATGTGCTCTACATACACTAATAACATTTCTCTCCACCTACACTCATTCAAAGCCCAGCCTCATCTGTTCCCACCACATGCCAATGACTCTCCCATAAGATATCATTTGCTCCCAAGCTAATCTGTCAGCTTGTCTGAAATTCCTCTGTCTCCACCAAGAGTTATCAAAAAAGTCTGAGCCTGGAGAGGGAAGAAGAAGCACCAACCCTGACCTCTGCATCATCTGACTTCCTTTACTGCTTTGACTCTGAACAGATCTCATAACCACTTCCCCTTGGAAGCCTGTGCCACTAGCCAGCACTCTCTCCTCTCCCCACCACACACACCCATGGTGGTACAGTCCAACTTCTGTTGATAAAGACTGTCCCCATTAATCAGGTGCCCAAGCAAGATGCCCAGTCCTTGGAGAATACCCACCCATCCTTTCCCCTAATGGCATCATCACCATGATCTGAATATGCCCCCCTAGAAATCTGACATATTCCAGGGCACCTCGGTGGCTCAGTCAGTTGAGTGACCGACTCTTGATTTTAGCTCAGGTCATAACCCCAGGTCATGGGATTAAGCCCCGTGTCTGGCTCTGCACTGAGTGTGGAGCCTGCGTGGATTCTGTTTCTCTCTCCCTCTGCCCCTCTCTCCTGCTCTCTCACTCTCTCTCTCTCTAAAATAAACAATAATAATAATAATAATAATAACGAGGAGGAGGAAAAGGAGGAGACATATTCCATATTCATTCCAGCCACCTACTTACAAAGATCTTCAAACTGAATCCCTCCTTTAAATTCCAGATGTGTTTCTAACTGCCAACCTGACACCCCTACTCAGAGATCCTGGAATATCTCAGACCCACTTCTAATACCGCCTCTGAGAGTTAGTCCTACACCTGACTTCCCCATCTCAGTTGACAATGTCTCCATTCTTTGTAGGTGCCAAAGCCAAAACCCAACAGTCATCCAGCTCCCAGAATCCAGAATCCAACCAACTTCCCCCATGACAACAGGCCCTTCTCTGGTCCATCCATCCTCAGCGGTGTTCCAGACCTCCACTCTGAATTCCCGGACGGCCTGTTAATAGAGGAGTCAGATCACCTCCCTTTCCTGTTCCAAATCTTCCATGGTTCCCCAAACCCTCAGAACAGATGCCCAACTGCCCAGCCAGCAGTTCTAGTCCTGAATTCTGCCCCCCTGCCCTCCGCATTCTCCCCATATATAAAGCAGACTTGCTGTTCCCTGAACACCCTCAACTCAGACTCACCTCCAAGCATTTGGAGACGCTGCCTCCCATCCCAGGGACAACCTTTGGGCTCACCTCATGTTGGTTGCCAGAAATGTGGACTTTGTCCTACAAGTCCTGGACTGGATTCAGGATTCAGGAATCTGGGCGGAGGAGAGCCCCCCAAGGCCCCCAGACCTAGAAGTGGGAGCCAGGAAGGTGAAGAGCCCACGAAACCACTCTCCTCAAACAGGGGAAGCACGCAGGCAGGGGCCTGGGTGCCAGAGGGCTTGGGGCACGACCCTCACCTGCACTGACGCTGTGTGAGCTGACCGACCCTGGTTGAAGGTAGCACTCCTGTGAGATGGTCCGCAGGGCAGAAAGGGGGGGGGGGTCCCTGGCTCCCACGAAGGAGCGCAAGGGCCCCTGCGGTCCTGGGACAGTTCAGCTGAGCCCCGTGTCATGGATTTGGTGCAGACCAAGTTCCTTTTCATTACAGCGCAGCAGTGATGCCCCTTCAAGCTCTCCCTCCATGGCCTGCATCGGAAGCTGGAATCCACATCAGAGATAAAAGGCCAGAATTTCTCTGGATGTTTGAGGAAAATTGTCTTGATGATATGTTTTTTTTTTTTTAATTCTGCTTCATATCATGGATCTGTTTTTATTTCCAACTGTAGGTCAGTTTTGTTTTATTATATCATTGCAAAATGAAAATTGCAAAACAATGTTGCTTCCTAAAAGTCAGCCTTTCAAATGCACCCCTTCGAAAGGTTCTCTCTTCCTCACTAACAAATCTGTTCCTTTGGTTTTCATTTAACTTTGAACTGTTTTCTTATGTGAGTACGCACAAACACGTAAACACATATACTTCTTTCTTACAGCAATAGAAAATTGTAGAAAATATTCCTGAGTGTATTAACACCCACGTGTTGACTTTTTACAATCAGTTACTAGTACAGTGGGTGGGTTGAGCCTTTCTTTATTCTTAAATTTTTTTTTTAACGTTTATTTATGTTTGAGACAGAGAGAGACAGAGCATGAACGGGGAGGGTCAGAGAGAGGGAGACACAGAATCCGAAACAGGCTCCAGGCTCTGAGCTGTCAGCACAGAGCCAGACGTGGGGCTCGAACTCACGGACCACGAGATCACGACCTGAGCCGAAGTTGGCCGCTCAACCGACTGAGCCACCCAGGCACCCCTAGCCTTTCTTTATTCAACAAGTTATTTCTTGTTTGGTTTCCAGTTCACTTTGCTTTGCTTTTGAATTTTGTTTTGGATTACTGCTTCAATTAATAAGTTCTTTCATGCTTAATAATATACTTTTATACTTTATGCTATGTGGGAAATGTGGGTTCCATTACATCCCGAGGGAATCGTGAAGATGATGACACGTACTTTTATTTTTCCCTTGGTTCTGGAGTGTTATTGAAAGCCATGCTCCCTAGATATTGATGTGATGGGTGCATCCAGCTCAGGATGGAAGCTGGGATCCTGGAAAATGTCATTTTCCCTTTCCTTTCAATTTCACTTTGCTCTGTGGGCATGACCCATAGTCCATATTCTTTTTCTTCTTTTGTTTTTTTGGGGTTTTTTTTTTTTTTTTTTTTTTAGTGTTTATTTATTTTGAGAGAGAGAGCTCATGCAGGCAAGAGCAGGAGAAGGGCAGAGAGGCAAAATCCCAAACAGGCTTCGCACTACAGTGCAGAGCCCAATGCGGGACTCGAACTCACAAACTGCAAGATCATGACCTGAGCCGAAATCAAGAGCCCGAAGCTCGACGGAATGAGCCACCCAGGTGCCCCTCCAAGGTCTGTATTCTTGTCGAACTAGTCTCAGTCAACCCCCTGGTACTCTTCTGCAAAAAGACACAATGGCAGGGGCACCTGGGTGGCTCAGTGTGGGGGGCCGGGCCCCGGTGCCAGGCTAAGACCGGGTCGAGCAATGTTCCCCGTTGACTCAAGCCAACCCGGTGGTCCCCCCTCCCATTCATGTGGGAGGCCGGCCCCGGCGCCAGGCTGAGACCGGGTTGAGCAACGTTCCCTGTTCACTCAAGCCAACCCGGTGGTTCCCCCTCCCATTGCCCCACTCTCAAGGGCATACAAAAGCCTTGTCAAGGCTGAGAAAGTTAATTCCTGAAGCCTGTGGTCTGCAGGTGTTGGCAGTAATGCTACCTCCCTTTTTCTACCCCGAGTCAGATAGAAACAAACATGGGAATTGTGTTTTGCTAGCAATCTTATCAACAAGGTCTTGTTGTGACCTGTCTAGAAAATTCACAAGAAACACAGAACTAAATGTTTTGGTTGGCAGCGATTATGTGAAACCTGATTATTCTTAGAATGACTTGATCCATAAGAGTCTTATATTATAAAAGATTGTGTACAGCAACAATAAAGCCGTCACTTGGGCCATCAGCCCAGGGGACCCTCCTGTTCCCAAACTTTCTCTTCTCTCTTTTTTCTTGCATTCCCCTACCCTCAGGACCCTGACCTCGGTGTTTGTCGCGCCGGTCGCGACACTCAGTCAGTTAAGTGTCTGGCTTTGGCTCAGTTGTGATCTCAGGGTTCCTGAGTTTGAGCTCCACATCAGGGTCTGTCCTGACAGCTCAGAGCCTAGAGCCTGCTTCAAGGTTTTTTGTCTCCCTCTCTCTCTGCCCCTCCTCCGCTCCATCTCTCTCTCTCTCTCTCTCTCTCTCTTTTTCAAAAATAATATAAACATTAAAAAAAAAGACACAATGGCAACATTTGGGTGGGACTATTCCCTGGATGAAGCTAAATGTAAATGTGTCTCCTATTTGTGCAGAATGGGTGAGGCAGTTTTATTCAGCACCACCTGCCCCCTCAGTGGCTTCCAGGATACGAAGCTTTGCCCCAATTTCTCTGGGCAGATGGAGCTAAAAGTAAATCTTTCTGTTCTGCCATTTACCCATTTGTTGTATTTATGCCAATACTTCCATGTGCTAATGAATGTGTTTGTATAATAAGTCCTTTTTTTTTTTAGTGTTTATTTTTGAGACACAGAGAGAGATGTAGTGTGAGTGGTGGAGGGGCAGAGAGAGAGGTCGACACAGAATCCCAGGCAAGTTCCAGGCTCCAAGCTGTCAGCACAGAGCCCAACGCCGGGCTCGAACTCACGAACCCAGTGATCATGACCTGAGCCAAAGTTGGACGCTCAGCTGACTGAGCCACCCAGGAGCCCCTGTATAGTAAGTCTTAAAATCAGGGTTGTGTTCTCTTCTAACTTTGTTCTTTTTCAAAGTTCTTTTGGTCATCTTTTGTCCTTTGCATTTACATATAAATTTTAGAATCTGCTTGTTGATTTCTACCAAAACAAATATACCAGGATTTTAATATGGATTGCATTTCATCTATAGGCTCACTCTGAGAGAGGAAGATTTTTTTTTGTCTTCAATTTAAAAAATGTTTAATGTTTATTTATTTTTGAGAGAGAGAGAGACAGGGTGTGAGGCAGGGAGGGGCAGAGAGAGAGGGAGTCACAGAATCTGAAGCAGGCTCGAAGCTTCGAGCTGTCAGCACAGAGCCCGACGTGGGGCTTGAACCCACGAACTGTGAGATCATGACCTGAGCCGAAGTCGGACTCTTTAACCTACTAAGCCACCCAGGCGCTCCTGTGATCAATTTTTTTAAGGGAAGAGGATTTTTATTTTATTTTATTTTTTATTTATTTATTTGAGAGAGAGGGTGCAAATGAACGAGGAGCAGAGAGAGGGAGAGAGAGAGAGAATCCCTCCAGGGACAGAGAGAGAGAGAGAGAGAAGCAGGGCTCACCTAAAGCAGGCCTCAAACTCACGAACCATGAGATCATGACCTGTGCCAAAGTCAAATGCTTAACCAACTGAGCCACCCAGTTGCCTTAGAGAGAGTAATATCTTTGAGACAGAGAGAGACAGAGCATGAACAGGGGAGGGGCAGAGAGAGAGGGAGACACAGAATCTGAAACAGGCTCCAGGCTCTGAGCAGTCAGCACAGAGCCTGACGCGGGGCTCGAACTCACGGACCGTGAGATCATGACCTGAGCCGAAGTCGGACGCTTAACCGACTGAGCCACCCAGGCGCCCCGAGAGTAATATCTTAATAGGATGTTTCCCGTCCATAAATATGGTATATCTCTCCTTTTATTCCGGTCTTGAGTAGCTTAACTCCAAAGCCAAAATCCTATGTGTGATTTTCCAGGCCAAACTGCAGGCAGTTAGAGACTTCACCCAGAAAGCCTCACAGGAGAAAGCTGCCCTCCCCACAGCAGGTGCATACTCAGTTCACTGCAGGCTCTGGACAGAGTTGCAGTCAAGGCATCGTTCTCTCTGCACCCCCAGCCATGCTCTTGTGTGTATCTGCATTCCTAGCCTAGGCACCTCCATTCAGAGGCCTTTTTATATGTGCGAGGAAAGACAGGACTCCACTGAGATACTGTTCGGGCATCTCTACCAAAACTCCCTTATGTGGGGGCGGGGGGGGGGGGGGGTGAAGACCCTTTACCCACTCTGACTTAGTAGTCAGCACTCCTACTACTCCTAGCCCATACCCTCTTCCTCCTCCATCCACGGGGTCTGTTAAATAGCAGGAGTCTTTATTTAAAAAAAAAAAAAATTAACATTTTTATTTATTTTTGACAGACAGAGAGAGACAGCACTAGTGGAGGAGAGAGGGAGAGAGAGGGAGAGAGAGGAAAGGAGGGAGGGAGGGAGGGAGAGAGAGAGAGAGAGAGAGAGAGAGAGAATGAATCCCAAGTAGGCTCCATGCTGTCAGTGCAGAGCCCCACCTGGGGCTCCAACTCTCGAAACCACAAGATCATGACCTCAGCCGGAACCAAGAGTCGGACACTCAACCGACTGAGCCACCCAGGTGCCCCAACAGCAGGAGTCTTGTTCAGGGCTCCCTGGCAGTGAGATCCCCTGTCTGCACTAATCATCTGACCCTCACTGGGTACGGTTCTGGGAAGTAAAATGAGACATGGAAGGAGCCTGCCCCTTCTTTCTGTTCCTGGCCTCTTGTTTATTACCCCAGGATGTGAATAAACCCTGAATTGTTACTTTTTGTTTGTTTTCCTCCCTATCCTACTTGACCATCTCTGAGAAGTTACACATGACCATCTCTGAGAAGTTACACATCTTCTTTCTTTTTTTTTTTTTTTAAGGTTTATTCATTTCTCAGAGACCGAGAGGCAGAGCGTGAGTGGGGGAGGGTCAGAGAGAGACGGGGACACAGAATCTGAAACAGGCTCCAGGCTCTGAGCTGTCAGCACAGAGCCGGATGCGGGGCTTGAACTCATGGACCTCGAGATCATGACCAGAGTCGAAGTTGGATGCTTAACAGACTGAGCCACCCAGGTGCCCCTACACATCTTATTTCTAAGTATTTGTATATCTGATGCTATTAGAGATTGCAGTGTTTTTTAAATTAGCAGCTGTTCATACCCATTACGTAGAATAACACTTAATAGTTCTAGCAGTTTCCTTTTATATTTTGGTTTCTAGGGTTTTGTAAGTCCCATAGGATTCTTTCCATAGACTATCATGTCCTCTGTTAATAGACACAGTATTACTTGTTTGTTTCTAAACTGGATACTCTGTGTCCCTTTTTCTACCTTGACTAATCTAGCTAAAACCTTTGGTAGAATAGCTTCCTCTGCAGAGAATTGCTTTAGCAGCATCCCACAAATTTTAACATGTTGTGTATTTATTTTGCATAAGGTAGTTTATTTCCTTGGAGTGGAAAAGTTCAGTCCTATGTGTAGGAATTCTGGATGTCTGGCTTTGACTCTTTGTTGAGATAGGGAGGTGGGATTTTTTTTGTCTAATGTTTATTTTATTTTTGAGAGAGTGAGAGAGTGAGAGAGAGAGAGAGAGGGAGTGGTGGAGGGGCAGAGACAGAGAGGGAGACACAGAATCTGAAGCAGGCTGCAGGCTCTGAGCTGTAAGCAAAGAGACCGACGCAGGGCTCAAACTCATGAGCTATGAGATCATGACCTGGACTGAAGTCTGACGCTTAATGGACTGAGCCACGCATAGAAGTTCCTGGGTGGCTCAGTCAGTTGATAGTTGATCGTCCAACTTCAGCTCAGTTCTTGATCTTGAGGTTTGTAAGTTCAAGCCCCACATTTGGCTTACTGTAGTCAACGCGGAGCCCACTTCGGGTCTTCTGTCCCCCTCCCCTCTGTGCCCCTCCCCCACTTGCACTCATGCTGTGTCTCTCTCTCCCTCTGTCTCTCTCAAAAATAAATAAACAGGGGCACCTGGGTGGCTTGGTCGGTTAGCGTCCGACTTCGGCTCAGGTCATGATCTCACGGTCCGTGAGTTCGAGCCCCGCGTCGGGCTCTGTGCTGACCGCTCAGAGCCTGGAGCCTGTTTCAGATTCTGTGTCTCCCTCTCTCTCTGTTCCTCACCTGTTCATGCTCTGTCTCTCTCTGTCTCAAAAATAAATAAACGTTAAAAAAAATTAAAAATAAAATAAAATAAAATAAATAAACATTAAAAAAATAAAAATTTTAATGTATCACTGTAAGCAATCGGTGGTCTGGCTGTCCAACCAACTCTTCAGATTGTCAAAGGACCAGGATGGAAAGCCTTCATTTATTGTATCCTTGATCTATTTTTAAAATGTGATGATTACACAAAGGAGAAATCTCTAATCCCTTTAGAATCAATTCTGATTAAACATTGCCAAGCAAGGGAGAGAATTAAGAACGAAAGGAGAACCAGGGTTTTTTGGAACAACCCCATCAACCTAAGGTTGCTTTCTTTTTTTATGGGAAAAATGGCCTGTAGGTAGTGAAGAAACTTCATTAGGAATCATGGACACCGATTCTCAGTGCATTGCCATAATTTAACTAGCTGATGGAAAGTTAAAAGTCCGATTAAAAAATGGCCAAAGACCTTGACAGACACCTCACCAAAGAAGATACCACAGATGCCAAATAAGCATAAAAAAAATACTCCCTGTCATATGTCTCAGGGAAATGCACATCAAGCATCTAGATACCACTAGATACCTATTCAAATCCAGAACACTGACAGCACCAAACTGTGCCGTGGACCTAAAACTGCTCTAAAAAAATAGTCTTGACAAAATTTTAAAAGACAACATAACAGGGGTGCCTGGGTGGCTCAGTCGGTTAAGCGTCCGACTTCAGCTCAAGTCATGATCTCGAGGTTCCTGAGTTCAAATCCCACGTTGGGCTCTGTGCTGACAGCTCAGAGCCTGGAGCCTGCTTCGGATTCTGTCTCCTTCTCTCTCTGCCCCTCCCCGACTCATGCTCTGTCTCTCTGTCTCTGTCACTCTCTCAGAAATGAATAGACATTTAAAAAATTTTAAAAAAGGGAATTACATTTATTTCTGATTTGCTTTTATTTTCCATTGATCCGAAACAGTTTTTTACTTTTCTCTTGAGTGTTTTTTTTTCTTGTTTCTAAAAAATACAGACCAATTATTTTGTAAAATTTACCTCAGTCATGAGGTTTCTTAACAAATCATTAAGTTTCAGCATTTGGGAGGCTGGAAAACCACAGATGCATTGCTGTGCCCTTCTCAATGTGCTGTACTGGGAGGCGTGTGATGTCTGTTTTCCCGTTATCAGTGACGGTAACATTTTGCTTTGTTATGATGATGTCCCTCTGATATCCCTACACAGAAGTTACTATTTTTCTGGTATTGGGTGCCTGGGTGGCTCAGTCGATTAAGCGTTCGACTTCAGCTCAGGTCACGATCTCGTGGTCCGTGAGTTTGAGCCCCGCGTCGGGCTCTGTGCTGACGGCTCAGGGCCTGGAGCCTGCTTCTGATTCTGTGTCTCCCTCTCTCTCTGCCCCTCCCCCATTCATGCTCTGTCTCTCTCTGTCTCAAAAATAAATAAACGTAAAAAAAAATTAAAAAAAAAGAAGTTACTATTTTTCTGGTATTGTTGTAAATTATTAGAGAAAGGATTCTTTGAAAATATATAAAAATTATTTTCCTCATTGTTTTATATTCTTTTAAGAAATGGTCCATCAGGTGTGGCCACAAGAGGAAACAGAGAAAGGCTCAGGAAAACAAAGTTTATGACACTCACACGGTCTAGAAACAGGACCGTGCCCCTTGAGGCATGCCACAAGGGGCTACATGGGCAAAACACCAGGGTGGTCAGGAAGTAAAAACAGGAGCAAGAGGAAGAGCTAGGGCATGACTTTTATAGGGGTTTCCGGGGGGAAAGGCAAGGCAAGCCAGGCACACGGCTTAGGACTGGCCGGTGTAGATGAGTTCGCGCTTTGGGCTTTCGAAGTGGCACCTAGATGCCTCTGCTTCCGTCTGGAGAAGCATATGTAATGGCTCCTCTTGGGTCACTGCGCGTGCTCTTTCCATCCATGTTCCCTAGGGTGCTGTCTTGCCATCCAGTGGATTTGTTTTATCCATTTTTCTACAGGACACCTGGGCGGCTCCGTTGGTTAGGCGTCTGACTCCGGCTCGGGTCATGATCTCACAGGTCGTGAGTTCGAGCTCCGCATCAGGCTCTCTGCTGTCAGCGAACAGAGCCTGCTTGGAATACTCTGTCTCCTGTCTCTCTCTCTGCCCCTCCCCTGCTCGTGCTCTCTCTCTCTCTCTCTCTCTCTCTCAAAAATAAATATTTAAAAAAATAGTTGCATTTTCCTAAGCTGTATTATCTGTTCAGGCTGCTTGCCATCCATCTGTGAGTAGGGTTAAATAGTGTCTTTCAAAAAAGATGATGTCCAAATCTTTATCCCAGATACCTGGGAAATGACTTATTTGCCAATAGGTTCTTTGCAGATGCATTTTATTTTATTCTTTAAATGTTTGTTTTAGAGAGAAAGAGCGAGCAGAGGAAGGGGGAAGAAGGAGAGAGAGAGAATCTTAAGCAGGCTTCATGTGCAGTAGGGAGCCCAACATGGGGCTCGATCCCACAACACTGGGATGAGCTGAGCTGAGATCAAGAATCTGACGCTCAACCGACTGAGTCACCCAGGCACCTCTTTGCAGACGTGTTTTAACTAAGAATCCTGGGGAAAGATCATCTTGTATTTAGGGTGAGCCTTAAGTCCAGTGACTGATGTCCTCATAAGAGAAAGGAGAAGAGATTTGACATACTCAGAGACACAAAGGAAAAGACCACGTGAAAATGCATACAGAGACTGGAGAGATGCATCGGCAAGCCAAGGGATACCAAGGATTTCTGGAAAATACCAGAGGCTAGGTGAGAGACATGGAACAGATTCTCCCTCAGAACTTCCAGAAGGAACTGACCCTGCCAACCTCTTGATTTCTAGAACTTGAGAGAGCAGATTTCTTTTGTTTTGAGCCCCCTACTTGGTGGAATCTGTTACAGCAGCCCCAAGGAAGATAACAAACCTTTTCTCTTCTTCCTGGAAAACACACACTGTGGTGTGGTCAGATGGCTAATGAATATTTCTCCTCAGTATCTCTCTCCTCAGGGAAGACAGACTTTGGTTCTGTCAGGCCAGCTAGACCCATGGCAAGTTCACATAGGGTTCTTTTAGACCATTTTGGTCACCGATAGTTTGGCCACCAGATCTGTTTTTGCTATAGACTGCTTATTGCTGAGGTGATATTTGAGTACATTTTATGGGCCTAAAATGCCCAATGTTCTTAGGATGTCATATGGGAAGTGGTCACCC
Source organism: Panthera uncia (assembly GCF_023721935.1). Lineage (NCBI taxonomy): Eukaryota > Metazoa > Chordata > Mammalia > Carnivora > Felidae > Panthera > Panthera uncia. The sequence goes on from NW_026057588.1 coordinate 2,669,605, forward strand.
CTAATTCTACCTTAGTTTGCATATGCCAATAAGCTTCTCATAAGAATGCACATAAATAGGCCACTATGGCTATGGTCACTAAGCATAGGAGCCCACGTAGCCTCTGACGCTATTTGGCAAGTGTCGTTTTCCGTGTTCCTCTATCCACAAAACATGGACTAAAACCATTAGGGCACATACTGTCTCAAGCCAGACACAGAGAGGATTTTATATCCAGTGTATCCGGGTACCTTTTTCAATGGCTCCTCCCTTTGGTTGTAAATGCCACAGTGACCTCTGGTTGTTGTTGAACACAGTACTTCTTGGGTGTGATGGAGAGGCAAAAGTTCCTGCATACTACTTCCTGAAAGGGTTCTCTGAAATAGACATAGCCAGAAAAATGGGTATTAAAAACAAAACAATATTAGAATTATCTCACATTTTAATCTGTTAGTATCAGAGGCACATAATATAGATGAATCCAGATTGTATGCATCTTAAGAACATTGGGATCAGTACGCCTTTCAGCTTCAAGCAGATGAGAAGATACCTAAGGACAAATAGTTTCACCGTTATGATCATCTGAAGATCAAAGCGAAGGTATAATATTATTCTCTAGCTCTCAGCCTCTCACAAGGCACCAAATTAATGTTAGCTGTTTTCCTTTTTGCAGATTTTCAGGTCATTCTTTTCCAAAATTTCAGTAAGAGAATTTCTCAGTTAAGTATTACACCCATTACGATAAAGAGTTTGGGTAAGGGTGAAGCAACATAATTTTCATCCCAAAATTCCTACACTGAACCATGATTTCACCTGCAAGCCACCTAGAGTTTCATTATCATATACCTTGTTATGTTGTCTTTTTAAAAAAGTTTTTTAAACGTTTATTTTTATTTATTTATTTTTAATTTTTTTTTCCAACGTTTTTTTTTTTTTTTTTTTTTTTTGGGGAGGGGGGAGACAGAGCATGAACGGGGGAGGGGCAGAGAGAGAGGGAGACACAGAATCAGAAGCAGGCTCCAGGCTCTGAGCCATCAGCCCAGAGCCCGACGCGGGGCTCGAACTCACGGACCGCGAGATCGTGACCCGAGCCGAAGTCGGATGCTTAACCGACTGAGCCACCCCGGCGCCCCTCGCACTGTTTTTTCTTTCAATTCCACTGCCCTCAGTGCTCCCAGGAATGGGGAGGAATTATCTTCTGGAAACAAAGCCTGAAAACTGGCTATGGATCCCAGACAGACATTTGGTCAACCTCTTTTTCTCACTGATTAGATAAAATGCTACTCTTTCCACATTCCGTTAGGATTTGATTACTTCAGAAGTAGGTTCGCCCCACCTACAAAATGGGATTTGATGGATATCCTATTAAGCACTTTTAATAGCTTTCAGTCATCTCCACAATCCCAAATATTTTTGAGTTATTTGGGGATTAATTAGAGTTAGTCTCTGCTCCCCAGCAGAAACTGTCACTGCACTTACAGGTGAAATGATTATCACTTCCCAGCAAGCGCATGAGGTCATAGACCAAGCCTTTATCTCTGGCATATATGTCCTGTTAAGATACTTCACATACGGTGCCGCGGCCGTCCTTGTCCCGGGAGCAAACCTAAATCGGGTAAATAGCTCTTCTTTTCAGGTAAGTATCAGATTCTTAGAAAATATTTATCTTAGGAAATCCAGGATCATTCTTCAAAAATTTGGCTGAGTTGGGAAGTGGGGGGGGGGGGGAGTCTTAGGTAAATGATAGCTATACAGACACATAGATAAATGATAGAAATAGGAGGGGTGCCTGGGTGGTTCTGTGGGTTAAGCATCTGACTTCGGCTGAGGTCACGGTCTTGCAGCTCATGGGTTTGAGCCCCAGGTCCGGCTCTGTGCTGACAGTTCAGAGCCTGGAGCCTGCTTCAGATTCTGTGTCTCCCTCTCTCTCTCTACTCCCTCCCCTACTTGTGCTCTCTCTCTCTCTCTCAAAAGTAAATAATTAAACATTTATAAAAACGATAGAAATATGATAGACAAAAAGATGATCTATGATAGATAGATAGATAGATAGATAGATAATTAGATAGGGTACATAAGACCAAACACAGACCAACAGGAAAGACATTTGCTGAGGAAACCAGAGGCACATCACCAGTCTTGTCAAACTGCCTCAGGGCCACCTGCCATCTCCCCTCTCTCCCTGGTTATATTGTTTTGAAACTTTTCTCACTTGCTTCTCACTAAACCCAGTGACCAGAACAGCATTCCCTCTAAAGGTTTGTTTTTGTTTGTTTGTTTTTAATTTTTTTTTTACGTTTATTTATTTTTGAGACAGAGAGAGACAGAGCATGAACGGGGGAGGGGCAGAGAGAGAGGGAGACACAGAATCGGAAGCAGGCTCCAGGCTCTGAGCCGTCAGCCCAGAGCCCGACCCGGGGCTCGAACCCACGGACCGCAAGATCGTGACCTGAGCCGAAGTCAGACGCTTAACCGGTTGATCGAGCCACCCAGGCGCCCCCCTCTAAAGGTTTTAAGACACAGAACTGTGAGTAACAAAGTAAAGAAGACAGGCTCCCACTCTGAGTGGATACCTCGTGTCTTGTGTGATATCCGCCGCTAGTGTGTGCATGTGCGTGTGGTTGTGCGCTTTGTTTGAGCAGGGGCGTGGTGTGCTAAATGGAGTGTTCGATGGCGTCTCTAAATTTGTATCATCAGTGGAAGATTGTGAACCATATCTCTCTTTTAGGCAGGGAAATCTGTGCAGAAGGTGCAAATACTGTGTAAAGATGGCTAGGGCAGAAAGATTGTGGGGATGTGAAAAAAGAATAATTAGGACTTTAAATCTCAAAATGTAAATGTTATCCTGCCATTTAAACAGCTTTTCAAGCACCTTAATTGTCCTTTTGTCATGCTAATCTGACACTCTTTACACACACACACACACACACACACACACCCCAAGGGCTACCCTTGTGGATTGACCCATTTCTGTATCTCTCTCTGCCCTCCCCCGGGCCCCCACCCCCATAAAATCTCTTACCTATAGTATGGTTGCACCCATATATATGTCCCATTTAAAAGATACTTGTTTTTGGGGGCGCGTCCGACTTCAGCTCGGGTCATGATCTCGCGGTTCGTGGGTTGGAGCCCCACATTGAGTTCTGTGCTGACAGCTCAGAGCCTGGAGCCTGTTTCAGGTTCTGTGTCTCCCTCTCTCTCTGCCCCTCCCCCGCTCACACTCTGTCTCTGTCTCTCTCAAAAATAAATAAATGTTAAAAAAAATTTTTTTAAAGATACTTCTTTTTCAAGCAAAAAAAAAAAAAGAAAAAAAAAAAGAAAAAAAATTCTGACCAGATACTCCATTAGAGGAGCAGGAGACCTTAATTTAGACCCTCCCTATGATTGGAGTGTCCACAGAACCCCTATGATTGGGGGAAATAAGGAGTCTTTATTGCTTTCAAATCCCTGAGGGTCTTCAGGGGCCGGAGGGATCTATTATAACTCAGCAATGTCATAATTGTCAGGTTCTCTGTTTTGTGCACACATTTGAAACGCCCACAGTACATTTAATTGACACATGTTTTTACTATTTCACTTCATTTTGTGATTCTTCTTGAATATGAGTCCTGTTTCTCTCCTTTATCCCTACACTTGCCCTTATATGAAACTATGTTCACTACACTAGTGATTTCCTGTGTTTTCCATTTCAACCTTAAATGGTGTCATGCAACTATAGTTTTCATATGAATATTTTGAACAAATCCATATGTGTATAAAATTAAATATTCACTTTGATACACCAGCTCCCTCCTCCCTCCCATACTCCTCAACACTTAGAAAGAACATTACTACCGGTTCGTGAAACTCCTTCCAGATCCTCATTTGTATGGACATAATCACTGAGGTCTCTGAGGATGACCCCCTGACTGGCCTTATGCCAATTCCTTCCTTCATTGGGACATCAGTGGGACACACATGATCGCTAGATCAGAAGTCCCCAATCGGTTGCTACATTTGTTCATTCAGTTTCCTTCCCCCAAACGCTAATGACTTTAATTACATAATGTATTTATTATGGGGAAGGCAACTGAAATAAGATTATCAAAACAAATTAGACCTTAATTCCCTTGATCCAAAAGAAATTGCTCTGGGAAAAATAACTTTTTAGATTCTTAAAAAAAAAAAAAAAAAAAAAAAGACTGCTTTTGAGGTAAAAGGTGTGAGTCAAACTGGATAAGGTGAAAGAAAGTACGAAAAGTTTTTAAATGCCTTCTGATTTTCCAGCACCTTAATGAACTCCAATTCTTAGATCATATTTAATTAATTATGGGTTGTGATAGGAATGAAAAGTAAAATTTTGAATCAGAGAAAAATGATTTTGACAAATTGATATATATTAGAGCTGAAAATAATAGATCATCCTTTTCAGTTTCATTAGCATTCTTATCATCATGTATGAGACGAACGTATTTTGTGTCTGAATGCATCTGTCGAGGACTGCCTGTTTATATACATTGCAATCAATTGCTTTTGGTCTTAGTAGTCTAACTAGTTTGTTACTGACTTATGGTTGATATTTCCTCTTACATGCTTTAACTAATTAAATATTCCTGTGCTTAATTTAATTTGCTTAATATCTAATAATATTTTATATTATTATTATGAAATTAAAATGCCGTCTGCTTGGACTATGTATTGTGATGATTTCCCAACCTGTATTATAAAAATACATTCCAGTATTTTTACCTAAAGGATTTGCCATTCTTTACATTAAAAAAATTTTTTTTAATGTTTATTTCATTTTTGAGAGAGAGAGAGAGAGAGAGAGAGAGAGAGAGACAGAGCGTGAGCAGGGGAGGGGCAAAGAGGGAGGGAGACATAGAACTTGAAGCAGGATCCAGGCTCTGAGCTGTCGGAACAGAGCCGGATATGGGGCTCGAACTCATATATGGCGAGATCATGACCTGAGCCGAAGTTGAATGCTTAAACAACTGAGCCACCCAGGCGCCCCTGTCATTCTTTACATCTTAAATATATAAAAGAATTAAATACATTCTTTACAAATTAAATATTTAGTTCTAATCGTGAGGTCAAAATACCTCTATTTCGGGGCACCTGGGTGGCTCAGTCGGTTAGGCGTCCGACTTCAGCTCAGGTCACGATCTCGCGGTCCGTGAGTTCCAGCCCCGCGTCGGGCTCTGGGCTGATGGCTCAGAGCCTGGAGCCTGCTTCCGATTCTGTGTCTCCCTCTCTCTCTGCCCCTCCCCCGTTCATGTTCTGTCTCTCTCTCTCTGTCTCAAAAATAAATAAAACGTTAAAAAAATTTTTTTTTTAAAAACCTCTATTTCTATATCCAGATGTTAATATCATGTAATAAATATATAATTTCCCAAGAAATGGATTATATTTATCAGGAAAAATACATGTATATCCATATTTATGTATTTATTTATTATGCCTCCTGTTTTGTGCCATGTTTTGACTTTTGCTTTTTGGCATAAAGCATTTGTAGGTATCCACCACCTTCATCCTCCTCTCATTTTTATTTATTTTTATATTGGATAACAACTTGAGAAATGTTAGAAATATTCCCCAATAAGATTGGAACCATAGTATAACATTGCAAAGTATCTTTATGAATATTATCTTGGGCTACCACTTCTCTCTGATATTACTTATTTCTTCATATTTTAATAGAGTTTTAAATTTTGCTTCTATGTTTTTAGTTACATAATATTGATGTAATTTTGCCAAATTTTAATATGTAGATTTTTTGTAACCTATCAATACCAATGGATTTTGCCAACAAATGATCGTGGACAGGGCTTTAAGATAATTTTGCAGGTATTTTTGCATTGTGTGTATCCCTCAGGGATTTTATCAGTTGAAATTTTTATAGAAATAACTTGTCATACACATACAGTTGTAAGAAATAATACAGAGAGATCAGGTACACTTTACTGTTTCCTCCAATGGTAGCATTTTGCATAACAATGATAGTATGCTCTGATCTTATTCAGATTTCACTGCTTTTACGCAGGTGATTCGTGTGTGCATGCATGTGTGTGTATGTGTGTGTGTCTCTGGGATTTAAAGCCATTTGAAAGCTTTTTCTTTGTCTGGTTCGGCCACAAGTCCAACACACAATAAAGCTCACTTTTTCTTTCATTTTGCCTCTCATTTTATGGATTTTTATTATTTTATTAATATTATATGTATTAATAATATTAATAATAACATTAATTATATTAATGTTTATTTATTTTTGAGAGAGAGCGTGAGTGGGGGAGGGGCAGAGAGAGAGGGAGACACAGAATCCGAAGCAGGCTCCAGGCTCTGAGCTGTTAACAAAGAGCCTGCCAAGGGGCTCAACCTCATGAGCCATGATATTGTGACCTGAGCTGAAATTGGAGGCCCAACCACCTGAGCCACCCAGGTGCCCCTCATTTTATGGATTTTTAGATAATCATTTTGATTTGACATTGAATAAAAACAATGTAAAAATATTTAAATTTGTACATGAAGTGTAAGATAAAATGCAGGACACTTTCATAAGCTTTCTTTTCTGCTTCTCCACCCTGTTTACATTCTTCCTTTATTTAAAATTTTCTACTTGGTTGAAAAAATATAGCATACTTTGCACACTGTTCTGAACTATGCCTTTTTCCCTTAAGAATATATCCTGGAGAAAACTCCATAGAATCAGTTCTGCTTTTTATTTTATTTTTTTTTAATTTTTAAAAGTGTTTTTATTACTGGGGTCCCTGGGTGGCTCAGTCGGTTAGGCGTCTGACTTTGGCTCGGGTCATGATCTCACAGTTTGTGAGTTCAAGCCCCATGTCCGGCTCTGTGTTGACGGTTCAGAGCCTGGAGCCTACTTCAGAGTCTGTGTCTTCCTCTCTCTCTCTCTGCCCGTCCCCTGCTCCCGCGCTCTCTCTCTCTTAAAAAATAAATAAACATTAAAAAAAAATTAAGGGTTTTTATTATTTGTTTTTGAGGGAGAGAGAGAGAGCTAGAGAGACAGAGACAGAGAGAGAGTGGGGGATGGGGCAGAGAGAGAGAGAGACACAGACTCCTAAGTAGGCTCCAGGCTCTGAGCTGTCAGCACAGAGCCCAACGCGGGGAGATGGGGGGTGCTCGAACTCACAGTGAGAGCATGACCTGAGCAGAAGTTGCTCAAAAGGCTGAGCTACCCAGGTGCCCCTCAGTTCTGCTTTGATGCATGCATATATTCCTGAAAAACACTAAGATATACAGAATCTAAAATAAAATCAGAGAGCTTATTGGGACATTCAAAAATGTCATCGGTGTAAAAAAGAACATAGAAGCCTAGTAAATATAGCAACACTTGTACACATTTTAAATATTTAAGAAATACCACAAATACTGTAATAAATACCACACTGTACTTTAAAAAGCTGAAGTTTGCATGTGGAAGTCAGGTCAGAAGGATTACGGCTTTTGAGTTATTGTGAAGTGGTGGGTGTGGGATGGGCAAAATGGGTGAAGGCACCTTAGTGGCTCAGGAGGTTAAGTGCCTGACTTCCACTCGGGTCATGATCTCACGGTTCGTGAGTTCAAGCCCCATATTGGGCTCTGCCCTGACAGTGCTGAGCCTTCTTGGATTCTCTCTTTCCTCACCTCTCTCTATGCCCCTCCCCTGCTCTCTCTCTCTCAAAAATAAAGTTAAAAAAAAAAGATGGGTGGAGTGCCTGGCTGGCTCAGTCGGTTGAGCTTCGAACTTCTGCTCAGGTCATGATCTCACGGTTTGTGGATTTGAGCCCCGAGTCGGGCTCCATGCTGATATCTTAGAGCCTGGAGCCTGCTTGGGCATCTGTTTCCCTCTCTCTCTGCCCCTCTCCTGCTTACACTCTCCCTCTCTCTCTCTTTCTCTCTCTCTCTCAAAAATAAATATTTAAAAAAAAATTAACAAAAAAATAAAAATAAAATGGGTGAAGAGAAATCAAAGGAACAAACTTGCAGTTACAAAATAAGTCATGGGGAACTAATGTACAGCATGGTGACTACAGTTAATAATATTATATTGTACATTTGGAAGTTGCTAAGAAAGCAGATCTCATGAGTTCTCATCACAGAAAAAAAATTCATAACTATGTATGGTGAGGGATGGTAGCTACACTCATTGTGATTATTTTGCAATACGTACAAATATAAAATCATTTTACTGTACACCCAAAAGCAATATGATGTTGAGTAACAATTACACCTCATTTTAAAAACCACGTAAATAAAATCAGGCAGAAAGTTGGAGCACTGGACGTGGATGTACGAGGCTCTACTCCACAGTGAACTGAGGTGCCTGCTAGACGTTTGCATTGTGTCTTGGTGTCCATTTCTGCATTGCCACGTGGCTTGCTTCAATAGAGGGCAGTTTTCTGCATTCATCCTGTCTTTCTTGCAGGTGAAAAACACCTGTAAACAGACATAAAATTTGCTTTATGCTCAAAAATTTCCCAATTTCTCGATCATGTTGGAATAAAGATTGAAACAATGCCGACTGGCTTACAATGCAAAGATCTCCTGGCCTCACCCCCATAGCTGTTGAGAATTGAGTGTCCTTGCCCTCATTCATGAACCCAGAAACTTATAGATGGACGCTGAGGCTATTTCTTTCATTTATTTGTTCATTTGTGCTCACTCGGCAGAGTTTTCTTTCTCTTTCTATTTTAATGGATTTTATTTTTTCATTGAAATGTGTCTGACATATGACATTGTGCAAGTTAATGTGTGCGACATGTTAATTTGATACATTTGTATATTGTAATATGATTGCCACTGTAGTGGTAATGGGCACCTCTGTCGTGTTGCACCGTTATTCTTTCATTTTAGTCATTAGAATAATTAAGTTAGAATCTCTTAGCAAGTTTGATGATTACAAGAGGCTATTTCTAATCTAGTTCATCAGTTAATTGCATGCTGATGCGTGCACACACACATACACATGAAGCATAAAATGTTAATACCCACTTAAAGTGAGAAATAAGTTTTAGGATAAGTGATGAAAAGTACTCTGCATAGTGTTGGCAAGGCATTTATTGCTACTGTTTTTGCTCTCATTCTTCTGACTTCAATTAAGATCCATCCCTAGATATTGATGCAATGGGTGTTGGCACATTGGGACTGGGGATTATCTTCCTCACTCAGACTGCAGATGGGATCCTAGGAAATTCATCCCTCCTTGGTCTTTATACCTTCTCTTTGCTCACTGGACACAAATTGAGACCCACAGACCTGATTTTCAACCAACTGGTCCTAGCCAACTCCATCATCCTTTTCTCCAAAGGGATCCCTCAAACAATGGTGGCTTTTGGATCCCAAAATTTCCTGGATGCTGCTGCATATAAACTTGTCTTTTATTATCACAGAGTGAGCACAGGGGTTTCCTCCAGCACTATATCTCTCCTCAATGACTTCCAAGCTATTAAGCTGAACCCTAGTATGTGTAGGTGGGTGGAGCTCAAGATTAGATCCCCAAAGTTCCTTGGCTTCTGCTGTTTCCTCTGCTGGACCCTACATCTCTGGATAAATTCATTTATTCCTCTAATAGTAAACGGTCCATCCAATAACAAAAACCTTAGTGTGACGAGAAATGGATAAAGTTCCTGGAATGAGGTAGGGAGATTTAACGTATTATTTGCAGTCATGTATTTTTATATGGGTTTGAGCTTCATGGTCTGGGTCAGTGGCTCCATGGTCTTTGTCCTGCTCAAGCACAAGCAGCAAGTCCAACATATTCACAGCAACAGCCTTTCCCCCAGATCTTCCCACGAGGCCAGAGCCACACACACCATCTTGGTCCTGGTGAGTTTCTTGGTTACCTTTTATTCGATCTATGCTATTTTAACTGTTTGGATGACTCTGGTTGCAAATCCAGGCCAGTGGATGGTGAACAGCACTGGGTTTGTCTCCTCGTGTTTTCCAGCGTTCAGCCCCTTTGTGCTCATGGTCAGTGACACTCGAGTCTCTCAATTCTGCTTTGTCTGTAGGGCAAGGTGAATTGTTGTCCCAATCTGGCTTCAATGCTATGAGATTTCTAATGGGATTTAATCATTTATTTGCACATTTGTTAACCTTGGGGTGCCTGGGTGGCTCAGTCGGTTAAACGTGCAACTTTGGCTCAAGTCATGATCTCACAGTCCGTGAGTTCGAGCCCCGCATTGGGCTCTGTGCTGACGCTCTGAGCCTGGAGCCTGCTTCTCAGATTCTGTGTCTCCTTCTCTCTCTGCCCCTCCCCTGCTTGAGCTCTGTCTCTCACTCTCTCTCAAAAAAAAAAAAAAAAACATTCAAAAATATATAAACATTTGTTAGCATTTTATTAACTATTGTGTGATAGACAATGTCATGGCAAACAAGGCCAGTAATAGCCCATGGTCTTATAATAGAGGTAAAAATGAACATCACATGCTTAAGTATACAAATATTACTCTCTCTGTTTTAGGATCTTCAGAGAAGTGCAGAGAATTTTGAAACAGTGTAAATGAAGGACATTTCTAAGTTTAAGGAATTTGGGGAAATCTCTCACCTTGGGTCTTATGAAAATACATGGAAGTATTTAAACATTCTTTAAAGTATTCTTTAAACATATTTTGGAAACATAATTGGGTCCAGTCCAGTTCTTTCTTACAGAAAGAAAATTGCCTGAAAAGATCCCGTGGAGCCTCAAAGGACTGGGAGAAATCCTGTGTGTTTAGATTGTCAAGTGGTGAGGAGAGAAGCAGACTATGAAATAAGAAAGGATGGTGACGGAGGGTTCAGAGTAAGCATGTAGGACAGGCCAAGACAGCCGAACATTTGTTTTTTAAAAAATGACAGGTCAGTTAAGGTGTTCAAACTTGGGTAAAAATATCAGTTCTTCTTATTTGACATTATTAATACATTATTTAATTTTAAATTTAATAGTTCTTTAAATAGTATTACAGTTTAAATTGCATCAAAAAGAATAAAATACGTAAGAGTAAATTTAACCAAGGAGGTGAAAGACCTGTGCACTGAAATCTATAAGACGACGATGAAAAGAAATTGATGGAAGAAATCTGCCGTATATCTATTGATATACTTACTGTCTCTTACTTAAAATCATTTTATGGTGGCGTCTGGGTGGCTTGGTGGGTTAAGTGTCTAACTTTGCCTCAGGTCATGATCTCGCAGCTCTCATGGGTTCGAGCCCTGCATCGGGCTCTATGCTGATGGAATGGAGCCTGCTTGGGATTCTCTCTGTTCCCCTTTCTCTCTGTCCCTTCCACTCTCTCTCTCTCCCTCTCAAATGAACCTTTATAAATAAATAAATAAATAAATAAATAAACAAACAAACAAAATCGTTTTATTTTCCCTGTGATTCCCAGTTCTTCCCTTTCTCCTTTCTCTTAGTGTGTTGCTTTTTTGTTCTAGTTCTATCATCTATTTTTATTATACTAGTGATTTCATAAATTTAATTTTGTAAGTGATAAATTAAAATGATATTTCTATGACTATTTTGAATTGACTCATATATATATACACAGTGAAAGTGAATATTCATACTGATACACTACTCTTCTTCCCCCGCCCCCTCCCCTGAATCCAGGGAAGGAACGCTATCTACAACGGATGAAGACTCTTCCCAGAAGATTATAATGTAACTACAAATACTGTGCAAGGTCTCTCTTAACTCCCCTCTGCTTGACCTCCTGCTGAGCAAAATTTTTCTCTGAATTCCCCTTGTGGAACTGACTAATCAGTATCCATGGACCACATAGGATCTCTGCCGGTGGGGCCAAATACTCCCACCTCCAGCAGCTTCCACTGAGGAAGTAACCGTGGCCCTGAGTCTTTCTTCTTTTTCCCAACCCTCTCCTCACACATCACATCAAAGCTGTGATGGTCAGTCAGTGCTCAGCCAATAGGGGAAGGGTCAAGGGAAGAATCAAGGAAATCAAAGACCACATGAAAGGAATGGAGTCAACTGTGGGAATTTAGGGGGTCAGAGGTGGTCATAGGATTAAGTGTTGACTTCTCTTTTATCAGTGGCTATCCTTGGCCGACAACAGCCAAGTATATCACCCTGGGCTTGGGAATTATGTTGTGGGTTTGGGACTTTTGTGCAGGCTAGACGCCAGAACTGGGTCCTTAAGAAAAGAAAGGGGCAGATGGAGGGGGGCGCCTGGGTGGCTCAGTCGGTTAAGTGTCCGACTCCAGCTCAGGTCATGATCTCACAGTTTGTGGGTTCGAGCCCTGCATCGGACTCTGCACTGACAGCTCAGAGCCTGGAGGCTGCTTCGGATTCTGTGTTTCCCTCTCTCTCTCTCTCTGCCCCTCCCCTGCTTGTGCTCTCTCTCTCTCTCTCTCTCTCTCTTTCAAAAATAAATAAATAAACATTTTTTAAAAAAGAAGAAGAAAGGAAAGGGGCAGATGGAGAACGTGTGAGGTAGAAAGACGTATATTCAGGATATCTGACATTCTCTCCACTGACCTTCAGGAGTCAGGCTGGTTTTGAACTCTTTCATATGGTGTCACTTCACAATTGATGACTGTAATTGGGTGTCTAGTCAACAATGAAACTATGTATCCCTGGCAATGCAATGCAAACCACTTTTGTAGTCCTGAAGTTCCTTTCCAAGCCTCAGAAATTCAGCTCTCTCCCATTTGGCGTGTTTCTTTCTATCTTTTTTTTTTTTTTTTTTTTTTTTTTGTGTGTGTGTGTGTGTGTTTATTTTTTAGAGAGAGAGACAGAGACAAGAGTGCGAGTGGGGAAGAAGCAGAGAGAGACAACACAGAGCCCGATGCGGGGCTGGAACTCACAAATCACGAGATCATGACCTGAACAAAAGTCAGGCACTTAACAGTGTGAGCCACCCCAGTGCCCCTCATTCAGCATGTTTCTAACGCTAGGAACTCAAGTACCCGACAGGAAATGGAATCACTGTCTATAGAGGAAGTTGGCCTGATGATAGAAGTTCATCCTTGTCTGTGACTTCACTTTATAAAAGAATCTCCCTGTCTCCAGGAGACCTGTCTAGGGTGGTACCTTGCTGCTTCAAGAAGTAAGACTTCCTTCCTTCCTTTACCTGGGTTAGAGGTTTCATCCTCCACCCTGTGCTTTCTTTTGGACTTGCAATAAGCCTTCTGGGAAATACAGGCTGCAAGCTGACAATCTATAGAGCTCTTTCCTATTTGTAACCACCTTCAGAGTATTCTATTACTGCGTTAACAGCAATAAGGACTTTCAGAAACTTCAGGTACTGTTTTAAAAACTCTATGGGTTTTCACTCATTTAATCCTCATTCTTACTTTGTAATCCTCACAGAGCCGAGGTACTCAAACCATGTCATTTCAAAATGACTTAGGCAACTTGCTGTCAACACAAATGCTTAGATCCTTTCTTCACTCAATGGCCTAGGGGCTTCTGCGTTCTTTCCTACTTCTTCAGTGATTCTGATGTGTCCCTAAAGTTTGAGAACACCTGCCCTAGAAGGAAATGCCAAAATTAAAGAACTATCTAGGGTGGGACACAGCCATTTGAGATCTGGCAATCCTGCCTAGAATAAAAATATTTGAAAAAATTTTTTAATGTTTATTTATTTTTGAGAGAGAGACAGAGCATGAGCAGGACAGGAGCAAAGAGAGAGAGCGAGCAAGAGACACAGAATCTGCAGCAGGTTCCAGGCTCCAAGTAGTCAGCACAGAGCCCAATGTGGGGCTCAAACTCACCAGCCATGAGATCATGACCTGAGCCAAAGTCAGACGCTTAACTGACCGAGCCACCCAGGTGCCCCTGCCTAGAAGAAACATATTAATGGGACGATGTAAGCTGCCATTCAGCACAAATCTGTCCATTCAGCTACCTGAATGGAATGAAAACCATGACCTAATGACTTGTTAAACTCAAAACACCCAGACATCAAATCTGGAAGGATTAACTGTTTTCAGTTTGGCTATTGTGGGATAATGAAGCAATCCAAATAAAAATAAGAGTGAAGGAGCACTTGGGTGGCTTAGTGGGTTGAGGGTCTAACTTCGGCTCAGGTCATGATCTCTCGGTTTGAGTTCAAGCCCTGCATTGGGCTGCTGCTGTCAGCACAGAACTGGCTTCGGATCCTCTGTCCCCTGTCTCTGTCTGCCCCTCCCCCACTCATTCTCTCCGTCTCTCTCTCTTTCTCTTTCAAAAATAAAGATTAAAAAAATAATAAGAGTGAGGGACACCTAGGTGGCTCAGTCTGTTAAATGTCCAACTTCAGCTCAGGTAATGATCTTGAGGTTCATGGGTTCGAGCCCCACATAGGGCTCTGTGCTAGCATTGTGGAACCTGCTTGGGATTCTCTCTCTCTCCTTTTCTCCCTCTCTCTCTCTGCCCCTCCCCCAGTTGTGTGCTCGCTTTCTCTCTCAAAATAAATAAACTTAAAATAAGAGTGAAATAATTGCCATTTCAGCATTAATATTACCATAAAAGAATTGAAGTCTCCTTGGATTAACTAACTGCCTATGTTGTAAATAATTTGAGAGATAAGCTGATTTGCATGATAGAATTATTTGAAGGTTTAAGAAAATAGTAAATTTTTAATAAATAAAAATGAATATTATTTATGTAAACAATAGTTATTGTTTATATAAATAATAAATTGTTACTCTGATGCAAAGGATTTTTTTTAATGTTTATTTTTGAGAGAGAGGGCTCATGCAAGTGGGGGAGAGGCAGAGAGAGGAAGACAGAGGATCCAAAATGGGCCATGCACTGACAGCAGACAGCCCAATGTGGGGCTCAAACTCATGAACCATGAGCTTATGACCTGATCCGAACTCAGACACTTAACTGACTGAGCCACCCAGGCACCCGCAAAGGAGTTTTAATTGGATAAAATATGCTCTAAATCACTCATTTTTGGGGCACCTGGGTGGCTCAGTCAGTTAAGCATCTGACTCTTGGTTTCAGCTCAGGTCATGGTCTCGAGGTTCGTGGGTTTGAGCTCCACCTCGGGCTCTGTGGTGGCAGTGCAGAGCCTGCTTGGGATTCTCTCTCTCTCCCTCTCTCTCTGCCCCTCCCCTGCTCTCTTCTTTTCTCACAATAAATACATAAACTTAAAATAAATTTAATAAAATGACTCATTTTGATTATGTGTACATAATAAAAAAACCATCTTTCAGTATAATTCAAGAAAATAGTACTAACTTTCACAATTTATGTTCTATCTATTTAGATTTTACAAATCATTGGGCATTTGTTTCTTCCCTAATCCTTTCGCTGTTACCAAAAAGTTTGTTTTACTAAGGATTTGAGATCCATCCCAGACATAAAGTCACACAGCAGAGAACACCACGTCCCATGCTCATCAGGTATTGACTAGGGAAGGACACCCCTTCCCCCCCCACCCCACAAAGAGATTCACCATCACATTCTCACCCTCAGGACACATCTAAGCAATTCTTCTTGTTCTCCTTTGCTCATCTTATTATGGAAAAGAAACATTAACATCCTGGATATGTTTCACATGTTTAATATTTTAGGTTTTGACCAAATGCGTCCTGCCTGAGGTTGGGTTTTGTAGAAGCAGAAACTGGCACAGGGTTCAACGACATGAGATTTATTGAGGAGAAACTATCAGGAAAAATGGAAGGGCAGAGAATGAGGCAAGGAAAGGAGCCACAGAAGGATGTGGCTTCATCTGAAATCTGCCAGCCTGATCCTGGTGGAGTATAAACGTTACACTCAAAGTAGGTGGTCCTACTTTGAAACATAGGTGCAGACCTTTTGTTACTCCAGGTCAAGCAGTCTTTAAATACTCTCCAGCTTTCAACTGCTTCTGTGTTTACTTTTTCTTAAACATTGGAATTACCTGTAACTGCATAAATCCATGTATGACACATTTTACTTTGTGTTATTTCTGAAAATTAATTTCTTCTTCTGTGGGGGAGTCTGGATTGTAGAGCTATGGACATTCTACACTGGATCTTAGCCAAAAGGCCAAGAAGTGATGAGCTATGGACATTCTAGAAGTCAGTCTATCAGTGAATTTAAAAATGCTGACTTTTTTTTTACAAAATAATTAGAGTTCTATGTTGAAATGTCCACAGTCTGCCTCACTTGGAGATTTAATAGATTCTAATAAAACAAAATATGTTCAAAAGTGAGATCCTCATGTTTCCAAGCTCTTTCATCTGCCTACCACCACCCCTTCCCATCTTAGTGACAAATCCATCCTTCCAGCTGGGACACAACCCCTGAGTCATCCTTGATTAAGCATGACACATATAAGCTGACTGGTGGAGGAGAAGCCACATCCTGATCTGAGGACATTAACCACAATCATGTGCAGCTCCTCAGTAATATAGATGCCATATAATGAAACCACAAAGCGCCTTCTCAAAGTGAGTTTTTATTGAACAAGTGTTAATGCATAGCATGAGGTAATTAGTAACATAGTGCATAATCTTGCTAGTAGATGAAAACTGACAGGGAGGAATTTACTTTTCACAAATGGTTTTCAGAAGTAATGTCAATCTCCCTGGCAGATACTATCACTGCAATTACAGCAAACAGACTGAGATCAAACATTTATCTTGGGGTTCAGATGGCTTCTTCTTCTTCTTCTTCTTTTTTTTTTTTTTTTTTTTTTTTTTGAGAGAGAGAGAGAGCGCGCGCACTCGAGCTCAAAGGCTTGTGCAGAAGAGTGGCCGGGTGGGGGCAGAGGAGAGGGAGAGAAAGAATCCCAAACTGGCTCCAGCTCAGCAAGGAGTCCAATGTGGGGCTCGATCGGATGACGGTGAGATCATGATCTGAGCCCAAATCAGGAGTCGGAAGCTCAACTGACTGAGCCACCCAGGTGTCCTCAGATGGCCACTTTCTACACACTCTCTGGCCATGACCACTATAGTCACCGCCCCAGCAGAAAATGAAATTTGGCAAATATCTCTTCATTTCAAATAGATCTCAGGTTTCACAGTAGGAAAGAAATGGGATATGTCTTGGAATGTGGATTAAGAAACATCCCAGTGATGAGACAGTGCTGTGGCTGGATCGGATATGGATACAATCCGCGAGTTTACCGGCAGGGAAAACACTGTTTTCCGAGGGAAAAGGAGACAGCGCCCTTGTCACGTGACTTAAGGCTAATTGAGCGGCAGACTCCCTTGCTGAGTAATACCACGGTCTGGTGTGTCCCTTCAGGAGCCCAGCCTTTGGGCACACATGAAACCACGGGCGCGAGCATTTCTCCTGATCGCAGAAGCCACGCTGCAGAAACCGCGCGGAAGCGGGTTCAGAAGGGAAGAAACCGCGCCCCTCCCCCAGCGTCTGGTGACATCATTTCCCAGAGGCCTTCACGCAGGCTCCGCTGGTCCTTTGAGATTTCCAGAAGGGCGCCCCTTGAGGCAGCAGGCGGAGCTGCGGGAACCATATTGCCCGGCAGGCTCAGCGCCAAGAGGCGGTAGCGCTGGGCCAATGGCAGCGCGGGGCGGGGATTCCACGTCACGCGAGACCCAAGGCGCCGTCCTCGTGGGCGTCGTCCTGGGTGCTTCTGCGTCTGTGCACCGGGTCGCAGCTCCGGGAGTCTCGGCGGGCTTGAGACCGCGGGACCTGGGAGGCGTGAGGAGAGGCGTCATGTCCCCTTTGCACCGAGGCAGGGCTGAGGGTGCGTGGGATGGGTCACAGGAGCCCTTGGGACCCCCCGCGGCCTCCCCACCACTGCGGCCCACTATCCACGAACAGGGTCCCGCGGCGGCTGCACAGGCGCAGATGGGCCCGGCACAGGTGAGTGGGTGACCCCCCCCTCTCAGGCCCTGTGGACTCCCAACCACGCAGTTGTGGCACCTCCACATCCAGGGTGGTGGTGTCCTGGGTCTCGTCGCTTCCCCTAACTACGCCATTGTGTTTGGGGGCCACCCTGGTGTCCCGAAGCCAGGCCAGGTTCCTGTGGAAGGGTCCCCCACTCCGTCAGCTAATCAGTGAGGTGTGGAAGGGTGTCCCGGGCACACGCACCATGAGGTGCAGATGCGGGGAGGTGAGGCCGAGCAGGGCACAATCTGTCCGGTGGGAACAGACAGCACTAGGTTGGGAATCGGGTCTGGAGTAACAGGCTGAGGAGTCGGCCTCTTTTGAGGCCATGGTGGGGACCACGGAGGATTTGGAGTCCAGTTTTAATAGGCTTCTTCTAGCTCTGGAGGGGAGAGTAGGCTCGGGGTGAGTGGAGGCTCCCTGCAGCCCCCCACATAGTACCCGGAACTGCCTTCCCCCGTCACCCTCAGCCATCCTCCCAGCCAGAGCGTGTGTCGTGGTGTGCAGAACAAGCTCCAAAGCCTATCGCCTGGGTTCATCTCCAGGTTCTGCCCCTGTCCCGCCGTGGGATAGTCTGCTTCCCTGGCCATGAAATGGGGTTCATTGCAGGTCTTCCCTCTGGGGTCCTGGAGGCAGATGTGGGAGGCACTGAATGTGGCACAGCCCGCCTAGGGAATGCCCAGGAAGTGCCGGTTGTGGCCATTCATTTCTGTGATCTCTGGGATCCAAGGAGGCCTTTGCCCTGACCTTGTCCTCATGGCAGGGCAAGTGAGAGAGAAATGATGCTTCTCAGAATTCCCCCATCCCTGCACCGTCTGAGTGAACTGTGCTTCAGGAAAGAGCTCATGCAGCAGTGTAGAGACTTCAGGGGCCATATGGCCATGCCTTTCCCAGGGCCATGACCTCGAGGAGTATGGTCAGTGCTCTTGGCTTCCATCTCTGGGGATCCATGGGAATATCAACATTGCCTCCTCATGGCTTGAGGGGATCAGAGGGCATGTGTGTGATGTGTGTACCCCAGTCCAACACTGCCCAGGTAGCATCACCCTGGACACTGTTTTCAGGGAGCAGAGTCCCTTGTTCTCTGATGGTCTTCAGGGCTCACCCCAGCGGAATCCTGCCCCAGGGTTTCCCCTATCTCAGCTGAGAACTGGGGAAGAGAGAACCTAGGGGAAGACTCACAGTGGGAGCAGTATTTTTGGAATTTTGCTTCCCTGCTGGCATGAAAAGGGCCTTTGGGCAGGCTGGGCACCCAGGAAGGTCACTGGGTTCATCTTTATAGTTGCTGTCTGTTTATTACAAGAAATGCTGGCTTGCCACTTACAGTGGTAAGTTTATTTTTCTGTTGAAGATACTTTATTTAAAAAAAAATTTTTTTGAGAGAAAGAGAGTACACAGGGGAGGGGGGAGAGAGAGAGAAAGAGAGAGAGAATCTTTTTTTTTTTTTTTAATTTTTTTTTTCAACGTTTTTTAATTTATTTTTGGGACAGAGAGAGACAGAGCATGAACGGGGGAGGGGCAGAGAGAGAGGGAGACACAGAATCGGAAACAGGCTCCAGGCTCCGAGCCGTCAGCCCAGAGCCTGACGCGGGGCTCGAACTCACGGACCGCGAGATCGTGACCTGGCTGAAGTCGGACGCTTAACCGACTGCGCCACCCAGGCGCCCCAAAGAGAGAGAGAATCTTAAGCAGACTCCACCCCCAGGCCAGAGCCAACACTCCCATCTCACAACTGTGAGATCATGACCTGAGCCGAAATCAAGAGTCAGATGCTTAACCGACTGAACCACCCAGGCGTCCCTAAAGACATTTACTCTTATGTGAAAAGTATGTGCGTTAAAGATTCAGTGTTGGCAGTGTGCGGGAGCATGATGTGCATTTATTTATTTATCTTTAAAATTTTTAATGCTTATTTATCCTTGAGAGGGACAGAGTGCGAGCAGGGGAGGGACAGAGAGCAAGGGAGACACAGAATCCAAAGCAGGCTCCAGGCTCTGAGCTGTCAGCACAGAGCCCGATGCGGGGCTCAAACTCACAAACTGTGAGATTGTGATCTAAGCCGAAGTCAGACACTCAACTGACTGAGCCGCCCAGGCACCCTGTGTGATGTGCGTTTAGATGTAAACACACGACAGACTCCAGGTTTCTCTCGGGCACATGACTCTATTCACTCCGATCATAGTCCCAGTCACCATTAGGAGTTGTCATATTCATTTGTGGTTCGCGTGGCCTCCTCCCTTCATTCCAGCCATTCCAGTGGCCTGTCTTCAGAGAGGCCATCCCTAGCTTTCCTTCTGACACTCTAGCCTTTTCACCTGTTTCTTGGCCTCAGAACCTGTAGGGCCATTTGCATCGTCTCGCTCAGTTATTTAGTTTCTAGTTTGGGATCTTTCTCCAGTGGGAACTGGGATTCCTGTTTGCTCCTGTGGCGCCAGGCCTCTGACGGGGCCATAGCTGGAACAGGGCCTCAGTAGCTGGTTGGAAAATGAGCGAGACTCCCGGATGGGCTTTCATCCCACTTAGAATCTGTGTTTGAACCCCCACCGTGGCCTGGTGCAGTGCGACTGCTCTGTGTGCACACACGTGTCTTCCCTTCCCTTCTTCTGCATCCCACTGCCCTGCAGCCATGCCACCCTCCACTTGCCCAGCTCTTCCTCACTTTCCAGCCTTGCCCTGCCAGTGCCATCTGCCCTGGATCCTGTCTCCAGAGCTCTGCGGGGCAGCCCTGTGCATTCCTCAGGCCTCTGCTCAAATGCCACCTCTTTGTCTTTCAGGTTCTCGCTAAAGTACCCCCTGGTCAACGTGCTCGGGCGCTAGCATTTTTGTGCAGAGTTGAGTGTTGGATTGAGATTCTCCAGGGTGCTTGAGGTGCAAAGAGGAAAAATAATCATAAGAAGCAGTGATAATAGCGGACTTTCACTGGGCCCTCGATTTGGTTTGAGGGACAGTTATGTTTCAGCTCATTCAGTTCCTACCTCCTCAGAGTTAGGTTCTGTTATCATCCCTGCTTTACAGAAGAGGAACCTGAGGCTCACAGACGTTAAGTTACCTACCCAAGGTCACACAGCTTTTAAGTAGTTGAAACTCACACATTGTCCATTGGCTGCCAGAGCCAGTTCCCAACCACAGTGGGCTGGGGAGGCCTGAGGATGACACCTAAATTAATCTGTGTGAGGGGGGTAGAGATTTCTCCTGCAGGTGAGCTTGGAAACAAGGAAGGCAAGAGGGGCCATCCCAGACAGAGGGAACGTTGTGGACAGAGGCTGCGAAGACAGAGTTGTTCAAGGAGGCCCGAGATTGTGATTGCCATGTGCCCCCCACCTGCTAAGATGGGTCTCGAGGAGGGAGCACGCGTGGTCATTGACCCTTGCCCAGGACAGACATCACAGCCAGTCAGACACTGCTGCCTGTGTTCTTATGGCCACAAGGGCATTATTCTCACCCGCTTGGGTTCCCTGGTTCTCACGGTATTCGTGCCTATATCCCGTCAGGACTCTGGAAGGGAAAACTGACTGATACCTCACTGTGGAATCTTGTGGGGGTCTGAACGGCTGGGGGGCCCGAGCCGGTGTGGGGAGCTGGTCCAGGCCCTGCCGCTCCCAGGATGGTGCCTCCCGTGAGGTGGAAGAGGACGGCTCCATTCTTCTGCCCATGTCCGCGGATGTATGGTCAGGGATGGCGGAGGCAGATAAACAGCAACAGTTCCTGGCAGTGCCTCACCTGTAGTGATGGAGGGCCGTAAGGGTTGCCACGGACCCTCGCCAGAGGGTCCTAGGTTCAGATCCCACCTCTGCTATGTAGACTGGGGACTCTCAGGGTGACTCACTAACAAAATGTACAGAGCGCTGTCATGAGCCAGAGACTCTAGTGTTGGCTTTATGAATGTTTTCTCTCGACTTCTCAATCTGATAAAGTGGGAGAGTTGTTCTTGTACTGGTGGAAGAAACGGAGGCTCGGAAGAATGAAGTGGCTTCCGCGAGGTAGGCAGCAGGCAAGTGGTGATTCAAGGTTGAATTCAAGGTTGGGAGTGTGCTCCAGACCTGGGGACATTTAATCCCTTTGCCGTAGCACGTGAAGCCCTTGGCTAGGGACGGGCATGCGGGGAGCACCGGGGAGGACCAGCTGCTGCTACCTCTGTTCTCAGGGTTGGAATTGTCTTCATGAGTATTTCCCCGGTCCTCTGGCGTCCCAGACCACTTACCTTCTGCCCCCAAGGTCCTCACGGGAACGCGTTGTCTGTGTCATTCTCCATGGCATCTGCCATTGAAGATTTCTCTGTCAGCCGTGTCTGCCCCCCACTTACACCCAGCTCAGAGCTCAGCCCTCCAGAGGCCTCAGTTCGGGGCTGGGTCTCCGTGCACCTTCACCGGTAACTAAGTTACAGGCTTTGATTCCTCCCAACGGCCCCGGTGCACTTAACGCTACTGTGTGTGACTTTCCAGGCACCAGTGACTTTCAAGGACGTGGTTGTGACCTTCACCCAGGAGGAGTGGGAGTTACTGGACCTGCCACAGAGGACACTGTACTGGAGGGTGATGAGGGAGACCTGTGGGCTCCTGCTCTCGCTGGGTAAGGCTTCTCCTCACCTCCACGCGGGGGCCTGCAGCCCCCTGGGTTCCTTCCTCTCTCCTGAGGCCCGGCTGGTGGAGAAGGGCTCCGAGTGGCTCGCCGTCCTCCCCACAGGCCCCGCCGTGTGCTGGGCCCACCTCCTCCTGCCCACTCTCCTTTTGTCTCCACCAGGAATCACTAGGCAGGAAACCTAGTTCCCCTGGCAGATGGAAGTGAGGTGCCTGGCAGAACCTGGGATTGGGGTGCCCCGAGAATGGGTTCAGGACGTGGGAGGAAGCACGGTTATTCCACGGCCCCGGGGCTCTCGTCCTGGCTTCTCTCTGTGGGTCCGCACACACCACTGTCTTTTCACAGCAGCTTTTGGTGGGAGTGGACACCTCATTCTTCTTCTGTGAGCCCCTTGGATTTCTCATCTCCATTCTTGTCTGTGTGTTCGTGTCCTGCCTTCTCTGCATAGGTGTTTGTGTTTGTGTAGCGGGAAGCAACCCCTGGAGCCCACGCTCCCCTCACCCTCTCAGCCCAGTGCCCCCCCCACACAGGCTCCACCTGGGGCACCTGTTAGAGATTCCTGCCAGAGGTTGCTGACTGGCCCGGCTGTCTGAGTCAGGTGACCCCACAGCATGTTAGCATGGTCGTGGGCTGATTCTCCAAGAAGCAGGGAGAGTGAGGCAGGGCCCCAGTGGATGTTTGCCCTCAGTGTCGCCTGCCCGTTTATAAACAACACAAACTCAGTGAAAAAGCTGCTTCGGCCTAGGCCATCCTTTGCTGGTGTGGGCCATACTGTGCTGGGGTGGCAGATAGTTTTAGACGACACAGATGCACACCCTGAGAAAGCCATTTCCCTCTTGATTCTCATCAGGAAGATGTCTCAGTTCATGCTGAGTTATTAATGCTGACTCGTTCATGCCTGTCACGACTGTTGCCAGTGTCCATTTTCATCAGAGGCAATAGTCTCCAGCTCGTAGCCCCGAGCAGGCTGCTGAGCTCGCTGGGACCTGTTATCGTTATTTTGATTTCTTTATTGTGTTTTGATTGTAACCTTTCATTCATGGCAAGGAAGGTTTTCCATTTTCTGGAGTAATGTGAGATCCCCTTTGAAGACATTGATTTACAAGAAATGAAAAGTGGTTTGCTTTTGAGAGAAGCCATTAGTAATGAGTTGTCATGGCCAATGTCCCCTGAGCACTGACACGTGTCTGGCCTTTTCTGGGCACTTGCCCTGCTCCATTCATTGAATTCTCACAACATCCCTGGGAGGTGAGATGTTTCCCCAGAGCTGCCTGACTTTGAACCCAGTTTTCTCCCCGCTGGGGACCTCTTGCCCAAAGGCAATCATCAGATTTTGGAGCCAACAATTTATTGTGATTAGTTTAATACACTTACGTGTTATTCAGTGATCTTGTCATATTCCTAATATTATTTTAGTGCACAGGCATGGGTGTGCAACATGTGTGAAATACACAGTATGAAGTATCCAGCCCAGTGCATGTTTTACTCATTTACCTACTGGTGTGACTTCCACTGCGTCAACCTTTGCAGTGTTCCCAGTCCCCAGCAGGCTCCCCTGCCCCACCGTGTAAGGAAAAGACCACCATTGCAGGGAGCTTGTCAGGAAGCCAAAATGTTAAAACTTAAGCTTAATGTAAAAGATGGCCCTTAATGGTCAAATGCCATCCTGTTCCCCCTGTGGTAAAGGCCCTTTCCTTTGTGAAATGACACCGAGAGGAGACGCTGGTTGATGTCGGTGTAAATGTCCTCATTCACCCAGGTCACTGTGTGAGTTTCCTTACATTCCTGCAACGTGCCAGTCTGGGAATCACCGGGTCAGCACCTCCCACCGTCCCTGGCTCCCGACAGTTAAAACCTCCCTCTCACATCCCCCCTCCCACTTGAACAGCCCACTTTCTCCCAGCTGCTGGCCCCACGTAAGGCCCAGGAGCCATTTTGTCCCCAGTGCAGTGCTCAGCAGGCTGGGCTTTGGACCTAGGTGGCCTGGGGTCAAATCCCAGGTTGGCTTCCTGTGGACTGTGGCAAGTTACTGAGGCTGACCCCCTGTTCTCCCTTTTCCTCCCCCTGCAGTCATCTCTCCTGACTAAGCGACCGGCTTAAGTCACCTGTCTTTCTCAGATGGCCAATGATGGGGGTACCATTTGCAGGTTGACGGAGACTAGGACTTCCGTCACTCCCTGGACACCAGAATCACCCAGGGAGCTTGGAAAACTCCTGACGCCCAGGCCTCACCCCAGAGTTCTGGTTTGAACTGACCTGTGGTGAGAACCAGGCCTCCCCTGTAGAGATACAGGTAGGGTGAGACCTACAGACTCAGAGCCATTAGAACACAGCTGCTCAGAAATTCCATGGAAGCTTCTTGTTGGGCCCTCCTTGGGGGCATCAGTTTTAGTGAACAGCCCTGCCATTTGAGTTGAAAAGGCCAGAAAACAACTCCTCAGCACCTGTTTCCATCAGACCCCTCATGCAGCCATCCTCAGGTCCTGCCCCTTTTACACTGCCCTTATCTCCTGAGTCTGTCCCCACCACCCCCTCCCTGAGCTCCAGCCTTGGCACCCTGGTCCGCCTGTCTTGTCCTCTCTCATCTGCACGCTGCTAACGCACCTGTGGTCTCCCCCGTCTGCTTGTGCCTCTGCCCAGCTGTCCTCTGCACCAGCTCTCCCAGCCGCCCACCTGATTCTAAGCCTTCACCACGCCCTCAGCCACTGAGGCTCAGCCCACGGCCAGACTCATGTCAGAAATAAAGACTTTACTTCTTCTTGCTTCTCGACCCTTTCAGACTCATCTGCATCTGATTGCTGCCTCAAGCCTCTGTTCTCACCGCTCCCCACCAGGAAGAGGTCTCACCCCCAGCTATGACCAGCTCCTGCGCCAGGGACTGGGTCACACCCTCTCCTGCCTTCTTGGGAGCTCCTTCTTTAGCTCTAGAATTGACTGATTGGTGTGACTATGTGTACAACAAACTTTTTAGAGGAGATGTTGCATTCTAGGGAGAAATGTCTACACTGAACTTCCATATATCCCATTCTCCCTCCCTCCTTCCCTCCCTCCCTCCCTCCTTCCTCCCTCCCTCCCTTCCCCCCTTCCTTTCTTTCTCTGAAGTATAATTTATACATATTGATGTGCATGAATCTTAAGGATTTAACTTGATGAGTTTTTGCACATGAATAAATCCAAGTAACCATTCAGGTGAAGATACAGACCTTAGGAGGTGCCTTGTAAGCCCTACTAGTCCTACTAGTCTATGTCACCTCCTACAAAGGTAACCGCCGATACCTGAACACCATCAGTGAGTTTCACTTCTTGAATGGATATAAATGGAGCCTCACAGTATGTTTTCTGCCTCTCTTGTGTTTATCATCAGTATGTCTGTGAGATTCATTCGTATGGATGCAAATGTTTGGAGATTGACATTTTCATACTATGTAATATCCCATTGTAGTTATATAGTGCAGTCTATCCATTCTCCTGTTGATGGACATCTGGGCTGTTTCTTTTGGGGTGGGGATGTTATGAACATCACTGCTGTGAGAGGTTCTGTTAGGCATATACCCAGGACTGGACTGGATTGGACATGGGATAGGTGTATATTCAGCTCTAAGAGAAATTATGAAACAATTTTCAGCATGATTGATCATCCCACACACCACCAGCCCCGTTTGTGCGTTCCTGTTGCCCCACATTCTCGTCAGTGCTTGGTGTCCTCTCATTACTCTTTGTAATGGGATGCACTTTAGAGGGGACTCCCAGGACCATAGCACTGAAATCGATGTGCTTCTCTCTGATCCCCATTCCTCCAGCACAGAGATCACCATTTTCCGGAATTCACACTTACTATTCATTACTTGTTCTGTAGGAAGTTATGTCATTACAAGATCCGTTTCCTTGTGGATGTAGGGGATTCAGATTTTCTCTTTACTCTTATCTCAGTTTTGGTATGTTGTGTCTTTCAGTAATTCTGTGTCATCTGAATGTTTGAGCCAGTACTTTTAAAATCATTTTATCATACCTGTGTGTGTGTATGTGTGTATACATACCTGGACAATATATTGTGTAGGCCTTTCGTTAAACTTTATCAGAAGGGTATTCTAGGGCACCTGGATGGTTCAGTCGGTTAAGCATCCAACCCTTGATTTTGTGATCAGGTTATGATCTCACAGTTCTGAGATTGAGCCTGACTTGAACTGGGCATTCAGCCTAAGACTCTCTCCCCCTCTCTCTGCCCCTCCCTTGCTTGTGTGCTTGTGTGCTCTCTCTCTCTCTCTCTCAAAAGAAAATGAAAGGGTACTCTGTAGTCATCTGGGACTGGCTTTTTTATTCAGTATTATGTTATTGTCTACAATATGTATTTATATATTATATGTTACATATATATTTATATGTTACATATTACATGTCATATATAGCTGTAGTTCACTCATGTTTTTTGCCTGGGAAATAACCTCTTGCATGAATATTCCACAAAGTATTTGTTCTTTTAGACATTTACTTTTTCCCAGCTCTTCCCTCTTGCACACGATGCTGCCATGAAAATGTTTATGCATGTGTCCTTGTGCAGATGTGTGTGAGTTTCTCATGATAATGTTCCTGGGAGTGGAATTTTGGGTGACTAGGGATTTGGCACGTTAAGGTGGCACCCAGTTGTTTCCTGAAGTGGTTATAGTAATTTTGACTTTCGCCAGCAGTATCTGAGAGATTCCATGGATCTACATCCTCTCCAGTATTTGCTATTACCAGCCTCTTTAGTTTTTGTCAGTCAAATGAGTACAAAAAATATCTCAGTGTAGTTTTGTTTTGCAGCCCTTCATTACTAAGAAAGTGGAGTGACACTCCCCATTTGTTTAGTGGCCATGTGTATCTTTTATTAATGTCAGTTCATGATTTTTTTTCTGATTTTTCTGTGAAGATGGTTGCTCTTCCCTTTTTGATTTGTCAGATATTTTTTGTATATTCCTGATACTAATCTTTGACCCATACTGTGGGCTGCAGTTGTATTCTGTTAGAGTTTAGCTTTTAAAAAATATTCTTTAAAGTATCTTTTGATTAAAATAAATTCATATTTTGTTTACTCTGGTCAATTTCTTTCTTTTTTTTTTTTTTGTGATTACTGCTTTTCATGTCTCGCTAGGAAATATCCCTACACGAAGGTCAAAAACATACTCGTTTTCTTTTGCTTGCTAATCTGGAACTAATGATGTGTGTGATGTGTGGTAGAAATGGAATAACTTTTTTCTGCATGTGGGAAACCAGTTTTCTAGCCCCACTTGTTGTCTGTCACTGTTACCAGTGACCTGCTGTGTCATCTCTGCGGTGTGTGAAAGCTGTGTCTGTTCATGAGGCTGTTACTTCCTGTTGCCAGTTTTTCTTAGGCCTGTAATTTCATCATAACCCCAGGACTGGGAGGGCAAGCCCCATCGCCTTATTTTTGTTTCAGTGATATTCTTGGCCCTTAACTCTTCCATGGAAATTCTAGAATCACCTTGTTGAGTTTCATGCCAAATCATGTTATCTGGAATTGTAATAAACTTAAAGATAGATTTGAGGAGAATTTACAACTTTGTTATTAATTTCTCCATTTGTATAGATCTCTTTAATATCTTGAAATGTTTCAGATTTCTCTACTAGCTTTCTTCCATTGTTTAGTCCCCGCACTGTTCCTCACACACAGAAGATTTAATGTGTTCCTCACCTTGAACCCTGTGGGCACTGTCCTGGGAGTGGCGATGGCTGCCCTTACTCTCAGCCCTCCAGACTCTGGAATCGGCACCCTGTTTGTGGCACCGTCCGCATCTCTGCCATCCTCGTGCCCTGCAGCTCCCTAGGCATCAGGACTCTCTCTCGACTTGGCACCTTGTGCACTCTGCCTCCTTTTGGGCGCAGTGCCTTCTTACCTTCTATATGTGCTGGCTCCTGCTTCTTCACGACTCAGATCTCAAGACACCTCCCAAATTCTCTCTCTCTCATTTGGACTGTGTTAGATGTCCCCTTCCTTCCCTGCATTCCTGGTAACAACACGTGACGTCCTTTCTTAGAACAAACACAGCCTGTGGTGTCTTCGTTTCTCTCTCCTCTGGACAGAGAGAAAGGGATTCCACTCTGGACCCTGCCCCAAATTCTCCTCAAGGTTGTCCCTCTAAGGGTGTCAAGAATCCAGGGACCAGCAAAAAACAAAAACAAACCACACAACAACAACAACAAACCTGAGCTTCAGAGATGCGAACAGTTATCAGTGGCACTGTTTTCCCGCTGGCTTGGTGATCGTGTTTCTTTATGTTGGCATTGCTAACGGGCCTCTTTTGTGTATTGGATTCTCTTCAGGTGATGAAGCAAAAACCAGGACCACGGAGCCTTCTGCTTCTCAGTCAGCCGTGTTTGAGGGATGCTTATCCCACAGGTTACCGACTCAGGAAGACTCCGGTGTTTCCATGCTGGGAGAGGCCAGGGAACAAGAAGAACCATCCAAAAAACAGGGAGGGCCCGTGAAGACAGGGATAGTCCCGTTCAAGGAGACTGTCCCTGGAGAGATGAACCCTGAGTGCGGTCATTGGGGAACAGGTGAAAATCTGTGTACAAAGGACTTACAGGAGCAAGTCTCTGCAGGAGATGCTCTCCATGAGTACGAATCACGTGGATCAAGGAAAGACCCCTCGATTCATGGAGGGAAGAACTCGTACAAGTGCAAGGAATGCGGAAAAGGGTTTAAGAAGAATCGCTTCCTTCTCCAGCATCAGCGGATTCACACTAAAGTAAAACACTATACATGCAAAAAGTGCGGGAAGGCCTTTCTCAGGAAGGCAGAGCTCACTGGACACTACGGCGTTCACACAGAGAAGAAGCTCTATGAGTGCATCAGGTGTGAGAAGGCCTTCAGCCGCAGGTCACACCTCACAGAGCACCAGCGGGTTCACACTGGGGAGAAGCCCTTTGTGTGCATCGAGTGCAGGAGGACCTTCAGCCGCAGGTCACACCTCACAGAGCACCGGCGGATTCACAGCGGAGAGAAGCCGTATATGTGCAGCGAATGCGGAAAGGCCTTTGCCCGCCACTCTGATTTTATTCGGCATAACAGAACCCACACTGGAGAAAAGCCCTTTGAGTGCAAAGAGTGTGGGAAGGCCTTTTGTAACAGCTTTTCTGTAACTCGACACATGAGGTGTCATTCTCAGGAGAAGCTCTATGAGTGTGGCGAGTGCGGAAAGACCTACGGCTACCGCTCGACCCTCGCTACTCATCAAAAGATCCACAGTGGAGTAAAATCCTATAAGTGTAAGAGATGTGGGAAGGCCTTTTACCGGAAGACGGGCCTCAGTCAACATCAGAGAACTCACACTGAGTTCCGAAAGAGACCTTTTTAAAGTGACGACGGTGGCGGATCGTTTGACCGGGAGAGCGTTACTTGGAATCTGAGAGTTTGTACCCGAGGCTTCCCTGCGTACGTGTCCTCCTTCGTGTGCACGGCTCCTGCTGGGGCTACGACATTACCTTTACCTGTGGCTGAGCCCTGGCACTTCAGAGACTGGAGGCCAGGCTCCCAAACACGACTTGGTTCTTAGGAGAGGGACCTTCTTCCCACACCTGAGAGTGCTTTGCTGTCACGTGGCCTGCAAAGAGGCCTGGGCCTGTCTGTCCCAAAGCACAAGTGATGTGCTTTGCAGTGGACAGAGGGCCCTCTCCCCTCATTGTCCACATCTCCCCCTGGAACTTTATGTGTTCACAGGGGCCTGCTGTGCAATGGGCAGGAGTCACGAGAACCCTATCCTTCACTCCCATTACCCTGCACGGTGCCTGGTGTCGTGGAGATACATGGGTGACTTGAGACGTGGGCCTTGCTGTCTAGAAGGGAGACACGCGTGATAACACAGAGGTGTAGAGGTGTAGTTTGGCCACTCTGATGCTGTGGCAGCAATGTGCCTGTGGTCCCCATGTGGCAATGAAGATCAAGGTCAAAACTTCGGCAAGGAGGGCAGATGTCCTTTGGGAAGAGTGGTCCAGTGGTGAAGGTTTTGGACCCTCGGGATACTGGAATTTGAGCACTTCCGAGCTGTGCCCATCGCCATCTGGGTGACCTTGGTTATGTCATCTCCCCACACGCCTCTTGTTACAAAAGTGGGGAGATCCATGTTAAACTGTGAAGCATGGGCAGAGGAGCAGACGGTATACAAAGGTGAGATCACGCATACCCATGAGGAATGGAGGAGCCCCAGCCATGTTCGAAGATGAGGAAGAACGTTCTGGTAAAGGGAACAGCATGTGCCAAGACCCTGAGGCAGGGGAGAGCTGGCCTTGTTAGTGGAAGCAGCTGAAGGCCAGTGTGTCCGGAGGAAATGAGTGGTGGACGGTGAGATGGAAGAACAGGGGCGGATGCGGTGTTGGCAGGCTGAGGAAGGGATTCACCACGGCAGTGGCATGTTCTTGCTTCTGAGTTCCCCCTTGGCTGCTGTGTAGAGAGCGAACTGAAGAAGGGAGAATTGATGTGGGAGAGAGACGAGGCCACCGTGTAACCCAGGAGTTCGTTGGCATTGCCTGACCCAGGATGGTGGCATTGGAATTGGTGGGGAGAGGATGACTCAGGATGTGTTAGGCAGAGTGCACAGGACATGTGCATAATTGGGATGATGAACGAGCCCCGAGGAATGACTTTCCCTCCTTGATCCTCAAGAGGAAGCCCTCTGCATCCATGGAATGTGACATGGGGCCTGTCCTCGTGTTCTGGTCTTCAGTCAGCACCTAGTGTGTTGAGTGAGCAGGTGAAGCTGAAGACTCCCTTTCTCAGACAAAACTGGCAGGACTCCTTGTCCCCGTGATGGTCACATGAGCAGTGAATTTACCATGACCTTTTTTCTCTGATGGAGAGGGGCCCTAGGTACATAGATTTGCACAGGAAGCCGTGCAGGGCAGTGATGACGCCTGCCTCTCCATGGGCACCATTCTCAGCTGTGCTTCTTACCAGTGGCCAGGACTCAGGGCCATTCAGGAATTTGGGGGGTTCTCAGTTTCCTCCTCTGTAAATGGTGATCTAATAAGCCTCAGCCTCGATATCTGTGAAACAAGAGTGTTGACTGATGCACTTCACCGGGTGGTTGTTCAGATTAAAGGATAGTGTTGTGAAGTACCTGGTGTCAGCTTTGCGGGTATTCTTAAATGTTCACGTTTGTTAAAATTGTTTTCACTAAAGTGTTACCCCTTTGTGCCACCCTATTCTTTTCTCATCGGGAGATGTGCTGACGGGATTTGCTGGTAAAAATATACTTCAGGTCCCGAGAACATCTCAGCTGATTTTAGGCCTTAAGAAACTTGTTCATAGATTCTGGTGAACCTCGGCATGAGGTCTTGGTTCCCCACCAACCACATCCAGGACATTGTTCGCCCTCTGGTTTCTTTTCTTGGTGGAGATGGGGTGGCTGAGGATGCCACAGAATGTTAGTTTTGCTTTAATGGAAATTCAAAACTTGCACTTGAAATTTATGGGTGAAAATTAAGTACCTTGTGAAGGGAGGTTTGAACCATCTAAAAGTACTGACTAATGGGGCACCCGGCCGGCTCAGTTGGAAGAGCATGCAAATATTGATCCTGGGGTCCTGAGTTCAAGCCCCACATTGGGTGTAGAGATCACTTAAATAAATAAAGTTTTAAAAAAATTTTAAAAAGACTACTAATTTAATTTATTTCATGATTCGTGTAATATTTGATATATTTGGGATTAATATATCCTCTTATTTTATGGCTTTGTCTCCCTTGTTCTTTTTCTGATCCTTTAAAAAAACAACTATTACTCAGAATCCAGATTTTTTTTAAAATTCTAGTTTAAAAAGCATATTGTTTGTTATTGTTTAAGCTAAAATTTACAAACACAACAGTAGATGACAGAATTATAAATACTTTTCTGTCTTCCCAGGCAATATAAGGGACTTAGAAGATGAGCTAGCATGTTCTATCTCCGTATATGTGTTGAGATTATGCATGTTAACTCTATCAGTCTAACTCCACAAGGAAATGTTATTCTTGTTTAAGGCAAGTAACGAGCCAGATGCATATGCGTTCCCCTCTTGGGTCCTCATTCCTTCTGTAATTGCAAGTGTTTCATCTGAGATTACTTTCCAACATTCTTAAACATAACCTTTAGAATTTCATTTTATGTGTGTTAATCTTCCATTAAATTCTTCATTTTTGGCTTGAAATACTATTATTTTGTATTC
Source organism: Panthera uncia (assembly GCF_023721935.1). Lineage (NCBI taxonomy): Eukaryota > Metazoa > Chordata > Mammalia > Carnivora > Felidae > Panthera > Panthera uncia. The sequence goes on from NW_026057588.1 coordinate 2,702,104, forward strand.
TTTAGTGACAGTTTTACCATATATAGAAATCTAGGTTGGCATGTGTTTTTTTTTTTGCTTCAGCACATCCTTGAAGAGGTCCTTCCACTTTGTTCTAGAATCATAATTATACTGGGAGTGATTGGCAACAAGTATACTTTGTGTATGGTCTTTTAAAAACATGTTTGTTTTTGAGACGGAGAGAGAGCGGGAGAGGGGCAGAGAGGGAGACAGAGAACCCAAAGTAGGCTTAGCACTGTCAGCGTAGAGCCTGACCTGGGGCTCAAACTCATGAACCATGAGACCATGACCTGACCAGAAGTGGAACACTTAACCGACTGAACCATCCAGGCACCCCTACTTTGGGTATGGTTTTAAGAATAGAACTATTAGGGGCCTTGGAATATAGGCAGAGATTATATCTTCGTTGTGTTTTCTCTTTTGTGCTCCTCCACAGGGATAGTTTCTCCAGCCTCAGTGATTTCAGTTTGCACACCGCTCCCCCCCTCCAGTATTTAGCGCTCTCTTGAGAGCTGAGGTTCAGGCATGGACTGAGGGTACAATGGGGCCCTGACAGGTGCATTTTTAATACAGGCCCGTGTGATACTAATGCTGCTGGTTTGGGAGCCACTGGATTAGAGCACCACTTAATGTTAGTACACAATGATGCTGCAAGCAAGTTATCTTTTTATCACCTAATTTAAAACTTGTTCATTATTTTTTATATAGTATTGTTAACCATAGTCACCGTGCTGCATATTTCATCCCCAGGACTTATTGTATGGTTTTTTAATTATATTTTTTTCCTGGAAGGCGGCTGAGGAGGCTTGCCTAAGGCCACATAAGTAGAAGTCTCTTGTCACAGCTATCCCAGGATGGGGCTTCACCCAAGGTGGCCACAGAAATCTGGGCCTGGTCCCTGTATTTGGAGCCATAGAGCATTATTTCCCAGCATCCCTTGTGGGGCTGTTTGCCAACTTCGTGGAGAATGGGAACCGCCCATCCTAAGCTGGCGATGTGCAGGACGGAAATTATTACCCAGTAGGCTGTGCCTTGTGTGTGGGCAGTAAGGACCCCTCCAATAACAACACAGGAGAATGGCATTTCCTGTGGAAGTGGGGGTGACACTTCTGATGATGTCGTAGAGGCTGTGGCCGGTCTTTCCACGAAGGCTGGCGGAGGGAGGAAGGAAGGGGAGGAGAATGGGACCCATCTCTGTGTCGTTGGGCGAGCCGTGACCCTCACCTGGCCGCGCCTCTCCTGGGCCTGCACCGGTCCTCCTTCCTCCAGGTGCCTGGAGGCGACACCCTGGGCCTTGTGTGTCCTCCCGTTTCTGGGGCCCAATAAGATGAAGTACGGTTTCCAGGAACAAGAACTGGCAAGAACAGAGGTTTGGATGTGGTACTAAACTAGGAATGTTTCGCGACATCAGATCCATGCTGTGCCTGCAGCAACAGGAGAGCAGACAGACGGGAATCAGCAGTGGAATGGCCCGTGAGGAGCTGGATCTCTATTCTGAGGGTGATGGGAGCCGTGGAAGGGTTTAGAGCCGTGGAAGGAGGTCCTCTGACTCAAGTCTTTACAGGCTCCTCACGTCTGCACACAGGAAAAGCAACTGTGCGGGTGCGGGTTGTTTCCCTAATGTTAATCCAGCCTAGTTTTCTTCTGACAAAACCCAGTGACTCATATATACCTTTTTTCGTCTTACTTTTTCCTGGATGGGATTTGCCATATATTTTATTACTACTGATTTCATTCACCTGTGTTAATTAGGTCTCTACTTCTGTCATTGTTTTGTTTCTTGTCCTCATGAAGTTTTGATGTAAGTGGTGTGTTGGCTTTTTTTTTTTTTTTTTTTGGTACCTTCTCAAAATCACTTCATTTTTTAAATATCTTAGTATTGCACACTAGTGAACAGGATAGTGTGACACATGGAAAGCACAGTTCCTGATGTGGAGAAAGTTTTATTTGGGTGACAGCCAACCTTAAGCAAAGCAAACAATTAGATAATTGCACAGATACAAATCATGTATTATAAACCTTAAGCAAGTACGCTATGACTTAGTGAGAATATTTGAAGGTCATAGTCATGTTTTTGTCTGATTACTCCTAATTCTTCATATTTTGCTATTTTAAATGGCATATTTTATTTTAAATACATTTTTAAAGTTTTTGTTTCTGTTATACAGAATTTTCTGTATCGAAATGAGTTAACATTATATATGTATAAGTAAGCTTGCTGATTTTGCTTAACTATAATTGCTTTTATTTTTTCTTTTTCAGAGTAGACAATCATTACCAATGAGTAATTACAACCTTATTCTTTATTGGGATATAATTGACACAAGTTAATTTCAGGTGTGCAACATAATGATTTTATATTTGTATATACTGAAAAATGTTCAACACAGGAAGTCTAATAAACATCCTTCACCATTCAGTTACAGAACATTTTTTTCTTGTGATGAAAACTTTTAAGATATACTCTTAGCACCTTTCAAATATGTAATACAGTGTTAACTGTGGTCACCATGCAGTACCTTACATCCTCATGATTTATTTTATAATTGGAGGATTGTACCTTTTGACTCTCTTTATCCATTTGCCTACCCTCTCAACCCCCACCTCTAGCAAGCACTAATTTATGTATTTATGAGTTCATTTTTTTTAATTCCACATATAAGTGAGATCATACATACAGATTTGTCTTCATGATTTATTTCACTTAGCATTATACACTCAGGGTCTATCCATGTTGTTGCAAATGGCAAGCTTTCCTTCTTTTTTATAGCTGAATAGTATTCCATTGTGTATACACACCACATCTTTATCCGTTCATCCATCAATGGACACAGTTTGTTTCCACGTCTTCATTATTGTAAATGCTTCCATGAACATAGGGTTGCATGTATCTTTTCAAATTGGTGTTTTCATTTTCTTCAGATAAATAGAAGTGGAATTGCTGGATTATATGGTGAATCCATTTTTAATTTTTGAGGAACTTCTATACTGTTTTCCATAGTGGTTGTACCAATTTATATTCCTGCCAGCAGTGCATAAGGATTTCCTTTTCTCCATATTCTCACCAACACTTGTTATTTCTTGTCTTTTTTATAACAGCCATTCTGTCAGGTGAGAAGGAATAGCTCATTGTGGTTTTAATTTGCGTTTCCTTGCCCCTGATGATGAGTGATGTTGAGCCTGTATGTCTTCTTTGGGAAAATGTCTATTCACATCTGCCCTTTTTTTAACTGGATTGTTTGGTTTCTTTTTCATTGTTGACTCGTAGGGGTCCTTTATGTATTTTCCATACTAAAAAATACGATTTGCAAATATCTTCTCCCATTTAGTAGATGGCCTTTTCACTTGAGTCGATGCTTGCCTTTGCTGTGCAGAAGCGTCTTTGTTTTACGCAGTTGCACCTGTTTATTTTTGCCTTTGTTCTCTCGCTTTTGGAGTCTGGTCCAAATAATCATTATCAAGACTGATGTCAAGGAGCTTGCCACATACGTTTTCTTCTAGATTTATGGTTTCAGGTATTACGGCCAAGTCTTTAATCCATTTTGAGTTATTTTTTATGTATCATGTAAGGTAGTGATCCAGTTTTACTCTTTTGCATGTGGCTGTTCAGTTTTCCCAACACTATTGAAGATATTTTTTTCAATCTCTTTGGCTCCTTTGTTGTGAATTAATTCACCATGTGTATGTGGGTTTATTTCTGGCCTCTGTTCTCTTCCATTGATCTATGTGTCTGTTTTTATGCCCCCTGATACTGTTTTGATTACTTATGGCTTTGTAATAGTCTGGTATCAGGGAGCATGATGCCTCCAGCTTTGTTCTTCTTTCTCAAGATTGCTTTGGCTATTTGGGATGTTTTGTGGCTCTGTACACATTTTAGGATTGTTCTAATTCTGTGGAAAATGCCATTGAAATGTTGATAGGGATTGCATTGAATCTGTAGATTGCTTTGGGTAATATGAACAGTTTAACAGCATTATTTCTTCCAATCCATGAGCACAGAATATCTTTCCATTTACTTATGTCTTCTTTCATCTTTCATCAAAGTCCTATATAGTAATCAGTGTATATAGGTCTTTTACTGCCTTGGTTAAGTTTATTCCTAGGTATTTTATTATTTTTGATGCAATTATAAATGGAATTGCTTTTTAAATTTCCTTCTATTTGTTATTAGTGTATAAAAACACGACCTTTTTGTATATTGATTTTGTGCTTTGCTGAACTTTAACAAATTTGAATTTGTTTATTCTAACAGGTTTTTTGTTTTTTTTTTTGGATGGAGTTTTCAGGATTTAAAATGTTTATTTTTGAGAGAGAGAGAGAGAGAGAGAGACCCCACATGTGAGCAGGGGAGGGGCAGAAAGGGAGGGAGGACAGAGGATCTGAAGGAGGTTCTGTGCTAATAGCAGAAAGCCCACTGCAGGGCCCAAATTAATGAACCGTGAGCTCATGACCCAAGCCAAAGTCAGATACTTAACCAACTGAGCCACTCAGGTGCCCCTCAGGATTTTTTTTATATATAAAATCATGTTGTCAGCAAATAGTGACAGTTTTATTTCTTCCTTTGTAAGTTAGATGCTTTTTACTTCTTTTTCCTGTCTGATAGCTCTGGCTGGGATTTACAATGCTATGTTGAATAAAAGTGGTGAGAGTGGGTGTTCTTTTTCCTGACATTAAAGGAAAAGCTTTCAGCTTTCACTGTTAAGTATGATAGCAGTGGGCTTGTCATATATGGCCTTATTCTCTTCAAATAATTTTTCTGCCCCCTTTTCTCCTTTCTCCTCCTCCTCCCATGCAAATGTTAATACATTTGATGGAGTCACTGAGTTCCCTAAGTTTATTCTTATTTTGCATATTTTTTTTTCCTCTTTTGTCCATCTTGATTACTTTCCATTACTCTTCTAGGTGGTCAATTCCTTCTTCTGCTTCTTCCAGCCTGCTGTTCATTGCATTAAGCATGTTTCTAATCTCATTTATTGCACTCTTCATTTCTGATGATTTTTTTTTATCCATGTATTAAGGGTTTCACTGATGTCTTCCACTCTTTTCTCAAGTCCAGTGAGTATCCTTATGATCATTGCTTTAAATACTCCATCAGACATGTTACTTATATCTGTTTCATTTAGATCTCTGTCTGTGGCCTCATCCTGTTCCATTTGGTACCTCTTCTCATTTTAGGTCTCTGTGCCTATTTCTGTTTGTTAGGAAAGTCGACTAGGTCTCCTGCTCTTGAGGGCCTTATAAGTAAGAGGTCTTGTAGTGCCCTGCTGCATAGTGTCCCCCTTTCCCCCAGGGCCTGGTACTTCCGAGTGTTCATCATATGTGCTGTATGTGTTCTGCTGTTCTCTCTTGGGTGCTTTATCCTTCCAGCTAGTCGTCTGCAGATTATTTGCCTGTTGTGGGTAATGTTTTATCCTTGGCCTGAATGTAGCACATTTTAACTAGATGTGCTCTCGTCTGCCTGTGAAATAAGACCTGTCGCCACTGTCACTGGAACGGAGGCCCTGCAAAATTCCCAGGTTGGGAGGTGCAGTATTGGCAGGTATGTGGGCCAGTCTTCTGAGGGAGGGGGCCCACTCCACTAGGATTAAGGCAATCATGACTAGGAAGGGTAGTTCTACCAGACCATGGAGGGTGCTGAGCTTGGTGTAAACAAGTTAGGCAGCAAGTGAGCAAGTGTCTGTGCTATGCTGGTTCTCGCAGGTGTCCCTGTGTTTATGTCAAGGGGTGGGGGAGGGAAATGGCATCTACCAGTTCCTTTGTTCCTGCAGGGATCTCTCCATGAATTCTGCCTCTTTGGGACACACTACAAGATGAGCAAATAACCTCCCCACTCTGTGCCCCAGGCATTCTTCGGATTACTGTCCACAGGCTGTTTGCTCTGCCTTCTCTCCAAAAGCAGCCCCAAGGCCTCGTGTCTCTATGTGATCCTGCTGACTTTTAGAACTCCAGGCTTTAAGCCCTACTGGATGCAAGTACTCATGAAATTTGGCCCCTCTTGCTTTCCAAGCTAATTGCTATGGGGATTCATTTTCCCCATGCTTTCCCATGTGCTAGTCTGTCTCTTGCCCTTCTCTGTGACCATGGCTCTCTCCCCACAAATGTCAGCCACGATCCATTTCTCTCCCAGACCACATCTCCACACTTCCTACCTTCTTTGATGTGGCCTCTTCTCTACCTTCAGTTGTGGAGTTTGTTCTGCCTGCCAGTCTTTAAGTTGATTTCTGGAGTATTTAGGATGATTTGATATTTATTTGTATTCATGGGACAAGGCAAGCCTACAGTCCTCCTACTCTGCCACATCATCCTCTCCCCAACCCCCAAAATATTTTTGTTAAGGTTTTGCTGTATCTATGTTAATGTGGGTATTGCTCTGTAATTTGTCTTAATACTATTCTCCATATGTAGTATCATGTTATTATTGGGTTCACTTAATTAGTTGGGAAATGTATGAACCTTGTTTTGGAAGACTTGTGCACAATTGGTATTGTTTCAGCTTTACATATGCTGTAAAAGTTCTAAAATGTTCCAGGGCTGACCCTAAGCTGACAGCTACATAGAAAACAGGGACAGGAGTCCTACAACCACAAGGAACTTAAACTGTCCAACAACTCAAAAGAGTAGGAAACAATCTGTTTTAGAGCCTCCAGAAAAGAACACATTCCCTGCCAACACCTTGATTTTAGCCCATTGAGACCTGTCCTGTGTAGGTCCTGGGTAGGACTTACAACCCACAGTGCTATAAATAATTTGTGTGGTTTAAGCCATAGGTCTGTGGTGATGTGTTAGGACAGCAATGGAAAGCTAATACATCAACATCATTCTGTGAGCATTTCTTGGCTAATTGAAGAATATTTCCTAGGCTCATGTACCTTTCCTGCCGCCAACCTGAACATAGCCTCTTTTCCGAGTGTGGGTTTTTTTTATTGAAAAATTACATTTACAAGACAATAATTGGCCACTAAATATGCTGATGTCTACTGCAGTGCCACTGCTTTCTAGGCCGAGAAGAGATAGGGGTTATGTACACAGGTACATCTACATACATTGAATTCTTCATCTACATTTAAACCTACAAAGATTTCACAAGATTGGATAAAGACTGATAAGACTCCAGTATACTCAGAAAGACTTTTATTTACAGACAAGATATAGTACCATAAAAGAAAAAGAAGAGAATACCAAACGTGCAGTCACTAACAAATAAATTGAACTTCATGAAAATTAACAAATTCTGCCCTAGGGAAGAGACTTTTAAGAAATGAAAATCAAAGGCACAGACTGTGAGAAAACACTGGTAAAGATATACCAAATAAGGAACTTCTATCTATGTAGAATATATCAAATCACAAAATAGTAAGACACCAATCAATTTTTCTAAAAGTAGGCAAAAAACCACAGACAATTCCCTAAGGAAGACACATGGGTGGCAGATAAACACAGAGAATAATGCTCAACACTGACTCACTATGGAGATGCAAGGTAAAACCACACACCTACTAGAGTGGCTGAAATGAATAAAGGGCCTGTGTCTTACACACAAAGGTCAGCAATAATGTGAAGAAACTGGAAATCGAATATACTCTAGGAGGAAATATGAAATGTCACAACTATCTAGAACACAACTTGGCAAGTTCTTACAGAGTTAAATAGATCAACTTCCTGCACGACAGTGTGAGGAACTTTGTGGGCCTGCTTATTAAAATTGGGGAAAATTATAAAAACACAACTTAAAGTCTCTGGAAATGATCCTAAGGGTATACTGCAAACAAGGAAACATTTCCTCCAGAACACCTAATATTCAGTAAGAACAGCAAGAGCCAGTCACATCTGAACCAAGACCTTTACCTCTCCCCATTCCAGTGACAGAGGTAGAACTCTGCTCCAAATGGATACATCCAGGAACACGGGAATCCCTCTTCCTGGAGCTCCGAGGCAGAGGCCGACCTTCTCAGGAGGCAGTATGTCAGCATAGCTGGATGAGTGATGTTCCACTGTGGCTCCCTCACGAAGGCTACGTGCAGAGCTCCTCTGTCTGAAGTTAGGATGCCCGTGAGACCACACGTGCACTGCACTCCTAAAGCTTCTCTCCAGTGTGAACATTCTGATGCCCAACAAGGTTAAGTCTGTGGCTGAAGCCAAAAGACTCTTCACACTGACTGTATGCATCAGCCTATCTGGACTGAAGCTTCCACTGCTGAATCAGAGCAGACCTTTGGTAAAAGGCTTTTCCACATTAGTTGCATTCAAGACCTTTCTCCACTGTGAACTTTCTGGTGTTGAATGAGGTTGAAACGCTGGCTAAAGGATTTCCCACAATTACTGCACTCATAAGGCATTTCTCCAGTGTGAATCCTCCGGTGTTTAACAAGGCTGGAGCTGTGGCGAAAAAACTTCCCACATTCCCTGCACTCGTAAGGTCTCACTCCAGTGTGAACCCTCTGGTGTTTAACAAGGCTGGAATTCTCACTAAAGAATCTCCCACATTCGTTGCACTTAAAAGGCTTCTCTCCAGTGTGAACTTTTCGATGTTGCATGAGGCTAGAGCTTTGGCTAAAAAATTTCCCACATTCGCTGCACTCGTAAGGCCTTTCTCCAGTGTGAACCCTCCAGTGATTAATAAGGCTTGACTTGTGGCTATAGAATTTCCCGCATTCACTGCACTTATAAGGTCTTTCTCCAGTGTGAACTCTCTGGTGTTTCATGAGGCTTGAGTTAAAGCTAAAGAATTTCCCACATTGGCTGCACTCATAAGGCCTCACTCCAGTGTGGATCCTGTGATGCTGAACCAGCGTGGAATTATGCCTGAAGGCTTTTCCACATTCACTGCATGTAAAAGGCTTTTCTCCAGTGTGGACTCTCTGGTGTTGAATGAGGTCGGCATTGCGGCTAAAGGATTTTCCACACTCCCTACACCCGTAAGGCCTTTCTCCAGTGTGAACTATTTGGTGTATAAAAAGGTTTGATTTATGGCTAAATAACTTCCCGCATTCACTGCATTCATAAGGCTTTTCTCCAGTATGTAGTCTCTGGTGCTGAACAAGTAAGTATTTCTGACCAAAGGCTTTCCCACATTCACTGCATTCATAATGCCTTTTTCCAGGCTGGAAGGCCTCCCCACCTTCGGTGCTCCTATGTGGCTTCCCTCCACTGTGGGTCACCTGATGGTTAAGAAAACCAGCACTAACTGGGAAGTCCTTCCCACCCTCCCTGCCCTCTTCTCTCCTTAAAGATCTCTCTCCACAGTGCGGCTTCTGCTGTTGAAGTTTTGCTCTGAACACTCCTTCTACATAAACGCTCTGCCCAGAAGGCGCTTCCTCGACCTCTGCTCTACACCACAAACCTGAAAGCAAAGAGATGCTGGTGAAGTGTGTGTGCACTTCCGTGCAGGGGAGGGGGGAGCACGCTTACAGATGTGTCCGACCCACCCAGGAATCAGTCCACAGTATTGCCGGCAGAATCGGGCCTGGGGTTCGGGGCCAGGGAGGGCCTGCTGTGCAGTGCCGGGCCTGGTGGGCTCGCACACTGGCGAGGGGCCTTATGAGCAGCAAGGACACAAGGACGGGGTGTAGGCTGGGTCTCCAACACATTCCTCTGCAAATGGCCTTCAGCAAGGCCACTGAGGGCACGGGAACACCGTGCGGAAGGGTGTGTCCAGGCCCAGAAGAAATCAAATGCAATTGAACAGCTGGTGTTCAAGGACCATTAAGGATACGTGCATGCCTCATGACACACTCGGTGAACGCCTGTACTGTAACCTTGAAAACATATTCTCCCACTGCCTCTACATCCCCACAAACAGGCTGTGAGCTATGTGACCACGTGCACTAGTGTGACTAGGTAGGGCCCTGCCACAAGTCCCCCTTCCTGCCCGCCCCTGACTGGGACCTGGTGCCATTCAAATGCACCAATGAAATTCCCTCACTCCTTTTCTTGTGCACCCCCCCGCCTCCCAGTTCAAGCACTTGCCCACAGGTCGCCTCTACGTCCCAGCCTGGCTGAGCTCCCTCCCTGTGCTCTCCCTACCAGTGGAGTATAAATTTTGTTTATTCCTGCGCCTGCCCCACAAGCGAATACAAAATGGTTGGCGTCACAAACAGGATGGTCTGGTCACAGGGCGAAGATTTAGGAAATGTCTGGAACTGCTCAGTTTATTAACCTGCTGTCCCAGACGGGCTCCACCACCTGGGGAGGCAGTGCAGTGCTCCTACGTGCTGGTCTGAGCTGTTGTGTCGCCTCTCAGGCACTGCCAAGGCTTTCCACACTAAATTGTGGAGTTCATTCTCCTAAAATACCCCGAGACTTCACTTCTTGCCAGGCCTGACTCAACAGGGTGGTGGGGATGGGGGCTGGGCGAGTGTCCAGTGCTCCCTGATTAAGGGGCAGACTGGTATAGTTGGCTAAACACCTATGAAGTCTCCGTGGGGATTGAGGGTGCGGGTGGAAGGGCAGGCTCCCCGCAGCCAGCAAAGACACTGAATGTCAGGTGTGGGCCATTAGCTGCTTGTCAACAGAGGAGGGCTGGGTGACCTTCGGGAGATGCCTCCCGTGTGCTTGCGGCACCAGCACGGGGAGGTTCCTCACGTTCCCACTCAAGTCCGTGTTCCTCCTCAGACCCAACCACCGATCTGCACCCCTTCAATGGGAGTCTACCGTGGCCCCCCGTGAGGGTCAGTACTGCGGGCACCCCCCCTTCTCCACCGTGTTGTGTTGCTGCTGTTGCTATTTGTCTCCCAAACCCATGGGTATCAATGGGTCCCGTCCCTGGAGGTAAGTAGCTCAAAATATTAGGCCCAGGATCTCGGCAGGAACATTCAATTCTAGCACCTCCCAATAATCAGAGGAGGTGAGCCAATGATTCAACAAAGGTAAAACAACTTTGAAACATTTCTGGGTTCTGATTAGTGCTGCTGCCTGCCAACTGCGATCTCTGCTCCCAAGGGCTAGGACCAACCCCCAAAGGTCATCTGGCCGCCACAGCTCTCCTCAATGGATTCCAACCCAGCTGAGGTCACCCACAGAGATGGGGCCACAGGAAGGAAGCATCGAAGGTCTTTCAGACCCAGCAGGTCAAGAACACAGGAGATCACAGGGAACTAGAAGCTAAAATTCTTAACTTCACAAGATTGAAAATCCAAACTATTAAAGATTCTGTGCAAAGAGATGGAGCGGGGAAGGAGCTCAGTGGTTACCGAGAGTATTTACTAAGGGCGCGCAGCTCTTGTTCACAGAGCCCCAGAGATGAGGCAGCTGCTGGCATCACTTCAAAGAGCTGAAGATGCATCATCTACTTCAGGATCCTCTGGCTCACCAAGGCCAATCTCACATGGTATTTGGGGCTGAAGGCACCCAAGGAGGACATAGGGTATCCCCAATGTCAGCGCAGGGGTGACAGAGGCTAGAACTTTTTGAGGTTATATCAAAGCCTCAGGTGAGGAATCTGAAACCTCTCCCACCCCTCAGGATTCAGAAGCCCTGCCTCCGTGGACTTGGGTTTCCACGGCCTGGAGATGGCTGACAGAAAACCATCCCACTACCAGGGATGCCCTCACGCTCCTCCGCAAAAATCAGAAAGGTTCAGTGGACCTATCAGTGCTTTGAACATTCAGACAAGAACAATCCAGAGGAGCCTCTTTGTCACGGAGTCTAGGAGTTGTTCTTGAAGGCACCCTTCCCAATTCACAGCAGAGCTGCTTAATTTTATCGGCATGTCCACGCCAAGCAGGATGGAATGGGTTTCCCGACAGGCCATAAGGGCTCCACCCGCCATGACTCACAAAGTCTGACTTTTCACACTCCGCCTCCTAGGATGCAGACACCCCCCCCCCCCCCCCCCCACTATTCAGCCTGCTCCGTCCTTCCCAATTTGCTGATGCTGCTTCTGGGCGATGTGGCTTTGCCTCATTTACTGACAGCTGAGACACCCTATGAACTACTAGTCAAGCTATCCCCAAATTATAACAACTAAAGGAGATTACAAGAGCCTCACCCATTATTACCCAGAGGTCTGTAGGCTTAGGGAACCACTCCTCTGGAACCACCCAAGGATGCTTCCAGCTCTGAAAATGGCAGCCGCCAAGGCCTCTCCAGTGAGGATTCAGTGGGGCCTCAGGCCCGGTCACACTCCCCAAGGGCAATCACCCATATATAACTCTGGTAGTTCACTGGAACTCTAAAAATAAACATTTCCTAACTTTACAGACTACAGGAGCCCAAGCCACCATCATTCCAAGCAACCCAACTCAGATTTAAAGGAGGTGCCCCTTTTAAACTACAGGGTAATGCCAGTAAAACAATTCATGGCAACAAAAGTGCACTTGCTGTCAACACTGCAACAATCCTCATTAAACGGCTGCCTGTCTCAGTGGCCTCTAATGCTTTGAGTCTTCCTGCTGTAGACAGAGATACCACTGCAGGCCGTGTACAAAGCTGGACAAGCCATAGTCCCTGGCCCTGCCAGTAAGAATCACCAAGTGAGAGCCGGGGGCGCCCCTGCTGGTGAAGGCAGTAAATACACCACAGTATCACCTGAAACAAGGGGGCCTTCAGAGGGCTGTTCGAGATCTACTAAAGGAGGGGGCCATTCTTCTAATTTCCTCTTTCAGTAACCCTGTTTGGCCAGTCATCAAGGCTTCTACCAACAGTGCCACTTAACTATCGCTTAAGTTCCCCCCATCGAGGCTCTAATACCTAACAAAACTGAACTAAAGGGTACCCAGGGACTATTTTGCTGTGGTAGATCTGGGCAGTGTATTTTATTCAGTACCTACTACCAGTCACAGCCCGTGTGACTTTCAAGGAACTTTGCCTTTCAAGGAACCCAACACACATTTACTGAGTTGTCCACCAGTGGCTTAGCCCGGCCACCGTCCACCATCTCTCAGGACCCAGAAAGGGTCCCCCCAAAGCACCTTGTCTGCTTACACCACCTGCCTTTGTCCCCAGCTATACTCCCCGGGAGTGGCTGCACATTACAGTGACGTCACTCTCACAGGCCTTCCACTTGTGCCCAGGAACCAGCCACGCTTGACCAATGCCCCCGTTAGGGCTCTTGCCTCCTCAGGGGCACATTAGCCTTCAAGTAACAGCGCCTCTGGATTCCACTACACCCCAAACTCATGGGTACACCACTTTCTGTACTTTCCGCTGCTGACCCCAGGAGTCTGTACGCCAGTGTGCGGTGCTCACACTGGGGATCCCCACAGCTCTTCATCCACCGGGCACCCACCCCCTTTGCTATCGACCCCAGGCAAAACAGGCAACATTTATTCCCATCTGAGTAGGCCTGGCCATACCACGGGAGACACCAGAGCTGGCCCCAGTTCAGCAGCCTTTGTCAAGTGGGATTACGGCATGACTGCCCACCAGCACCTTCTGGCGGCCTCTCAAGGTCACAGACAAAGGCTGTACTAAACACTGTTCCGTGTGCAACAAGCCCACGAGTCTCTAAGCCCACGTGGCCACGGATAACAGACTGGCTTACAACTGTTTACCGGCCAGGAGAGGAGGTGTTCGTGTTCCTCGGGGTACTTCCTGCTGAATGTAAATCACTAATTCTAGACAGCTATAAGCCAAGCTTTGAAGATTAGGCCAAGAGATAAAAATCTTTCAGGGGCGCCTTAGCCGGTTAAGCGTCGGACTCTTGATCTGGGCTCAGGTCATGATCTCACGGTTTGTGGGCTCGAGCCTTGCTGACAGCAGGGAGCCTGTCTGGGATTCTCTCTCTCCTCTCTCTCTCTGCCCCTCCCTCCGCTTATGCGTGTTCTGTCTCTCAAAATAAATGATAAACATTAAAAAAAAAAATCTTTCATAATGTAACCAAAACCTTCCAACGGCGTCCCTTAAACCAAGAGGTACCTGAACTGTTCCCCTGGCTTTCCCCCACTAAGTGCAGCGTCTGGCTGAGGCCTGGGTTTCAAGCCCTCACCGTGTGCCTAGGACCCCTCCCCGCGGTCTACATCAGAGCTTGCCTTGGGTGGCTAGACCAAGCTACGCCAGGCACCTCTAACATCCTCACCCCCAGGGGGCAAGTGTGAGCCGTCCCACCTCGTCCTGCCGATTGGGTTGAGCCACCACAGGCTCAATTGTATTGTAACCTTTTAAACTTCTGTATTTTCCTGCTGCCTCAACATCCCCACAAACAGGCTGTGAGCACGCCACCCAGGTGACCAGCCTACCCAAGTGATGTCCTGTCACAAGTCCCCCTTCTTGACCTCTCCTGTGACCCGGTGACATTCGAATGTTCCAAATGACATGTGCTCACACCTGTTCTTGCGTCCGCCCCCTGACCCACGGGTCCTCACTCACTCTCTGCTTCCCCCTGCTTGGCTGAGCCCACTCCCCGAGTGCTCCCTCCCACGCGAACCCCTCCCCACACACCCCCAGTGTGTCGTGACTATCTCTGGACCTGCTTATGACCCCCCCCCCCCATACCCCGAGCGTGTCGTGACGGTCTCTGGACCTGCTTGTGACCCCCCTACACACCCACACACCCCCAGCGTGTCGTGACTGTCTCTCTGGACCTGCTGCACGTAATAAACTTTGCTTTTTCCTGAGCTGCCCTTGACCCTCCTCTTGTGGCCCTGCCCAACAGACCATCTCATAAAACACAAAACAAGGCCACTGTTGGGGAACACTGCAGAGGGAGCAGTGGGGAAGATCAGGTGAGATCCGGAGGACGGGCAGAGGGAAGGGGATGGTCCTCAGTCAGAAATCAGAGTAAACGTGGTAAAAGCACAACTGAGAAAGAAAAGCTGGAACTCAGCTGTGGCCTGGGCCTCGGCACCCAACCACCAGGGTCCCGTACAAGGACTCCTGGTATGACCTGAGCCCGTCCCTGAGTTCACATCTGCCCAGCCCCTCCCTCCAAGTACCTCTTGGCATGGCTGCAGTCATGACTCCACAGGGAAGCAAGGAGGGCTGTCTCCACCACTCCAACTGGGTAATTTCATGAGTCCTGGAAGACGCGAGTCCTAAGGGAGAGATAAGACAGGTAGATCAAAGCGACCCACCTCATGACAGACCACAGGAAAGAAAACTAAATATCACAGAAGAATCTTAGAAGACACTCCTGCAGGAACAGCCCAGTCAAGCAGTGGCTCTGTCGGTGCCTCAATTGCTGTTATAGGCACATCCCACACGTCAGCCAGAGAACAGGGCAGAGCCTGGGGCACAGAGCGGCCATGGACCTTCACAGCATCCCTGGGCCAGGGAGAGGCGACAGGGTGTGACCCATTAGGCTGACTGCAAGACTCCTGATCCCCAAACTTTCCTGCATGGCTTTGGAGCAGCGAGCATTCAGGCAGCTCAAGAACAGAAGGGGTAGTGCACGGAGCCCAGGCCGTCAGAGCACCTACTCAAGAACACAGGGAAGAAGTGCCCACGGTCTGGCTTTGGAAAGGCCAAACCAGCCCGTGAGGGAAAGGGGAAGAGCAGAGCCCAGCCCAGGACACGGCACTGGGTTGTGAGGACCTTACCCAGAGAGGCCATCAGTGCAAAGTTCTCCAGCATCACATCACGGTACAAGAGTCTCTGGGCTTCATCAAGGAGACCCCACTCTTCCCAGGAGAAGCGGACAGCCACGTCCTCAAAGGTCACACAGCCCTGTCAAGATGGGGCAGCTGAGTTTATGCGTACCCTCCTTTCCCAGGACTCCAGCCATCCCCACAAACGTCCTCACCTCAGAGGAGCCATTGATGCCTGCTTGCTCCTCACTGTCCCAGTAAGCACTGTTCAGTCCTCAGCAAGAACAGGTGGGCAGGAAAAATGCCACCTGAGTTCTGGGCCTGGCATGCAGAGCGTCACCCTTCTGCCAGACAATTCACTTGGAGTCCCCCAGATTGTGCTTCCCAAACACAACTAACTTGGGGCTACTGTGCTCCCTTCAGCCCCTGTACAAGGGCCTGGAGCCATCCCAACACGCACGTCACTGTGCCACACCTCCCTTCGTATCTCCCCCCCCCCCCCCCCCCCCCCCAACGCCATGCATCTCCCTGGCCTCACCAAATGCCACTGTATGCCTTGGCACATGTAATCAGAACCCCATCCTATCCCGGACTTCCCAAGGCAACCCCCAGGCCTGCTTTCGAGGCCTTCCTGCCTGGCCCTTGTCCTCGCTTCATCCTCAGCCACCAGGAACCACACACAGATGTCAGACGCCCTCAGCTCTCCTCCACTGCCGTGTTGCAAAGGTGTCCCCTCACCCGCCTCAGTTTCCTCTGACACTTCTGTGAGCCGAAGCCCACCCGTCTCTCACACGAGGCTGGCCAATTCTCCCCGAAGACCCCGTGTGATCTTGAGCTAATCTCCTGGTCCCGGCAAAGGTCAGAACAGGAGCCTGGGGAACCCGGAGCTGGATGAACAAGCAGAGGTGCCATCTTCACTGTCACCTCACTTCCCCGTCTCCACATCCATCTCATGGCCCCAGGCCACCAGCCAGACCCTCCACACTCCTACACCCGGTCCCCATGGACACTGTTCTCCCTCAGGAGTCTTTGTGAAGCCTACCACCCCTACCCAGGTGTCCAGCAAGGCTTGGTCCTTGGCCCCACACCCCCCTTCCCTTGTTACCACACGGCATCGCCACCAGGGCCTGAAGATGCTCCTGCCAAATCTGATCCACGGCTCCATTCTGATCCACGCACCGTCCGTACCATGGGCGTCTCCAATCTGAGCGCTTCACCTCAGCTCCAGACTTGCGTGTCTGGGCGCCCCCTCGACACATCCACTTGAGGGTCCCTGAAGCATCCCATTCGACACAGCCCAAACCCGACTCCTGGTATTCCCGCCGAAAATGACTCTTACCACCGAGTCGGCCCTGGTGCTACGTGCCCGCTTCTAGCTGCTAAGACCAAACATCTCGGAGCCACCGCGGACTCTTGGACTTCTTTCTCCCACCCTCCACGTCACAAAGTCTGCTCAGACCTACTGATAAGCGGACACAGATTCCAATATATCTCCCACCTCTGCAACCGCCACCAACACTCACCTGACTATTGTGGCTGCCACCTCCCCACGTCCGCTCCTGGCCACTACTCCAGCTCCAATTTCTATTTCCTGCTGTTTCCACCACACACAACAGAGACCTAAAGTTGTGTGAGCATTCATGGCCCAGCCTCACCTCTAGCATTTTCCAATGTTTCTCACTGTGAATGTGATGCCTTATAAACCTAATGCCACTGGTTGCCAGGAATGGGAACCAATCCGTAAAATTCCCGGTCTGGACTCAGGCCCCCGACCTTAGGTGATCACCGTCCAGGGATCTAGGATGGAGAGGTGGGGAGAGTAGTGGGGAAAGAGTCACAGAATCCTGGAGCCCACGTAGATGGGAACTGAGCAGGGACACCCCTCACGACCCTCTGCACGGTCTGGAAGCAAATCTGCAGCCAACAGGAACCTACAGAAAAGCAAGGCCGGGAGAGGCAGGCAACAGTGTTGGGCCGCAAAGGCCGCTCAAGGGCCTCACACCACCCGGGCCTCGGTCCTCAGGGATGCGTCTTACCCGCTGCGTGACTTTGGACAAATATTCAACCACCCTGTGCCTCAGCGTTGGCATCTGTGAAATGGGAATAACAGTGGTGTCCATCCAGTGGGGCAACCGTTTATATCAAACTCATCCCTATGTGTCAAGTACTGAGTAGTGACTCTTACTCTCCTCATAATTAACACTTTTATCAACATTTTTTAGGTTTATTTATTTTGACAGAGAGAGAGCACACAGACAGGGGAGGAGCAGAGAGAGCAGGAGGGAGAGAGAGAGAGACAGAGAGAGAGAGAAAGGGAATCCTAAGCAGGCTCCGCGCTGTCAGTGTGGAGCCCGATTTGCGGCTTGAACTCATGAACCTGATCTGAGGTTCATGAAATCATGATCTGAGCTGAAACCAAGAGTCGGACGCTTGACCAACTGAGCCACCCAGGAACCCCCTTTTGTCAACATTTTCAGTGAAAATGCACTGACAATATTGAAAGTGTATTTTGTACATGCCTTTTAACTAATAGAATGTGATATTCAAGACATTTGATTTTAATCAGATGCTTAGCAGTACATTAAAACCTCAATTATTGGGGTGCCTGGGTGGCTCAGCCAGTTAAATGTCTGACTTCAGCTCAGGTCACAATCTCATAGTTCGTGGGTTCCAGCCCCATGTCGGGTTCTGTGCTGACAGCTCGGAGCCCGGAGCCTGCTTCGGATTCTGTGTCTCCCTCTCTCTCTGCCCCTCCCCCGCTTGCACTCTAGCTCACTCTCAAAAATAAACATATTTAAAAATTAAAAAAAAACAAACCCTCAGTTATTAAGGGCTTACATCAACTTAGCTCATTAAATTTTTATTTTAATTGCCGATGTATGTATGCGTATACACACATGTGTGTATGTGTACACGTGTATGCACATGCATATATACACATATGTATGTATTTTTATCAATTAATGTTTAAATAAGCACTTACTCACATAAAGTCACAAGTTAATAAACTGGGAGCTCGGGCAGAGGAAATGGAGTAGATACTAGCCTTGGTGGCCCCTGGCTGTTTGCTGTGCTCTCCCCTAAGGGCAGTCCTGATGCGGCCTTTCCAGCGACTCAGCCCTCCAGCCCTGAAGGCTGCAGAAACTTAAGCACCAAGAGGGGCTGCTCCACGCACCGGACTGGCCTTTCCTTTCCTCCACAAGGAGCGGACACGGGGGTCCTGCTGAGGCTGGAATGGCAACCATCTCGGTCTCCCTTCCAGTCCTGGGTCCTTACACCCTATAACCCTCCACTGACTCACACACCCACCAGAACCACGTGGGACCACGGGGATCCACCACTTTGGAAGCAGCCCCGCCTCCAGGCCCATCTGAAATATGAACTTGGCAATTCTTCCTAAATAGGAGTCCCAGGCCTTGCCCTGGTTCAGGACAATGCCTACCAGCCCTCGGTTTCACACAGACCTCTCCCCAGAACAGAGCCGGGAGTGAGCAAGCTACCCACGTGACACCTGCACGCCACACGGTAACCTCGGTAATCTCGGATTACCCTGTCCCAAATCCAACTCCTACTCTTCTCCCTGAAGCGTGCTCCTGCACGAACTTTCCCATCTCCATCCTTACCGAGATTTTCAGGAAACATTTAGGGGAAAAAAAGAAAAAAGCAAACAAAAACACTGATGGTCCTTCATTCCCTTCTTTCTCTCACAGCCACTTCTGATGGAGCAGGAAGTTCTGTCCAGTTTTAAAACTCCATCTGAGACCTATCGGTGCATCCCCTCCCCTGCCATCGGCCCAGCCCCGGCCACAACCCTCTAGCTGTCCACTGAACGGACTTGCTCCGCCCTCCTCACCCCATCCCCTCTGTGCTCCCTAAGACGCCTTTGAAAACTCTGAGCAACTGATGGGGTCCCTCCTATGTGCACAGTGTTCCGTGGCCACCAACGGCTCAGAGCGAAGGCTCAGCCGCTCAGGCTGCCTTTCCACTCGTGACCCGTCCCCTCTCGAGCTGTTCCCTGGGGACAAACCCCAGGCCCTGTCCCTCTGCCTGTGACCCTCCTCTGCCTGTGACCCTCCCACACCGCATCACACTGGCTGACAGAAATGGGGACCCGACCCAGGGTCGTGAGCGTGGGCCGCCCCTTCGGACTTCGGCATGTGCGGGGAGGACCCGGGGACCAGCGCTTACCGGAGCCGGGCCCCTCCGCGCGGCCGCCGCCATCGGACTCTGGGCGGAACGGCGTCCAGAGAGGAGGACCAGCACGGGCCCCGCGCACCCCCGACCCCGATCCAGAATCGGGGTCACCCCCGGACTCAGCTGGCGAGCCTCGGACCGGCCTCCTCTCGCGGCTTCCCGCTCCCGTTGCCCCAGCCCCAGGGCAGCCTCCGGGAGCCTCAGATCAGACCAAGCGGCCCTAGACACCCCGAAACGCCCGCCCCTGCAGCCGCGCCACAAGTCCCGCCCAGCGCGTGCCCCACGCGGGGAAACGCCTGTTTTCATTGGCCGAGCGTGAATGCCGCGGGGCGCAGCGCCTCCTGGGTAATGTAGTTTCCACCGCCCCACCGGGGAGGCAGCGGCCAAGGCCCAGAGAGCTGGCTGGAGAAATCTGGGTCAAGAACTGTCCCAGACTCTCCAACAGAGGCTATCCTAAATTGTAGCTGGGCCTGGATTTCAGTTTCCCCGAGCATCCGGTGCCACAGGCGTTCCTCCTCGTAAAGGACTGAAAGCGACTCTCACAGTAAAGCGGTTTCCTTGGAATGAACCAATGGTACATTACCAGACTTCCCTTGCCAAGGGGATGCCCGATATCAAAGACAGCGATGGTGAAGCAACGCCTGTTGTGTGAGGAGAAATGGCTTAGTTCTGAACGTAGGTGGGGAGGTAGTCGGGGATCCCAGGTGTTCACCTTCCTGCCTCACCCCACACATCTGTGTGTGTCTCCCCACCCCACCCCACCCCCCTTTGTAATGTTTTTTAAAATTTATTTATTGAGAGAGAGAACATAAGCAGGGGAGGGGCAGAGGGGGGGCGGGGACAGAGCGTCCGAAGCGGGCTCTGTGCTGACAAGCTGACAGCATGAGCTTGATGTGGGGCTGGAACTCACCAACCAGGAGACCATGACCTAAGCTGAAGCCGGATGCCTAACCTACTGAGCCACCCAGGTGCCCGCCTTTTCCCTTTTTAAGGGCCCAACATTGGTGTTCAAGTAGGACAATAGGCTTCAAACCCATAAGCCAACACTCCTCTCACTCCCAGATTTCTCCCCTTCATCCCTTTCTATTCCGTGTTCCCACTGCCCTTTGATTTCCACAGACAAAGCAAACTCCCTGCGGGTAGGAAGGATGCTGAACTATTACTGACACCAGGCAGCACTGGTAAAAGAAACACTACCAGTTTAGTATGTGGACTCCCGGCACCTCCCTCACCGCTGGTTCCATTTCTTTGGAGCCAGTCTTCATTTCCCCAATTCTTCTCCTGTCCCTATCTGTGGGCTGAGCAGTGACTAAATCCATCACTGCCTTGGAATCACTCGTGAGAACAAAAGATGATGAAGCATTCTCTCCTTCCTGTGACTTTCTGGAAGTAGGTGTTAAGTGCTAGGTGATTCTGGAAAGGAATTTAGAGTCAATATCGGAGTTGAGAACAGGAAATGATAGAGACTCAAGTGGCACTAGTTATTAAATCAGGCCACAACGTGGCATGTGACTCTAGGCTATCATTTAGGGAAATATACATAAGTGGTAAACTATAAAGATATCAATAGCATGATAATCAAAATGTCAGATGAACTCTAGGGAGACTCAGGGTCATGTAAAGGGAGCAAGGGACAAGGAATGCCTAAGAAACATTATATATTCTGTTTTACATTGGGTGATAGTTTTATAGGTGTGGTCTTTATGAAAGAAAAGACACGGGGCTCCTGGGTGACTCAGTCCATGAAGCATCCAACTCTTGGTCTTGGCTCAGGTCATGATCTCATGGTTTGTGAGATCAAACCCCACGTTGGGCTCTGTGCTAACAGCATGGAGCCTGCTTGGGATTCTCCCTCTTTCTCTGCCCCTCCGTGGCTCGCTCTCTCTCTCTCTCTCTCTCTCTCTCACACACACACACACTCTGTCTCAAAAATAAATAAATAAACTTAAAAAAGAAAGCATGAAGGGCACCTGGGTGGCTCAGTCTGTTGAGGGTTGACTGTCCAACTCTTGATTTTGGCTCAGGTGATGATCCCAAGGTCATGGGATCGAGCCCCACATCGAGCTCCCACTCAACATGGAGTGTGCTTAAGATTGTCTCCCCCTCTGCCCCTCTCCCTGCTCCCTAAAAAAAAAAAAAAAGAAAAGAAAAGAAAAAGCACAATTTGTACATCTCTTATTAACACTCAACTGAATGTATAGCAGTTTTTAAAGTAAAGAAAGAGAAAAGGCTATGTAGATAGTTTAATTTTGTCACAGGAATAAACAAATGGATGATCTCAACAGCCTGAAACAGCCACACAAGGATGTGGAATTTGATCACTGGATCAGTGAGGACAGAACAGGCAATTTAATCATTTAGTTTAGGTAAAATGATTATCTACTGTCTCCAAACGTAACTGGGATTAGATCTAATTAGCTGTGGTAAGACATACAGACACAGAAATTATTTTCAGAAAGGAAGAAGCCATCACTCCAATCCTTAGAAACAAGAGGCATGCCATGCAATGTAGGGCCACATGGAGAAGCACCAGGGTGGATCAGGAGGCAGAGAAGGAGAGGTGAAAGATGGCTCAGACTCTTTACTGGGGTTCTCATGGGAAGGACAAGCCAGGCAGGGTAGGTACACTGAGCAAAGCTTGGATTGGATAGTTTGAATAACTTTAGCGGACTCTGGGATATAGTCAGTAGGACTCAACAGCTGCTACTCCTTCTGGGTGAAACCTACAGTCCCATTCCTGAAAGCTGTCAATGTTTTGTTTACTTTGAAAAGGAGAAAGAGGTCTCCGCTCCCCTCAAGGAGAGCAGTAGAGCAGAGAACATAGGCTACATGTCCCGGTCGACCTCAGGTAGGCTGGGCAGGACTTTGGGGTGGGACCGAATCCAAATCTGTTTACCTGATGCGCAGCAAAGCCAATCACTGGGACATAAGATATGCAGGAGGAAAATGGGAACTATACTCTTGAACTTTAATCTTTTTTTAATGTTTTTTAAATATTTATTTATTGTTGAGAGAGACAGAGAGAGAGAGAGGGAGACACAGAATCCAAGCAGGCTCCAGGTTCTGAGCTGTCACTGCAGAGCCCAACATGGGTCTCGAGTTCAAAAACCATGAGATCATGACCTGAGCCCAAGTCGACCGCTTAACCGACTGAGCCATCCAGGCGCCCCTGAGCATTTGTTTTAATCAAAAGATGCACATCTCTCTCGATCCTCGTTCCTTCTCTCATTGCAGACCTTCCATCTGAGATCAAGCTTTTTTGGACTTGAATATTTTGTTTAGAAATTTATTGCCTGTGGGTTTGTTTTCCATTACATGAATCACTTTGGGCCTCAAATATTCTTATGTCACACTCACTTAAACGACATTTTTTACTGTGTATCCAAATTTAACATTTATTTATTATTGAGACACAGAGAGACACAGAATGTGACCAAGGGAGGGGCACAGAGAGGGGGAGACACAGAATCCGAAGCAGGCTCCAGGCTCTGAGCTGTCAGCACAGAGCCCCAAGCAGGGCTCGAACTCACAAACCGTGAGATCATGACCTGAGCTGAAGTCGGATGGACGCTTAACTGACTGAGCCACCCAGGTGCCCCTATACAAATTTAGTTCTGTGGCTAATTCCTACGCACAGAAGCTGTTCTTCTTGCCCTCCTAACTGCCAATGACATTTGCTAAATCGCCTTTCTCTCAGACATTTGTAAGATACCAAAATGGAATTGAATACATCTCTGTATACAGAGTAAGAAATACCTTGTAAAAAAAAAAAAAAAGTATTAGACCTGTGTTCGACACAATCACTGATTATACAGGCAGGAGGAATGATTTCTGAGGCAACCAGAGACACAAATATTGCCCGCGTGCTTCAGCGGCGCCCAATATCCCTCTGCCTGTTGCACATCCTGGCCCTGTCTGGAGTCTTTCCTTCTCTAGTTTCTGACCCAAAATGCTGGGTCTCACAAAACTAACTCTAGAACTGCAGGCTACAAGTGTTAGCTTCCAGCTCTAAAAATATGAGTGACATTAGCATACAAGGTGTCCATCTGAGTTTTGGGTGAGCATTCTATGCCTAAAGAGAATATCTCCAAACATGTGTGGCAGACTACACTGATGGGAAATATGGTAACGGCTCCTTTAAGGGAAAGCGACCTCAAGATGACGCAATTTCTAGGCGCCACCAGCTCTATGGAGGCCTCTGCTTTGGAGGTGGCGCGGATGCTCCTTTCCAGTGTAGCTGCTGCCGAAACTGAAACTACGCTACCCAGGAGCCTCCGTGGTGCCGGGCCAATGAATGCCTGGGAAAGTGGCGTTTCCGTTGGTGCGTGAGACGTCAGGGTGGGACTTCCGTTCCCTTCCAGAGCGGACATTTTGTTTGCTTTTGGATTAACCCACCAGGTTGGTCCATCTCGCAGAGAGGTGACACGAGAGGGAAAACACTGGAGGAGGCGTTGTCTCCCCTGAGCTGAGGCGGGCCTGAGGGTCGCGTCCTCGCACCCGCCGATCGTTAATGACCCTCTCCTCTCCCTGCGCCTTCTCGGGTCCGCAGGTTCGGGTGGAGGCGGCCCCACTGACGGACGAGGCGCAGGTGGGTGCTGTGCTCTCGGGCCCTCCCCCGACTTCCCTTTCTGAACCCGAGCTCGAATGAGGGCTGCTTCAGGTCCCTGCAGGTTAGGCCCCTGTGTCCAGACAGCAGGGGCGGTTGGGTCCCGTTTCTGACAGCCGGTGTGTGGGGTGTGGAAGGACGATGCAGGGAGGGCCCAGCATGTGCGAAGGCTCGGAGGAGCGACAGCCGGAGGCTGCGGGATACCTGGGGCCGTTGGTTTGTGAAAGGGTCAGGGAGTGTGAGGAGTTACACTTGCAGCGACATTCAGAGGGGCTGTGCCTTCATTCTGAGCGCCCCGGGAGCCATGGAAGGTTCTAACGGGAGGGACGCGATCTGAAGGTTTTCAAAGTATTTCATAGATTGATTATGGAACAAACTTGGGGTGGAGGTCAGGAGATGATGAGGACAGTGAGGCACAGACAGACCTAGTCCGGGTTTACACAGCTGTTAGGTGGCCCTAAAGACTGAGGCACATGGGGCGCCTGGGTGGCGCAGTCGGTTAAGCGTCCGACTTCAGCCAGGTCACGATCTCGCGGTCTGTGAGTTCGAGCCCCGCGTCAGGCTCTGGGCTGATGGCTCGGAGCCTGGAGCCTGTTTCCGATTCTGTGTCTCCCTCTCTCTCTGCCCCTCCCCCATTCATGCTCTGTCTCTCTCTGTCCCAAAAATAAATAAAAAACGTTGAAAAAAAAATTAAAAAAAAAAAAGACTGAGGCACAGAGGGGGGACAGTCAGCCCCAGGTCTTTGTGTTGGGGCAGGAGTAGGGGGGAGCCGTGAGCTTTTGGGGCTCCTTCGTGGTTTCTTGTCTCTCACAGCCTCCTCTTCCCACAGGTTCCCACGAACTCAGAAGTAATTATGGACCCTGTGCAGGTGAGGGAAGGGTGTCTGTGCTCTCGATCCCACCCCATCCACATGGTCTCCAGGATTGTGGTGTCCTACGACACTTTGCTTACACTGCCCCAGCGCATGAGTCTGAGGACCCTGGAGAAATCCTCAGCCCCGAGTTATAGGTCCAGGCCAGGGGTTATATGGGAGGGTTCCTATATTGGGTGACTGTTAGAACATTGTTCCAGGTACCGGAAACCAACAGGGAGGAGAGACTGAGATGACAGGTTTCAAGAAACTGCAGGTCTCCACCACGTGCGGTAGGAATCAGGAGCAGGTGGGCAGGAGTCCGGTCTGAGATGGCCCGCTGACAGGCTGGGCCTCCGTTCTGAGGGTTGTGTAGCCGTGGGGTAGGAGCAGAGGAGGGAGGTGATCTGATCCAGGTTTTAGCAGGCCCCCTCTGGATGCCAGGTGGAGAACAGACTGTGTGTGGTGAGGGTACAGGGAGCTGTGGTAGCCACGAGGAGACCAGGGAGGAGGGCGCTGCAGCATTCTAGGTGAGTGGTAGTAATGGATGGGCCACGGGGGAGCTGTGTAGATGGGAGAAGTATTGGATCAGAGTTTTTGAAGTGAGAGAGAGAACCCTGAGGCTTTAGGTCTTATCACCTGGAAGGGTAGATGTTCCATCAGCCAAGATGGGCATGTCAGTGATAGACGTAACTCAGATCGGATTTCAGGATTTTATTTGTGGCCTGGTGACGAGGCTTAACGTGTGCCAGAGAACACTGAGTGGAGGTGTCAGGTGAGCTGCTGAAGACGGGACTGGACTTCGGTGGAGGGCGTTAGGATGGAGACATCTAGGGAATAGAAGCGGGTGTGTAGGTGGGCTTGAGAGGAGGAATTTGCACAACAGTGTGGTTAGCGAGCCAGGAAAGTAATGGTGGAGGCCAGTGTCTGGGTGGGGGGCCACAGCTGTGAGAGACCCTATGAATAGTGTGCGTGTAGAAAGGAGTGTGAACCGCTGGCTCCTGGGCCCTGGTACTGGGGACTTAGAGGACAAAGGTGAGTCCAGCTTTGGTTGTCCGGTAGCATGATGGTAGCAGCCGCAGGAGAACTAGCTGGCGGGAGGTGGGGGAGGGGACTGCAGCTCCACAGACCAGGCCCAGAGCTTCAATGGTGCCTCTCTGACCACCTGCCTGTTGCTGCCCTGGGGACTCAACGGGACTTTAGGAGAGAGCAGGCACCTTTGGCACCCAGTCCCCGTTACTTCCTCTGAGTTGAGGAATTAGGTAGGAAGGAACTTGGGGGAGATCTGTGGGGGTCTAGATGCGTGTCCTCGGGAGAGAGGCTGCTCATGGACTTGGCTCTCGCCATTGTGGCAGGGGCAGGTGAACTTTGAGGACGTGGCCGTGTACTTCTCCCGGGAGGAGTGGGGGCTCCTTGATGAGGCTCAGAGGCTCCTGTACCGCGATGTGATGCTGGAGAACTTGGCACTTACGGCCTCGCTGGGTAAGGCCCCCCACACCCACCCCAGTGTTCTGGACTGGGCTCTGCCGCTCCCCTGTTCCCCAAGGGCGTCTAGCTCTTCCCGTATCAGAGATTGTCCTCTCTCTGACTGAGTACCCCTCTCCAGATCCAAGCACCCCTGTGTTCCAGTTTCTACCTGCTTCCTCTAGCTGATGTTTCCAGTAGCCTGCCTGGGCCAGGAACTGCAGGGACCAGTGTGGTCACCACTAGCCGAGCCCATTGAGCTATTCTTAGTAAGACCCTACTTTGAGGTTATTTTTATAATATTTAGTTTTCTTCTCTGAGTGGTGGGTTACCCAGACCAGTGCTGGCCATTTACCTGTCTCATCTTCTTCTTAGGATATGAATCTTCCGTGTCCCTCGGGGTTGCCTCACTGGAGCTGGGCGGCAGGCCCTGGGTATCTGACTGGGCAGACGTTACTCCAGCCAGGACCAGAGAGGCTCAGGGTGGGTGTGGCCCTGGGGAGTGGGAGCGGGGAAGGATGTGGTGTCAGGGCTGGGTTCTGGTGATTCCCTACCCTCTCTTCCCACGTTTGTTTTTGTCTTTGGTTTCCCACGTACACACTTGTCTTATGCTCTGAACTTTGACCTCTGTCTGTTCGCCACCTGTGTCTCCATATCTCACCTGTTCCTCTGCACTGCTCCTCAACGTTGGCCTATACTTAGTGGTTATGAGATGTGCACATACGCCAAATAGTCCTTAAATATCAGGTGTTCAGTGGTAGCTATTCGGTAGACACACCTTCTACACAGCTCTCACTGTCCCCAGCAGCCAAAGCCTCACTGAAACCCTGAAATGCTCTTCCTGGCTTGTACCCTGCATTTGTGTTCTGTCCCAGCCAAGGCCTCTTCCATCCTATGATCTTTAGATGCTAACTACTGGTTAGCAGCTCTTTATTCGTCTGGAGCTTGGGCCTCTTGTTCTGACAGCAGTCCTATGACCTTGATCTTATTTCTGTTAGACACACATTTGTAATGAGGCTGCCCTTCCCATCAGTGTCCGTTTGCACTTCACCAGCATTTGTCTGCTTTCAGGTTCTCGGCATGGAACGGAGGACGAGGAGACAGCTGTTGAGCAGAACATTTCTGTGGGTGTGTCACAGGTCAGGACTCCCAAGGCAGGCCCTTCTACCCAGAAGGCCCACCCCTGTGAGACTTGTGGCCCACTCTTGAAAGACATTTTGCACTTGGCTGAGCCCCAGGGAACACACCCTGGGCAGAAATCATACACATGTGGGGCATGTGGGAAACAGTTCTGGTTCAGTGCAAACCTTCAGCACCAGAAGCAGCACAGTGGAGGGGAACCCTTCAGAGGGAACGAGGGCGGCACCTTGCTTGTGGACAGCTGCCCTGTCGAACCATTGGAGATGCCTTTTATGACCGGGAAGGGTTATAAGGACTTCCCAACTAGCTCAAGCATTTTCCAGCACCGTGCCCCTCATAGCAATTGGAAGCCAAACGGTAACGCCAAATGTGCGGAGGCCTTTCACAGTGGACAAAGGCATTACGAGTGCAGCGAATGTGGGAAGGTCTTCAGCCGCAAAGACTCACTTGTCCAGCATCAGAGAGTCCACACTGGAGAAAGGCCTTATGAGTGCAGCGAATGTGGGAAAACCTTCAGCCGCAAACCCATACTTGCTCAGCACCAGAGAATCCACACTGGAGAAATGCCATATGAGTGTGGCATATGTGGGAAAGTTTTCAATCACAGCTCCAACCTTATCGTACACCAGAGAGTCCACACTGGAGCAAGGCCTTACAAGTGCAGCGAGTGTGGGAAAGCCTACAGCCACAAATCCACACTTGTTCAGCATGAGAGCATACACACTGGAGAAAGGCCTTACGAGTGCAGCGAATGTGGGAAATACTTTGGTCACAAATACAGACTCATTAAACACTGGAGCGTCCATACTGGGGCAAGGCCCTATGAGTGCATTGCCTGCGGGAAGTTCTTTAGCCAGAGCTCTGACCTTATTGCGCACCAGAGAGTTCACAATGGTGAAAAGCCCTATGTGTGCAGCGACTGTGGAAAAGCCTTTAGCCACAAACATGTACTTGTTCAGCATCATAGAATTCACACTGGAGAAAGGCCATATAAGTGCAGTGAGTGCGGGAAGGCCTTCAGGCAAAGAGCTTCCCTCATCCGACATTGGAAAGTTCACACTGGAGAAAGGCCTTAGTATAGTAGGGAGTATACCGTTTCCTTGTGCAACATAGCAACTGACACTAAAGAGAAGCTCTGAGATTAGCCTTCCGTGAGTAGCCATCAGCTGGAAGTTGAACCTCATACGTTTAAACATCCACCCTGGGGAGGTTGAGTCAGAAGCTTTCTGGTACAGTGTTGTACTTTATAACATGCCCAGGACCTTTGCCAGAATTCTGTGGCCACCAGTGTCTCTGAAGAAAAACCAGCCGTGTATGGAAGGGCAGAGTCCCACATTGCACAAGTCACCCCGACGTGCTCTGATAGGCAGATGTCTGCTGCTCCTCCCTTTCCTAGAGGGAATCCTCAGTAGTAGAGCCCATTAAAAATCCTCACTCCTTCCTGCCTTTGCCTCCATCAGCTGGTTTAAGCAAGGACGTGACTCAGTTTTGGTCATAAGCTTGCAAGCTTTGTTCTGCTGGCTGTTTGCAGAGAGGGTTTCCATTTTTCATGGACTTTGTTAGTCCCATTTTGCACTTAACGATGGATTTATCCAGTCTCCAAGTCACCTACTTTGGGAATTGCCTGCCTCACACTGTTCTGTTTTTGCAAGCAATACCTTAGTTTTCCAACTACCTTTAGTCTTAGGGACTCTGATCACTCTGTGGGTTGTACTGAGAACAGGATTGGGCTCTGCCGGCATGAAGGGAGGAACAGGTTTTTTGAGAACTCCAAATGCGTCTCAGTGGTGGTAGCAGAATGGCAAAGAACAGCTCTCGTTTTAGTTTTAGTCTAACTTGCATCACTGCTCAAGGCTGTCTGTGAAAGAATACTGAACTTGGTGGGTCTAATATTTTGGCCTGTATTCCAAGATTATTTGTGTAATCAAGGTCACCCCGAGTAGTGGGCAGTTGTTGTGACAGTCTCTGGTGTTCTGGGAGCAGTTTGAATTGATTCCCTTGTTCCAGAGGGATGTTTTATGTTCCCGTATTTTCTTGAGGAGAACTTGGTCCCTTGAGACCTGCGAATGGCCCTGAAATCTACTATTAGTAGGAAGATGTCCCTGTCCCCTAAAAAGACTAGGTAGGAATCCTGATTGGTACGGGGACACTGATTAATAGGGAATTGGGAGCAAACTGTAGGGAATGGGACTCTTGTAAAGGTATATCCACATGTTTCCATCACTGTGGCTTCGGTATGAGGGCTTATGGAAATTCTCAGGATTCCCATATTTGTGTCTCTTACGGCTACTGTCACTGTCAGCGACCTACATTTTCTGCAATAAACTGTACTTCTTTATAGTATACAATTCGGTTAGTTTTGATAACATGTTTGCATCTGTGAAAGCAAAGTTTTCTGATTTGCCCTCCAATCCCTCTCCTCCTTACCCATTCCTAGGCAACCACCCATCTTGCTTTCTGTCAATGCAGATTTTATTTCCTAGGATTTTATATGGAAACATATACGTCTACAGGTAACACTTTAATATGTGCTCTTGTGCATATGGCTTTATTTAACTCTGCATAATTATTTTTGTCGTTCATTAGTCTTTTTCTAGAAGTAATTTTTTTCTTTTTCAGGAAGTGACTTATTCTATAGGTAACACAGACTAATCCTGGTATAAGTAGAAGGGGGCCCCTTGACAGAATACAAGGAGGTAGGGATTTCAGAGTCTCTTGTATGTTGGTTACCACAATCATAGTGGTTTTTTTTTCTTTACATTTTTAGTCTTTTAATGATTAATTACATTAATTGACTAATTGACTAATTTTCTTTTTTTTTTTTTTTTAATTTTATTTTTTGGGACAGAGAGAGACAGAGCATGAACGGGGGAGGGGCAGAGAGAGAGGGAGACACAGAATCGGAAACAGGCTCCAGGCTCCGAGCCATCAGCCCAGAGCCTGACGCGGGGCTCGAACTCACGGACCGCGAGATCGTGACCTGGCTGAAGTCGGACGCTTAACCGACTGCGCCACCCAGGTGCCCCAACTAATTGACTAATTTTCAAAAGCTGAACCCACTTTACATTTCTACAGTGAGCTCCATTTGGTCACAATGTATTCTTTTTATGTATTGTTGCATTTATTTGTTGTGTTTCTCTTCCTAAGGATTTTTGCATCTATGCTCATGAGGGATGTTAGTCTCTAGTTTTCCCTAATGCCTGGGTTTAGTTGGTATCACCATAATGCTGCCTTTACACATTAAGTTGGTTAAGTATTCCCTGATTTTTAATTTTCTGGAACAGTTTTTGAAGAATTGGTATTGTTTCTTTCTTTTGTAGAATTCACCAGAGAATTAACTGGGCCTGGAGTTTATGGGAAGATTTACAACTACAAATTTAATTTTCATAGTGGATATAGATCTATAGAAGTTACCTTTTTGCCCCTAGAGTGAGGATTAGTGATTTGTGTCATTCAAGGAATTCAGTTTATTCAAGTAGTCAAACCTTTCAAACTATTCTCATTATTTTAGTACCTATAGAATCTTAAGTGATGCCACCTGTCTTACTCCTATGTTAACCTTAAAAATAAAACTTCTAGTTATTTTACCAGCAGAAAATGGGTTTATTTAGGAAGAGCTCAGAATTGCAATCCAGGACGAGCAAGTTTCAGCAAAACCAGGGGCAAGTCTAGAGAACAGAGATGAGAAATGCTTTTTTTTATTGAGGAAAGGGGAAGTTGGGAAGAGCTTTCATACACTGAAAGACCATTGGAGTAAACTGCAAGTTGTAAGTATAGTGGCTTCTCACTGGCTGAGCTGTTGCCATCTCTCATTGGCTGGGTTGTTGCCAGGGGAGGAAGAGATCTTCCGCCTGCTGAGATCAGGAAGTTGCATGGGCCCAAGCTTAGTGGATTTTGCCAGTATCAGTTGAGGATCTTGCCCATAAAGAGGATGGTAGCTGATACAATAGGAACGAAACGATTAGCTCTCCAGAGTCTGCTATAGTGCTGTCAGAGACAATGAATAAAAGATGTCACATGGTCTCTTAATTCCCCTGGTTGGCTCTTGTGATTATTGCTGTAAAATTCTAGAATGATTCACCCCTTTTTGGGAGAAAGTGTGGCATGATTCTTCTCTAAGAAATCTCAACCCAATAAATGAATAGGGGCAGAGTAAGGAGAAAAAGAGTGAGTATCTCAAAGGGCCTAGACAAAAGGGAATAGGTTCAGACCCAGGGACCAATTGGGAGTTTACTAGAGACGCCTACTGCTTGAGCCGCTCTAGTATTCCGACTGCTTTGTAACAGTGGGTCCAAACACTGCAAATCTAGCTCATGTCATTGGCAGAGCTTCATTTCCAACCTGGAGAGGGGTTTCTCCAAGCTGATTGAGAGGGACAGTTGGGAAGAGCCCCTGTGGTTTCTCAGACCCCCATCACTGAGAATTAGGAAGACATTGGAAAGGCTGACTGAGGGCTGAACGCACCTGGGGTACTTGAATTTGTAGCAATCTTTATTTATTATTTTTTTTTTGAAGCACAACTAAGAGTTCATGGCACCCACCCACCCCCGATTATCAGCAGTGCTTAAAAGTGTCCAAATTCCCCTCTCTCCCTCCAGGATCAAAGCTCTCAGACACCAGGGAACACTACCTTTGCTTACCTGTACCATGACCCCAAGATCTGACCCTTCTCTCTCTCATGAACTCTGGATATGTTCAGAGCAGCAGAATTGTTTCATCGTGCCCCTGTGTCTTCATGTATATTTACCACACTTAACGATGAGCCCTTCCCCAGGCAATGTAGGACCCAGAGCTCTGTCCACATCCTCCCGCTCTCCAGAACACAGTGCTTAATGGGGAGAAAGGACGGGGGTCTTTTTTTTTTTTTTTTTTAAGATTTTGCCTTTAAAAAAAATATTTTCTAATGTTTTACTTTATTTTTGAGGGAGAGCATGAATGGGGGAGGGGCAGAGAGAGAGGGAGACAGAATCTAAAGCAGGCTCCAGGCTCTGAGCTGTCAGCACAGAGCTAGACTCGGGCCTGAACCCACAAACCACCAGATCATGAGTTGAGCTGAAATCAAGAGTCGGATGCTTAACTGAGCCCCCCCCCCCAGGCTCCCCAGGAGGACTTTCAAAGCACCCCAATGATAGCATCTTGAGAATAAGTGTATGGTGGTACCTGGGAAGCCCACGCTTAGCTGTGGCCACGCATAGTGGTTTGCCTGTGAGAGTTCCAGGAGCTTTACAACACTTCACAAAAAATTTATGAAATTAAGCAATGAGATTTCTTCTCCATGTTTGTGTTTTGAGTTTATCGGGAACCTTGCTCAGCTATGTGTTTCATTGTGGTGGTTGTAGCTGTGATTTGGCAGCTGGAAAACTGAGGTTGACTTAGAAGCCCCGTGTACTCAGGAGTAAAGCACCTGAGAAACACCAGGAGGAGGAAAGAATCCGGACTTGCCTGGCACGGCTGGAACTACAGGGTTCTCCCCAAGACTCGGGGGGAAATGCAAATCACCCAAACAATAGCTGAGCATCCACCAAAATGGCCCCCTCCCCAAACCACTCTAGGTCCACTATCCCTGAAGCCAACTCAGGCACGCCGACCCCTCCAGCAGAGTCTGTAACCACCCCCCGCCCCTCGCTCTACCCCTGCCCCCTGCCAGCTTCGCACTGACTCCTGGGCCTTCTTGGCAGCATTTCCAAGTTAGGTTTTCTGCCACCTGCGCTTGGGTTGATTTGCTCCCGTCATGTATCCTGTGTTTACATTCAGGATTCAAACCTGGGTGAGTCTCCACGTTGTGCCAAGGTGTTCATCCAGCTCCCCGTTCTGACCAGCAGCAAAGCATCATCAAACCTGCGGAGATGGGGCCAGGATGGGGAGGGGGGGGACGGGGGACTCTCTCCAAGCCAGGTGGAAATCACCTTGTCACCCTCAGCCCATGGGGATTGTGTGATTGTGCGTGTGTATCTGCATACCAGGCTTTTGGGTGTCCCTGTGCCGTGGCTGTCTCACAAGTCTCCCCAGAGTATTTGTGCATTCATGTCTCCTCATATCTGCGAGGGCGCGTTGGCACCGCCCTCTGGGGCACAAGCCCCTGGTGCAAGCTGCACAAGCTGGCTGTGTGTCCCTTGTCTATTGCACCTGTTTTCTGCCAGGGCACAGTATAATGCGTGTGTGTGGCTTGTTGAAGGGCACCAGCACGCCTCGCTGGTCATGCAGGGTCCCTGGGATGTATGTAGGGGCTTCCGGGTTCTGCTGAGGGGTGTCCTAATCTCACACGTGTCACACTCCATGTATCTCCAGGAGTGTCACATTGCACAACTGTCCACCTGGCGTAGACCTGAAATACCCGTCTCACAAATACCTACTTTACAAGAAATACAGAGGAAGGTGTGTAGGAGTAAAAGCAAATTAAGGAGAAACCCTGGGCGCCTGGGTGGCTCAGTAGGTTGAGTGTGGGACTTCTGCTCAGGTCATATCATAGTGCACGGGTTCGAGCCCCTCATCAGGTTCTGTGCTGACAGCTCAGAGTCTGGAGCCTGCTTCCGATGCTGTCTCCCCCTCTCTCTGTGCCTCCCCTGCTTGTGCATCTCTCCCTCCCTCTCTCAAAAGTAAATAAATAAATATTAAAATTTAGGAAAAAAAAGAAACCAATTCTCCTTGGTATAAAAAAAGGGAAGAGACTTCCCTAGTCTTCCCTTAGAGCATTGTAAGGGTTAAATTGTAGGGTAGGGCTAACAGGTAGCTTGAAAAATAACAGCTTTGTTCTGACACTGAAGGTCAAGAGATAACAGCCTTGCTTTACTCTTGTAAATTACGCTTCATACTCTTGTAAATCAGTCTTCACCAACGAAGGAAACAAAAGCTCAAAGAAAAGAGCATCAGAGGCAAGGTCAAGGAGATCCACTGGTTGCAACTAAGCGGCAGAAAGTCTAAAATAATCACCTCATCTGGCAACTGTTTCTAACTCATCTGGGAACTGTTTCTCTGTTCTGTTCCCAGGTGATGATAAAACGATGTGATCGGTTATATTCCCCGGCTATTCTGTATATATTTTATAGCCCCCGGCTATTCTGTACCCCGGCTGTTCGGGGCCGCACTCTTATCAAGAGTGTTGGTCCCGATCGGTCGGCCTTGCCTCTCATTGCAATAAACTTTGTTGTGACTGTCACTGGTGCCCGTAGCATTCTGTGTCAAGAGTCGTGTGGATGCAACAGCATTTCCCTTGGCAAACTTCTAATGGTAAGTCTTCTGAAAAGCTAAGTAAGCTTCTTGCCAGCTTTACCAGTGTGTAAAAATGTGCCCGCGGGATTTTAATTTACGGAGGTAACGGAGTGACAAGAAAGGCTAATGCCTTAACCTCTTACTACTCGCAGACCCCCTGGAAAGGAGGCGCACATCCACGCCATCCAGGGCGCACGAAGCCGGTCACATGCAGGATAAGGAAGCAGAAAGAGAGGAGCTGGGACTAGGCCAAGACGTGGTGGCCGGGAAGGAGGTAGGCGGGAATGCCCCCTACTTGGCAGGAGGCAAAATCTCACATCGTACAGTCTACGAGTCCGAGGTGGGGAGGGCGAAGCCTGGACTTCGAGGCGGCAGGCAGCGCGCCCTCGACGGCCGCGATCCAGATGCGTCTGGGGACGTTCGCGCCGGTTGTCGGGCGCCATCTGGTGGCTCCTCTTAGACGTTCCTCCCTCCGGAGCTCCGGCGAAATCGACAAGGGGTGGGATTTGGCGGCGGTACCCGAGGAAGGGTTCCAGGAGGCCGGGGGCGCTGGCGGGATCATCCCGGGGTCGCCGGCGCGTCGCCGCGCATCAGTTCGCTGGAGATTGAATGCGCCGTTCTAGTAGGGGGTGGCTCGTAGGCCCTCCCGGGGAAAGGGGAACGTCGACCGGCACCCGCTGGTGCGTCTCTGCCTGCGGGAACCCAGTGTGGCGCCGCGGGGGAAAGGGAGAGGGTGCCCCGCTCCTAGAGGCCGGCCCGGGACGTGCGGGGAGGCCGGGGTAAGGTGCCCGGGGCCCGGCCGCGGCTCCTCGTGGGGTCCGGTGGTCGGAGGCGCCTCCGCCGAAGTTCTCCCAAGTCCCAAACGATAGACGTGGATGCACCGGCCGCGCCCCGGGGGCCGGGGAGGGCGGACCCCGGCTGCACTTGTGCTTGCGTGGTTTCTTGCGCTCGATTTTTCGGAATCCTGCTCCGGAGGCGAGGAGCGTCACGGAACGTGCAGAGTGGCGGGGATAAGGTGCTCAGGGTCTGGCCGCGGTTCCCCACGGGGCCCGGCGGTCGGAGATGCCTCCCGGAAGTTTCTTTCAAGCCCCGGGCTTCTGTCCCGGACGGGCAGCTGCGCGTGGGGACAGACGGGAGGACGTAGCCGGCCCGCGGCGGCCCCCGCGCGTTCCGAGCGCCTCACAGACACGACCGACCGTTGAGTTGGCCAGGTGGCCCCAGGAGCTCCGGGGTTGCAGCGATGGGATCGTGTTGGGGGGCCAGTAGTTGAACCCAGGAGGCCCCCGTGATCCGTAGAGTCCTTACCCGGACCCGTAATTTTTTCACTCGAAGGCTAGTATTTTTTTTTTTATTTTAATTATTTTAATTTTATTTACTTTTGCTGCCAGGAAAGGGCTGGTATGGTTTCCAAAGCCCGTGCTTTGAAGTGGGAGTGCGGAATAGCTCAGAAGGTTGCTTTGTGGACGGTAACGCAATTTCCTTCGCTTGGAACCCTGGGTCTCTGCGGCAGTAACCGCGCATGCGCGAGCCCCGACCTCGAGGCTGCTTCAATCCTCAGGCGCTTAAGGGCGTCCTCTGGCCCGTGTGACCCCCGCCGCAGGGACCAGGCAGCGGCCGAGGCCGGAGGCCCAAAGCAGGCCCGGAGGTGTTGTCCGTGCAGGCTCCCCTTGGAGCTCCTCGATTCGAACTCCGTGGTGAGCCCGCTCTCCCGCGCTGGGCTCGGCTCCAACCAGACGCAAGACGGATGTTCCGGTGCGGGGAGCTGCTCCTCCCCCTCCACTAGCTCCTTCCCTGCAGGGGGGTGCGCGGTGTGCAGGCAGGGATGCGGAACCCGCCTGGCCTCGCCCTGCTCCACGGCTCCGTTTGGGCCGGGGCCGCTGGCCCCGCGGACACTCTTTCCTTCTCCGCGGCTTCGTAAGCGGTTCTCCCCACAGTGGAGAGGCCGTCCCTCCGCGCTGTGCGCCCCCGGATCACTCGAGGTCAGCCCCCAAGTGCGGGTTCGCCTTGGCCCCTGAGCGTCCGTCCACCCCAGTGCGCCCGAGGAGCCGGGGTGGAGTTGGGGAGTCGAGTGGGGGAGGGAGGCGCGCCCGACAGCGACGGTGGGGGTTCGAACCTGTGATGCATCGCATTGGTGCGTCCCGGAGCAGCGCAGACTCCCAGGCCGACCAGTGGCTGCTCAAGGAGCCTTGTGCTTCCCTTCATCTCCAAGCCCCTGCCCGCATGTCCGGGCATCTCTGCAACCCCGGCGGGCCAGGATTTGGGGGAACGAACTTCTGCGATCAAGGCTCTCCCCCGACGGCCCTGCCGCCGCTCATTTCTCGAGCGGAGTAGCCCTTGCGAGGCGTCCCAGCGCCTCCCCTCGGCGTGGAGCCCCCTGGTCTCTCCGTGGGGCCGAGCACCGCTTCCCGCGTCGTGAGCCGTGCGATAGCCTCCGAGGCAGGGGCGGGTCCGACAGCGGTCCGGCGATGGGCGCGGGCACGCGTGCGGGGCTCTTTTCCGAGACTTAGGAGCCCGTCTCCAGCACCCCGAGCCCCCTGTGGGTGCCTCTCGGCAGCTCACAAATCCTCAGATCATAACCGGAGCTGAAGTTTGGACGCTTAAGCGACTGAGCGACCCAGGCGCGCCCCAATCCTCCTTGACACCTCCGACGAACTTTCGGCCGTGGAAGCAGGTGCCTCAGAGGGTGCTCGCCAGGGGCTCCCTGGGACCCGCTGTTCTGCCGCTTTGTGCACCCCGCACTCCTGTTGGCGGATGGTCGTGCCACAGGGTGGTGGTCCTCCGGGCAAGCGCAGACATGGTGCCTCCTCCCGCGCGCCCAGCTTCCCGCGCCCACTCGAGGAACCCATCTGCTGGGAAACCAAAGATTTTGGCCGTGTTTTTGCTCTGGGAGTCGGGAGGCAAGAAGGCGGTGGGAGTGGCAAGCCGAGCGGCCGCTTAAAGGAATGAAAAACAACGCCAAGAAATCTGTTCAAAGCCTGGTGCCATTTCCATGAAAACTAAGCCTCGGAGAAGGCAGCGAACCCCTCGTCTCTGAGCGGTTTAATTTGGCGTCTGGCTGTAAGCTGTAACTTGCCCAGTTGCAGACCGAGGAAGGGTTCCATTCCTTCGGATAGAAGTGGTGAAGGGCCAACCCCAGAGGGGACCCAGATTACCAGGTGCGATCAGAGGGTAAACGCTGTGAAGCAAGGGCGGATCGAGGAGCAAGGAGAAAGAGGTCTCGCTGCGAAGACCCAGGTTTTGCTGCTGATCTTCAGAACGCGTGCGTAGCCTATCATATTGTCTATCATAGAGACAATAGGCCGTCTCTTTTGTCTGCTGTAGTTCTAGAATAAAGTGGTTTCCTCTACCTCGGTGTGTGGGGGAGTTTCTGAGGTGGCAGAACCCACAAGGGTTAGCACCCCTAACATATCGGCAGAGTTGCAATGAGCGAGTTTTAGAATGGGGGACATCGTAGATAATTTGGCAGTAACTTCAAATTAGAATAACCAAGCTTTGTATATATTATATATATAATGCTTTATTTTTTATATTATATATATTTTATTTGTTATATTGTACATATATATTTAATTTGTTATATACATAGATTGGAATGTGAATGTTTTAAAGACCTTGTTAGGCCTAAAAACACTGGGAGGTGGTGGCAGCTGTTCTAACGGCCCCTGGAAGGTGTGTGCTCATTCCTTGACCCGACGTAAGTGTTCCCTTTGACACACGATTTGGCAAATGTGGAATTTTTTTTTTGGATTTGATGAGCTTTTTCTCTCTTTATGCCGGTGAAGGAGAGGTGTCCTTCTAGAAGTTGTAGGAAGGAGGAGGGGGAGATTACTGCCATATAAGGAAGTTCTATTTGATGACCGGAGACAAAGATCCTCTACAGAGGCCTTGTTGCTGCCTTTTGAAGGTAAGTACAGAAGTGATCTTCGGTCAAGGAGCAGGAAAGGAGGCAGGTCTTGGGGGGAAAGGTAGAGGATGAGCATTCAACCCCAAAACCTGTGTCCGGGCCTGTGCCCCCATAGGGAGGGAGGGATGTGTAGATTTACCCTTATGTGAACAGACTGTTGTGACCTTTGGAATCATTAAGACCAGTTTAATGGTGGTCTTATACCACCACAAGTCTGCAGTAACTGTTTTCAGCAGCTTCTAGGTAGAGAAGTAATACAATTTATACTTGTTTTGGTGATGGAATAATGAAATGCATGTTTTTGTTTTCTTTAGGTTTGCTTATTTATTTTGAGGGAGAGCATGAGTTGGGGGGAGGGGGCAGAGAGAAAAAAATCCCAAGGCTCTGTGCTGTCAGCCCAGGGCTGACTGTGGGGGCTTGAACTCACAAACCCTGAGACCGTGTGACCTGAGCTGAAATCAAGAGCCTGAACCACCTACGTGGGCCCCATGAAATGCATTTTGAAAAATATTATTCCAATTTTAAGAATTCAGTGACATTGATAGGATGTCCCTCAGGATCCATCTATGTAAGTTGGCTGTGGGTGGAGGTGGGGTGGATAGAAAAGACCCCAGAAGAAAACAAGGACGTGGAACGTTGATTAGGGTTACATCATTGTATGTAATTATCTATTTAAATAAACTTATATAATTGAGTTTTAAGTACAAAATCTTGCTTAGAGTAGGAAGTACATGTGGCAAAGTGCTTAATTCTCTGGGTTTTTGTTGTTGTCTATCGGTATCCTGGGGCAAGGAGCCCTTGTGGGGCCGACATTAGTCTCCAGCTGTTCCCCCACCACCTGGAAGTCACATTATTTAGCACAGTCTGATAGGGGGCCCCAGGCCCCAAGTAGACAAAGGCATTGTTTATCAGGCAGCGCTGTGGAAGGGGGAGAACTAAACTGATTTTGAAGTTTAAACTGATTTACTCCTTTACTGCAGGGTAGTAGTAATATTTAAAACCTGTCCTTTCCTATTCCTGTACAGTAAGTATTGCTGGGAAAACAGACCTTTACCGCCTCTCTTCTCAAAGGCAGCACATCTGGTTGGCAACTTTCACGTTTGCAGCTAGCGACGGGGAAAGGTTACGATGGCTGGACTAATGCTCCTTTCAACAGAGAACCATACTCTCAGGTGCAGGGTGTACGTGGCCAACACACGGTCAACAGCACAGACGAGGGAGGAAACACGTGTAAGAACATTTTAAACGTTTTCACTGAACGTTTTTATTGCACTAGCGAGGTCCCAATGCTTTACTTTTCATCAGCACCCACAACAAGTAGACTTGGCAAATACATTCGGGTGGCACACAGTTCTCAGGGGAAATGCATGATTCGAGCAGGGGGAGATTGCACTCACACACCTTTGAAAACCACTCGTGGAAAAGACGGAACAAATATGACTGGTGAGGACGCCGGCAGAACTCAGAGCAACCATTTCCCCCTTGGGAGAGCTTGGCCTGTTTCAGTTCGCTGGGGCTCAGGCCTCGCACTGCTAGGAGGATGGAGATGTACATTTGGCACAACTGTGCCTTGTGACGGCCAGGCTGGCAACAACCCCCAAACCCTATTTTGTCCTTTTTTTTAGATGAGTGGATGAGTGAATAATGGTGTCTTCCACTTGTTT
Organism: Panthera uncia; assembly: GCF_023721935.1. Taxonomy (NCBI): domain Eukaryota; kingdom Metazoa; phylum Chordata; class Mammalia; order Carnivora; family Felidae; genus Panthera; species Panthera uncia. Next base: position 2,742,596 of record NW_026057588.1, read on the forward strand.
AAAAAAAAAAAAAAAATTCCAACTATTCAATGGTGATTGTCGAAGTAATTATATACTACTATGTACCCGTAAAAAGGAGCCACAGTAAGATTCCAACATGTAAAATTCTAGAGAACACAAACTAGCGAAGGTACGAAAAAGTGACGGTCTGCCTGGGAATCCAGGCAGAGGTTACAAGACAAAGGACCTGTGGTGGAGGATGATGGTTTCACGAGTGCACGTGCAGTAAAGTGTACCAGCAGCAGTTTTCGGTTTTCAAGTACACTTGAAGTCTATCGCATGCTGAGTGGAAATGCTTTTGCGGAAAAATCTGAACATCGGGAAAACCTTGGAAAATTGAAATCTCCCCCCCAGGACACAGTTCTGCGTCCCACCGGCCAGCAACCGCACCGGAGTTTACAAGCCATGCTCCGTGGGTCAGGAAGACCACATGCCTGCTGCCTTCATGTCTGCATTCCCAGGAGTTTGGTTTTCAACCCCCCCCCCCCCCCCCCCAACCCCTTCTTTAACTGTAGTGCAATAGAACCCCGGCCACAGGAGTGCTGTCAGCTCTATAGGGCCTCAGAATGTCGTCCACAAGGCCCTTACCTGAATTGGCTGTAGCCCCCAGGGCATTGGTGTAGGCATCGCAGCCCCTCCACTTTGCAAGTCCCCCCCCCCCATTTCGCTAAGTGTGTCTGTACCGCACAGATGGCTCCTAGCTGGTGCCTGGAATCCATGATACCAGCCCAGCAGATGTGATGGCACAGGGCTCTGTATTGGGACCTAGAGCGCTACTTCTCAACAGCGCTGGGACACTGTGACATCCTATGTGAGAAAGAGAAGCTGATCCTTGGGGCGCCAGGGGGCTCAGGTGGGTAAGCGTCTGACTTCAGGTCATGATTCCATGGGTTTGAGGCCCACATGGGGCTCTGTGCTGACAGCTCAGATCCTGTGTCTCCCTCTCTCTACCCCTCCCCCACTCATGCCCTGTCTCTCTCAAAAATAAACATTAAAAAAACAAAAACCCACACGGTTCCTCTCAGGGAAACCTCCAGACTCAACCACAAACCAGTACATCTGGGACACAAGATTAGTCCCAAAAAATTGGGACTGCCCTTCATTCTATCGTAGGAGGCCTTGTGCCCAAAACTCTAGAGTGATAGCTACCCTGGGCCATGAAACCATCCGCACTGAGGCATACAGTGTTTGGGACACACGTGGGAGAAACCTGCACTGGCCAACACGAGGGTTCTGGACAGGTTAGAAAGTACAGCCTAGCCCTATGCCCCATGGGCTCAGACTGTGGTGAGGATGGGCTCTCGACATGGTGCAGCCCCCGCTCATTCTAAGGCCCTCCTCCCCTGTGAACTTTCTGGTGTCGCAGGAGGTTAGACCTGCGGCTGAAGGCTTTCCCACATTCAGTGCACTCATGAGGTTGAGCGGGGCTGTGGAGTTTCCGGTGGTCGATGAGAGCCGACCGGTGGCGGAAGACTTCTCCACGGCTCCTGCACTGGGGAGGGCTCTCTGTGGTGTGAACTTTCTGGTGCTGAGTAAGTTGTGTGCTGTGCCTAAAGGATGCCCCACAGGCACGGCACTCGTAGGGCTTTTCTCCTGTGTGGACTCTGTGGTGTTGAGTGAGGCCAAAGCTCTGGCTAAAAAGTTTCCCGCATTCGTTGCACTTGTAAGGCCTTGCCCCGGTGTGAACTCTCTGGTGCTTAATGAGGGTGGAGCTTTGGCTGAAGAGTTTCCCACATTCGCTACATTCATAAGGCTTTTCGCCAGTGTGAATTCTCTGGTGTTTAATGAGGCTGGGGCTCTGGTTAAAGAATTTCCCACATTGGCTGCACTCATAAGGCCTTGTTCCGGTGTGGACTCTCCGGTGTTTAATCAGGTTGGAGTTGGAGGTGAAGAACTTTCCACACTCAGCACATTTATAAGGCCGTGCCCCAGTGTGAATCCTCTGATGTTCACTAAGGCTGGAGCTTTGGCTAAAGAATTTCCCGCACTCGCCGCATTCATAAGGCCTCTCTCCAGTGTGAATTCGCTGGTGCCGAACGAGTGTGGGTTTGTTACCGAAGGCTTTCCCACACGTGCCGCACTCGTAAGGCCTCTCTCCAGTGTGGACTCTCCGGTGCTGGACGAGTATGTGTTTGTAGCTGAAGGTTTTCCCACACTCGCTGCACTCATACGGCCTTTCTCCCGTGTGGACTCTCCGATGCTGGGTGAGTCTGTATTTCCGGCAGAAGGCTTTCCCGCAGTCACCGCACTTGTAGCGCCTCTGTCCGTGGTGAAAGGGCTCTGCACAGCCGGTGTCCTCAGTGGGTGTCCCCCGACCGTGAGCGAGCCGGGGGAGAAGGCCTGGGCCAGCAGGGACGGGCTTCTGCGGTGGGGGGTGGTTGGCATGGCTCTTCGTGTTCCTTCGCGTGCGTCTTTCTCTACTGTGCCACTTCTGGTGCTCCTCAGGCTTCCCCCCCGTCCCACACGCTTTCTGTCCAGGGCTCGCTCCCGGGCTCTCGGCTGGATGCAAATCCCCTTCGGAGTCCGGGCTGCGCACCTCGTGGGGGGACAGATCTGCCTTGGCGATGCTGACCTGTGACACTCCTACGGGGATGCTCTGCTCAGAAGGTGACTCCTCAGCCCCTGCTCCGTGCCAGCAGCCTGAAAGCAGAGAAGAAATGCTGAGCAGCTCCGGCAGCAGGAGGAGGCAGTTCTGTGCTTCACACGGCAGAGGGGACTCAGCAGGTGAAGACACGGGGACGAGGACGGTGTGTGGTGCAGGGAGGAGAGGCTGGGTCCACAACTCACTTCTGGGGGGAGTGTGTTTTCACCAGGGCCTCGGTGACTGGTGTTCAAGTATTATTTTAAGGATCCGGGCACAGACAGACCGCGGGGTGGGTCAAGCGTAGGCCGGGGGTGGCGAGCACAGCAGAAGGAGCAGTGATCTGGGGGCGATCCCAATGAAGGGTAGAAGACAGGTGAGGGAAGGGGGCAGAGCGTCAAGGAAGGGCAGGGAAGACACGAGAGCCTCTGACCTTGGCATCAGAGCAGTGTTGTGAGCCCGGGACATGTTCCTGTCAGGATCCCCAGCCATTTCACATCCTCTCCCTGTCGCCAACTTCCACGTGCAAGTGTCCCCCACTTGGAGGCGTACCCACTTGGTCATGTACCCCGTGTCCTCCCAGCTCCAGCTGGATAACAGGGGACCTAGAAGATGCAAGTCCTTAAGGCAAACTCGGGACAGCTAAGTGGTCAGTGCAGGCCCAAGGCAACCAGCCCCCAAACCACCTCAGGAAACAAAAATGTCCCAGAAACCTTGACCGAAGGCCCCTCTGAACAGCTGGTGTTGGGGCTGCTTGTGAGGTATCTCCATGCCCCAGCCTCTGTGCCCAGAATGAAGAGGAAAGCCAGGAGCCAGCCCAGGATGTGGGGTTGGGGGGAGGGCCTTACCCAATGACACAACAAGTGCAAAGACCTCCAGCATCACGTCCCGGTACAGGTGTCGCTGAGCCTCGTCAAGAAGCCTCCACTCCTCCTGGGAAAAGTAGACGGCCACGTCCTCAAAGGTCATGGAGCCCTGTGATGATGGGGACGGTTGCGTCCATAAGCAGCCTCTCCCGGCAGGACCTGGTAACTGCTCTGAAACCCAACCTCCAGATTCACTCACTCCCTGCTCCTGACCCCCGCTCCCCCTCCCCCACACTGAGATACAGGACTCCCGTCCCTTTCCTGCAAGACATCTGAGTCCCCAGCATCCTGCCTCCCAGATGTAAGCAGCTGGGGCCTAGCATTCTCTCTCAAGCTCCTACTCACACAGCTGGTCCCCACCATTGACTTGTGTCTGTGTGTGATGCTGAAGAAGTGCTGGGCAAGTGTGATCATAGATCCTAACCTCCAAGGGAAGGGCCTTCCCCACTTGACCTTGGTGCTGGTTTAGATCACATGCAGATCTAAATACCCTTGGTAACATTCTGCTTCTATAGGTATGTTGTGTCTCTTCGCCAGTCATTTAGGTCCTGGGAGGTCCTGTAAGTTCATCTGATGACCTTCTGAGTCAAGAGCCACCACAAGAGCCTGGTGGGAGGGGTGCATACACAGGTGAACAAGTACCAGTCTACTCTACCAACTCACCCCCATTATTGCTCTGATCTCATATCCACTCCCATGAAAATCCGGCTACCTGTTGGACTTTCCCCTCCCCATACCTCCTTCTACATTCCTGGTAACAACTGTTATGCTGTCTTGTCTACGCACTGTCCACAGCTCTCCTCCCTTGTCCCCCAAGGGCAACGCCACTATGACCGGAACGTGCCCCCACCATATCAGATCCAGAGTTCAGCCTTGGTGTGGATGTCCTGAGAAGTGGGGGACCAGCTCTCCAGTGGTCACCTATACGTGGAAGTCTCTGAAACATTTGAGAATCAACATGGCCAAAAGAGAATTCCTCATATTCTTACAAAAGTTACTCCTACAAAAAACCATGGAGTCATCTGTGACCCCTCCACATCAGAAAATCTGCTCAGGTCATGATCTTGCGTTGCAGTTTGTGGGTTCAAGCCTCGCATTGGACCCCCCAGTGGGGGTGAAGGGCCAGCTTGTGTTCTCTCTCTCTTAAAATAAATAAATATATTTTTAAAAAGAGAATCTGATCAGCCCTAACTTTTTTTAATGTTTATTTTTGAGAGAGAGAGAGAGAGACAGAGACAGTGCATGCAAGTGCGGGAGGGGCAGAGAGAGAGGGAGACACAGAACCCAAAGCAGACTCCAGGCTCTGAGCTGTTAGCACAGGGCGTGACACAAGGCTTAAACCCACAACCTGTGAGATCACGACACAGCCAAAGTCGGATGCTTAACCAACTCGAGCCACCCAGGTGCCCCTGGTCAGCCCTACGTAAAGCCAAATCCTTCTCCTACCTCTGCATCTACCAGCTATTTGGCCCAGCTACAATCAGTACTGACCGATCTAGAACACTGTACTACACGAGCTTTGTTCATGATCTCCTTGTCTCCCTCTCCCCCACTGTGGAGTGCACTCTAGCCAGGGGCAGCTTCTGAAGACCTGAGCCAGCTCGTTTTCTCCTCTACTCCAGAACTGTGTGGCCATCACTCTCAGGACAGAACCCCAGCTCAGGCTACACCCCAGGCCTGACTCCAGCCTCCTTGTCCTCTGTTCTCACCAGACATAACAGTCCTAGCGGACCTAGAACATTCCCCACCCACTCTCATCTCTGTCTCTCCTCCAAAGCCATGGCTCTGTACACACCGATTCCTAAACCTAAGACACCCCTTCACACTCACCCCATGACTTGCCACAAGTGGGGATCCCTCTGCATGTAACCTCTGACCTGGACTGAGGGCTTAGCTAGAGGCTCTAGACACCAAGGGCAGGAAGGGTGGCAGCAGGAGTTCCAGGACACCTGACACTCACCAGTGCAGGGTCCATAAGTGCTTCTGCTGAAAGCAGAACCTGCAGGAAGAGCAGGGCCACGTTAGTTTAAGTCCCATCGCGGGTAGAGACAGAAAAGTGAAACACAGTATTTTTCGGTACAGAGGAAAGCCAAAGGGGGAAAATCCAGCCTTTATAAAAGAAGGCAGAGAGTGTTCAGTTGTGCCCAAAGCACGTGCATCTTGACTTTCCAGGAGAGGGAAGAAAGGAGTGAAAAGGCTGATGGGGTCGTGTTGTGTTGGAGTAGCTGCCCTCAGGCCAGCGAGCAGGAAGAATAAGGGATAAATTATGTCCGTGTCTCGGTGTGTTTCCGACCCTTCCATTTTGATTCCTTCGTATTCTGCTTCTTCCTGTGCCCAAAATACACTCTTCTCTCACTGTATCTTGTAGTTTAGTTTAGCCCTAATAGCTGGTCACGGATGTGACTCTTTACACTTCCTTTTCCAGTTTTTCCATAAATGAAGCTCTGATAAAGGAATTGGTGCTGGGAGCCCAGTAAGGGTGTTCGGCCTCCAGCAGGTTGGGGTAGCTGCATTTCTGACCGTTTCAACTTAAGAGAAAGGAAAGGAGCGAAGGCCTAGTTTCTGTTCCATCCCCATTCCATAGAGCTGCTGACGCTGAAACATTACTTTTTATCCTTACAATGACTACTTCCTGCCTACTTTAGCAGAGTATCTTACTTGAAACATCCTATCATTTTCTCTTGCGATACTAGCAGAGGACGATGCAGGAGGATAGCCAATCAAAAAACCACAAACCTTGTGGGCATGTATCCTCTAAAAGTTTTATGTAATGTTAATGTAAAATTAGTAATGGGGCATAAAATAAGATCAGAAAGTGAACATGTTGGTTTAAGTACAATAATTTTATATCAATTTTAACAAATGTAAATCACAATTTAAGAAAACTACATCATGAGACAGAATCTCAAAAACTACAAACAAAAGAAATGACTATATACTTAAAGAGTAACACTAAATTTTTTTCCCCTAATGTTTATTTTTGAAGGAGACAGAGCATGGGTAGGGGAGGAACAGACAGGGAAAGAGACACAGAATCCGATGCAGGCTCCAGGTTCTGAGTTGTCAGCACAGAGCCTGACACGGGGGTTGAACTCATGAACCGCGAGATCATGATCTGAGCCCAAGTCGGACGCATAACTGACGGAGCCACCCAGATGCCCCATAAAGGGTGAGATCAATGATGAGGGAAGAATAAATCTGGACAACGTGCATCTAAGAAAAAGAAAGAAAATGTGGAGAAAAGACAACACCCCTAGATTTCATTACAACTGCAAACCCAATAGTACTAAAAGATTCAGAGCAAAGCCAAAACCTTGATATTACGCATGTTATAAACACATGCTTGGTGTTACTGCAAACACAAGAGGACTACACAGTTTTGCTAAAATCCTTGAGTTTCCTGAGAGCAGACCAAGTCATAGCTGCAAACATAAAAATCCCAAGTATTTTAGAACGTGAGAAGCTATTTCTAAAAAGTGACAAGGCTGGGGCGCCTGGGTGACTCAGCTGGTTAAGCATCCAACTTTGGCTCAGATCATGATCTCGCAGTTCGTGAGCTAGAGCCCTACTGTCAGGCTCTGTGCCGACAGCCTCCTTCGGATCCTTTGTGTCCCTCTCTGCCCTCCTGAGCTCTCACTCTCTCAAAAAAATTTTTTTTTAAGTGACAAGATTGTTGTAAACAAGAATAAACGTTAAACATCACTTTAACATACAAGAGTAATTGTTCCAAAAGAGATTAGCACATTATAAAGCTGTTCTAGTAAGAAAATGATTGTCATAGGATTTAGGTTGGAAAAACTAAAGAGATCATGAAGTGGGTCATGCATGTGTGCATGGATCTGGATGCTTTAGTGGTGCTACAGAGCATTAAAATAGTAGCAGCGTATAAATGGTTGTGTGGCAACATAAAAATTTACACCTCTACTTTAAACGATGCACACAGGGACACCTGGCTGGCTCAGTTGGTAAAGCGTGACTCTTTGAGTTCAAGCCCCAAGTTGGGTATGGAGCCTAATAATCTTTTTAAAAAATGACGTAATTTCAGCTGGATAGGCTTAACTTGGAAGACAAAAAATTATGTCTCTTACAAGTTAACAGAAGAACAGATTTCTCAAACCAAAGTATCACAATAAAGAATCCCACTACATTGAAACAAAGGGCTCCTGGGGGCTCCTGTTACATTCTGTCATAAAAACTGAAATGACCAGTTACACAGTTGAGCAAAAATTACACAAATTCGTGAACCCTCCCTAATCGTTAAATTATTTAAAATTTTAATACTTAGTGAATTAAAGAATCTTGTGTATGTAAATGAGAATTCCAGTAAGCGCTTTTTAAAAATGCAAATGTAAAGTTAACAGTAACGAACAAAAATAAAGCAAAACTCAGTAAGGTGTGGGGTACCTGGTCAGACTGTGGCTGACAGCTCAGAGCCTGCCTCAGATTCTGTGTCCCCCTCTCTCTCTGCCCCTCCCCCATCGTGCTCTGTCTCTGTCTCAAAAATAATGTTAAAAAAAAAACCAAAAAACCAACTCAGTAAGGCTGACATCACAAGCCTGATGTTGCCCACTGCTAGTAACACTATAGAAATTAGCTAAATATTGTAAACTATTGTATGTATGTAGATTGGTAACATTTTGAAAACCAATCTGGCATCATAAATGAAAAAATTTTTTTACATTCATTTTAGAGAGAGGGAGACACAGAATCTGAAGCAGGCTCCCAGCTATCAGCACAGAGCCCGATGTGGGGCTCAAACTCAGAAACCGGGAGATCATGACCTGCGCCGAAGTCAGATGCACAACCAACTGAGCCACCCAGGTGCCCCTGGAATCATAAATTTAAACCTACGACTACTTGTGGAAAATGGGCTATCTTTAATACAGAATGCTAGACAGCTGTATGCTTGTATAGCCCAAAACATGTGGCTACAGTACCAGTGTTTATAAATGCAGAAAACCACGGGCAGAAACATATAAAAACATTTTGTTTATATACTCATATCCCAGAATACTACGCAGAAAAACGAACAGCTGTACAGTGCTGTGACTGCAGTAACCCATCAATCTTTCATCTAAACTACGATGCTGAGGACTTCCCACAGAGGTGCTGAAGCTCTCGGACAATAAAGGGTGCTTGCTTGAGACATTGGACAACAGCTTAACCTTGGAGAAGGCCATGGTGGCCGCGGAAGAACCGCGGAGCTGGGTGCTGGGGTGCTGTCTAGACCCCAGCTCTTCCCCGGCCAGTGGGAACGCGAGAACGGAGCGGTCGGCCGGCAGGGGGCGCGCTCACACCCTCGCTCACCTTGTCCTCCAACTCGCAGGAAGACGGTGGCCGCGACCAGAGCTACCACCCTCAGCCCCAGCCCGGCTCACGAGCAGCCACTCCATTTGCCCCAGCGGGCTAATGTTTAGAACAGCCCTTGCCAGCTTCCCTCTCCCTGGAACGGATCAGGCTTTGGCGAGCGCAGCTGCACCGCGACGCTCGTGCTACTCGGGGAGAAACCCAAAGGTAAGAGGTTAACAGCAATGAGTACAAGCAAATAAGCTCCTGGCCGTGTGCAGGTTAGCACTAATCTTACAGCCGGCTATTCAGCTGCACACGCATTCTGTGCCACTCTCCTCGGGCAGGCGACATTCCAGAATTCGGAAGACCAAGGTAAACAGGACCCTCGTAAGAACAAAAATATGAAATTTCAATGAATAAGAGCTGAGGGGGTGAGGGCCCAGAGAAACGCAGCATTTACCTGGATGGGAACCGCCACGGCGACCGTGGCACCGCAGTGCTCAGCCCGCACGACAGCCACGCTGAGTCTCCGAGCAGCCGGCCCTGCGCGTCCCCGCTCCGTTACCTTGGGCAGTCCCAGCAACCTCAGCTTCCGAGCTTTGGACAGAACCAAATTTACAAGATGTCGCTGGAGGCCAACGCCGGAAGGCCCGCCTACATGCCGTCCGCTGGGCGGAAGTGCCTCGCTCCTTGAGCCCTCACTGGCCCAGTGTGGCGCACTGCCTTCTGGGTAACGTAGTCCTGATGGAGACGCCAGCCTCCGCGCGGGTCTCCATCCTGACCTCCGGCAGCTGTCCCGCACCATGAGGGGTGCTGGGAAGGGGTGTCTGAACGTTCTGAGGGGGGCTCCGGCTTCTTGGAGGGGGTCACACCCAGATTTTCGTGGAATGTCTGCTGATCACAGAAATTATTTCAGATGTTTCCCAAAGTGCAAACCCAATTGTCACTCAGACATAAAGTACGTCCACCCAGAGCTGGGATCTAAAATACCATCTTACTGCTTTTCATGTTAGACTGAAACTTTAGAATCAATTGTAGGAGTTTCACTGTTAGAAAAAAGGGCTAGTGATGTCCAACTCTTAACTCTATGCATTCCATTCTTTTTTAGAATTTAACACCCGATCTCAAAAGTGGGAGCGACTTACCACATTGGGACAGCAGGCTTCTGAACACGGAGACAGAGAAGCGGCAGGATTGGATTTTGTGATTTTTTTTCCTTGCTGGGAAGTAAATATAATTCCACGTGCGACTGCAGTGACAATGCATGGGCACTTGAGATTATCCCAGAAGAAATGAAACTACTGAAATCAATGATGATGTAGCTATTCACCCGTGGCCAAAATAGCTCTTGGCCATCTGCACGAGGTTAGATCTCACTGAAGTCTGAGAAGTGAGGGAATTAAGGTGAGCACAGGCTTACAAAGGAAATCGGAGGTTATGACTAAATCGGGACTTCTTTTTATCGTATTTAAAAATCACTGAGAAATACCAGCTTCAATGAAGCTGTGAAGACATAGCTTTGCACTTGAGGTATCTGTACATCATAACAAATACCCCGTAAGTGCCTGTAAGTCAGGGGAGACTGAGGAGCTATATTCCTCAGCAATGCCTGGAATATGGGACAGCCTCTGAGTACAAATGACCCAACTCATGCTGCTGCTGAATGCAAGGATTGCCAGGGAGACTGCCCTACCCCACCCTCGAGTAGACTAGCAGACTGGATAACTACAGATATTCTTTGCACCCCGAGTACAGAAGTCCTATAAACTTTCCAGGGATGCATCATGTAGCAATGCAAATTGAGCCAAATCTGGACTGAGAATTGTTCTTTATCCTCCTATTTCCTCTGAAACACACAAAAGAGAGGACCCCCAAAACCCGTTCATTCTTTCATTCCATCCGAGTCCAATTCTCTTCTCACCCACAGCGAATACAGTAAATATAGTTTAAAGAATACTTTTAGGGGCACCTGGTTGGCTCAGTTGGTTAAGTGTCTGACTTTGGCTCAAGTCATGATCTTGTGGTGTAGCTCAGAGCCTGGAGCCTGCTTTGGATGCTGTGTCTCCCTCTCTCTGTGCCCCTCCCTCCCTCATGCTCTTTCTCTCTCTCAAGAGTAAATAAACATTAAAAAAAAAAAAAAAAAAAGAGTAAGACTTTTATTATCACAAAAGCCAGTGGGGTGACCAGGGAGTTCCTGTGTTGGGTAACTTAATGGCTAGAAAACTCCATTACAAGTCTCATGAGACAGTCAGAGACCATGCCCCCAAAGAAGGGAAACGTTGGGAAACCTCTGTGAGCTGGGAGGTGAAGCCAGCTCAAGTCCCCTTGTCCAAAGTTGGGTGATGTCCCCACCCAAACTGATAGGAGGTAAGGTGTAAGGAATGAGGCCTCACCAACCCTGGTGACTACTCCAGATGAAGAGAGCACAGCAATCTGCTGGGCTCCCTGACACCTGGTAGAAGAGGGATGGCTTCTCGGATAGACAGGGGCAGTGCCACCCCAAGCAGCTCTGAAAGTGGAAGAGTTCATGAAACCAACCCACATATTTAGCCCGGGAGGTGCAATTCTGGCTGACTTCTAACCTCGCACAATGAAGACAGGCTACTGGCTGAAAACTTTACAACATTCACCACACATACAGTACTCTTCTGGGTGTGTAGATGTTGTGTAAGACTGAAAGGTCATTTAAAAAATTTTTTGTGTTGTTGAGGATGATGATGGCAGGTGAGAACAAATACCACTCACGTAGATAAAAGGCAAAGCTCTTTGTAACTTACAGCTGGGAACAAGAGAAGGTCAGACAGAACCCAACAGGGGCTTGTAGTGAGGGGCGGCGTGACAGCAAGCTGGAGCTGGAAGGGGCAGTGTGTGCATAGCAAGGTAGGTGTCCCAGGATCTGTGTGGGCTGAATAATTTCTTAGACTCCAGGGCACAGGGGCATCCTTAGCTGTCTGGTACCTGGTTCTGAGGTGTTCAGGCCATCAGGACTGGTATGGGTGAGAGCCTGATATGGGGAGTATTTGGGGATGTGGAATTAATCAGATACTCCAAAAGGGGAGCTGACGGGCTTCATGCCAGGCTTCAAAGTGGAATTAAGACAGTATTTTATAAAAGTATATATCAAAACACTGTGATTCTGGTATGAGACAGTGATACACATACACCTATGAAATAGAATTCAGAGCATAGAAATAAATTCTCACAGATGGTCAAATGATTTGGACACGGCTGTAAAGGACTTCAATAGGGAAAGTCTAGTCATTTGAAAAGGCACAGGGAAAACTGGACATACCACATGTGAAAACTGGGGGTACATTATAGTGTTATACAAAAATGAGCCCAACATGGATTAAAGACTTACACATGGTTCTCAAACCATGTAACTTAGAAAGGAAGAAAGCTTTCTCACACTGGACTTGACAATGATTTCCTAGACATATAGCACACATACAATGAAAGAAAGATAAAAATTGACAAAGTGGACTATATCAAAATTTAAAATTCCTGTGCACCAAAGAAAACAATCAACATACGGGAAATGCACATGAGTGAAAATGCAACATGCGGAATGGGGGAAGGGGAGAAAATATTTGCAAATCTGATAGGGGATTAATATCCAGAATATACAAAGGACTTGTATAAAAAACTCATAATTCAATAACAAAGAAAATACATTATCCAATTAAAACATGAGCAAAGGACTTGAATAGATATTTCTCCAAAATAAATATGCGCAACACCCACACATTAATCATTAGAGAAATGAAAACTAAAACTACAAAATATATCCTTAGAATAGCTATTATATATATATTTAAAAAAATCTAGATGTTGCAAAGGATGAAGAGAAACTAGAAACTTCACACACGGTGGGGCAGGTGCACAGGAACATAAAATGGTATCAGTATTATGGAAAACAATTGCTCAAAACATGACCATAATACCACATGAATCAACGATTCTACTTTTTTGGGGTAGGTGCAAAAGGAATTGAAAGCAAGGTGTCGAAGAAATCTGTGTTTGAAAGTTGGAGTTGCGCCTACAAAGCATCCTACCTTCACTCACCGGTCTCCTTGGTCTCATCCAGGGTGGACTTATGGCTGCTCCACAGTATGTGCTGTGGCTGAGGCTTCCCATGCTTAGTGCACAGACACCCATTCTGTCCACTTTCAAAGGCCTCTCTGCATCAGTGTCCCCGTGTGGCTAGCCACTGCGTGGCCGGAGGCAGGAGAAAGACTGCGAAGTCCTTCCTACCCTCCCTCCAGGCCAAGGTCAGATGAACTGTGTGGCCCCTAACAAATGAAGGGCTCTGCTCGTCCTTTATGCCAAGCTTCTCTCTATTCTGCTTTGTCTGATGCAGGTGTAGGTCTGCCCCACGAGCGTACAGGCCATGCTCAGGGTAGGTTCCACCCTGCTCAGCCGAGTGCAAAGTGTCTCTCCAGAGCAGGACACACATCTCACAGGGCTGGGCCTCGTGGACTGACGGACCTGCCTTTGGAGTCCTGACCCGTGACGCTCCTATAGACACCTTGCTCTGAAGGGGCCTCCTCGTCCTGGGCTCCATGTCAGCAACCTGTAGGCAGAGAAATGCTGGTCAAGCATAGGCAGCCTTGTCCGGAATGCCTGTCAGACACACCCACGGATAAGGCCAGGGGACTGCTGACAAGTCTGGGGGACTCGAGACGGTGAGAGGAAGGCCTTCTGTGCAGAGCTCAGCCTGGCCAGTGCCCACAATGGGACTCTGGGCAAGGAAATGAGAAAGGGGTGAGGGCAGGGAGGAGAGGTGGGCTCCCCATGTCCTCTGCAAATGACTTTCAACAAGGCCATGGCTGCTGGTGACTGGTGAGCACTGGGTAGAAAACTGAGTCCAGACCCAGAAATGTGTGCTTGCACACTGGAAACTATAGAAAGCTTATGAAAGAAATTGAAGAAGACACAAAGAAATGGAAAAAAGATTCCATACTCATGGACTGGAAGAACAAATATTTTTTAAATGCCAATACTACCCAAAGCAATCTATATATTCAATGCAATCCCTATCAAAATAACACCAGCATTCTTCACAGAAGTAGAACAAACAATCCTAAAATTTGTATGGAACCAGAAAAGACCCCAAATAGCCAAAGAAATGTTGAAAAAGAAAACCAAAGCTGAAGGCATCACAATTCCAGACTTCAAGATGAATTACAAAGCTGTAATCATCAAGATTGACAAAGCAGGAAAGAATATCCGATGGAATAAAGAAGACAGTCTCATCAGCAAATTGTGCTGGGAAAACGGGATAGCGATATGAAGAAAAATGAAGCTGGACCACTCTCCTATACCATACGCAAAAATAAACTCAAAATAGATGAAAGACCTAAATGCAGACAGGAAGCCATCAAAATCCTTGAGGAGAAAACAGGCAACAACCTCTTTGACCTCGGCCATGGCAATTTCTTACTCAATATGTCTCCAGAGGCAAGGGAAACCAAAGCAAAAATGAACTCTTGGGACCTCATCAAAATAAAAAGCTTCTGCACAGTGAAGGAAACAATCAGCAAAACTAAAACACAGCCTACGGAAGGGGAGAAGGTATTTGCAAAACACCTATCAGATAAAGGGTTAGTATCCAAATTTATAAAGAACTTATCAAACTCAACACCCAAAAAACAAATAACCCAGGGAAGAAATGGGCAAAAGACATGACTAGACACTTCTCCAAAAAAGACATCCAGATGGCCAACCAACACATGAAAAAAGTGCTCAACATCACTCATCATCAGGGAAATACAAAGCAAAACCACCATGAGATACCACCTCAAACCTGTCAGAAGGGCTAACATTAACAACTCAGGCAACGACAGATGTTGGCGAGGATGCAGAGAGAGAAAGTCCCTTTTGCACTGCTGGTGGGAATGCAAACTGGTGCAGCCACTCTGGGAAACAGTATGGAGGTTCCTCAAAAAATTAAAAATAGAACTACCCTACGGCCCATCAATTGCACTACTAGGCATTCATCCACAGGATATAGGTGTGCTGTTTCGAAGGGACACATGAACCCCAATGTTGACAGCAGCACTATCAACAATACTCAAAGTATGGAAAGAGCCCTGTTCATCAATGGATGAATGGATAATGTAGATGTGGTATATATATATACAATGGAGTATTACTTGGCAATCAAAAAGAATGAAATCTTGCCATTTGCAACTACATGGGAAGAACTGGAGGGTATTATGCTAAGTGAAATTAGTCAGAGAAAGACCAATAGCATAAGAGACAAAACGGATGAACATAAGCAAAAATAATATAAAAAAAGGGAGGGGGACAAAAGAGAAGAGACTCTTAAATATGGAGAACAGAGGGTTGCTGGAGGGGGGATGGGCTAAATGGGTCAGGGGCATTAAGGAATCTACTCCTGAAATCACTGTTGCACTATATGCTAACTAACTTGGATGTAAATTAAAAGAAAGATTGCATTACAGTAGCTCGTGTTCAAGGACCATTTAAGGATATGTGCAGACTTCACACCATCTGAAACGTTAGTCCTCCAAGGAAGCAGTGGAAGGGAAAGGATGAGAGCCGAAAGTCAGAACTGAAATGTTAGTGGGAAAGAAAAGGTATAAATAAGGCGGCCACTGCCCCAGGCATCATACAGTGATGGACACAGAACAGATGCTCCGTGTGAGGGCCACATTTTTTTGAGCATCTCTTGATGTTGCGGAAGTAACGTTCCTCTGTCAGGTGCCTGGGGCTCTATTATTGCTTAGTGCGAGCAACCACCGGGGCCTGGAAGAGGCATGTCCAGGGGAAAAGACAGAGAAAGAGAGTACCGGACATCCACCCAGAGTGACCCACACCACACCAACATCCCACCTTCTAAATTTATGAGACCTTCAGAGGAAAGTCTTAAAACAAACCCAATGGTCCCTACAAGTGGTGATGACACGATCAGTGCCTGAAGTTGCTGGCATAGGCAGGCCCCAAGTACGTGAGCAAGAGGACAGGAAGGCCTGGGGTACCTGACCTCGGACAGGGAAGACAATGCCACCGTAGCCCCCAGGACCACACGGTAGGCATTTCTTTGACCCTCCAACATGCCCAGTCCGCACACGGAACCCAGGCAGTGCAAATGCAGCCGGCCTCCTAGTCTGCCGGAGTCTTCTATCATAACACCAAAGTATCCTCGCCCAACTGTTTCTTGCTTTAGCTTAGCCACAGAGACCTGTGTGAGGGTCTCACAATCTCAGAAGCGATCCTGACCTCTCACCACCTCTCGTTCAAAGCCCCAGACCTGCAATGAATCTGGCCGATCCCATTTCCCCCATCCAACTAATCTACCAGCCCAAATAAACAATCCAGGTGAGGGTCACCAGAAAAGCTTGCCGAGGCCACAGAGGGGTAACAGGCCCGCCCGCCCTGGTGTCTGACCTTCACTGTGGGCACCTCGACAACCGTCTTAAGTCCACTGCCTCCTCAGAAGGCTTTACGACCCTCCACCTCACATGCACACCCCCCCCCAACAGCCCTCCAGTTCCTCCCGTGTTTGTGATCCCCACCCCCACCAGCCTGGCACCCACCTGAGACACAGATTTAGCCCTTCCTTCCCCTACCTGATCCCCAATGGCACTGCCACCATAACACAAAGATGCCCCGTACGAAACCAGAAGCACAGCTTTACTGGGGTCCACACGCCCCCATCCATTGGTGCAGGTGCAGAAGGAGGGGAGCCATGAGAAATGGGTAACCACGGTTAAGGTCCTACAAGTTGAGCTGAACCACCAGGCCTGCTCTGCCCTCCAGCAAAGCAATGTCAGTATGATGGTCCCAACCGAGTTCCTCAGGGCTCACTGTTGCCTCTTACTAGCCATGTGACTCTGGAGAAAGAATGACCCTCAGGGAGGTCTTTGTCCTTACCCCATACAATGGGAATAAGACTATTCCCCCCTCACAGGGTGATATTGATATCACACATCAGTAGCACACTATGTATCAGCTTACAGTCCAGAGCATCCAGGGTTTTGTCTGTTTTCAGTGCAAATGAAGTGGTAGGACTTTAAAAGTTTGGGAGTGTATTTTTCCCACTTTGTAAGTTTTTAAGAGGATGTGATGCATGAAACTTACATCATAAGCAAATGCTTAAAAATAAAGTAACTCTTACACCAATTATTAAGTGTGTGGATAAATTTAAGTAATTCACTGCGCTCATTTCTAGTTGCCTGCCTATGCCTATGTATTTGGAAGGATGCTGCTTTGTTAGTATTCAAATCAGTAGCTGTTTCATACGTTCTGAAGTTAAGGGGAGCGCTGAAAACTACTAGTCCTCGTGCCATCATATCGGAAGACAGTATGTGGGGAGCCCTGGACTGCACAGCAGAGGGGAGGGGAGGCAGCAGTGCCCTGGTCTGGGGCTCGGCTGACCCTGGCTTTGTTCCACAGGGAGTGGTCTTGAGTGGCTGCTTAGCCTGCAGGGGAGGAGCCACACCAATTCACACCTCAGTCACCCTGCCAACACCTCACCTCCTCTGGACCTCCCTCTCTCCACACACAGGCCAGAATTCACCTCATCTCTGAAAGAGAATCAGCGATACACATGGGTCCCAGGCCTTCCCTACCCCACTGCAGGACCCATCTGAAAGAACCTCAAAACCCTCCTTCTTCAATCTGATCCCCAGGCTCTGACCTGATCCAGTCCGAGGTCCCCACCATTTAACATTTATCTCCAGCCCTCTTCCCTCACCTCTAAACCTTCAAGCCCACCTATCATGAGAAGTCTCATCTCCATCTTGAGACCTCTCAGAATCACATGTCTAAGATGTAACTCAAAATCTCTGTGAAACCTGCTCCCTGCACTGACTTCCCCACCTCCTTTCTTTCAAATGTCCAGGCAAAAATAAAAACTGGATGGTCTTTCACTCCCTTTTATTCACAGACATGCTGGATGGAGCAGGAAATCCTGTTGACTCTAACTTTATGATCTACCCAAATTCTTTTTTTTAATTAATTTATTTTGAGAGAGACAGAGTACAGAGGGGGAGAGAGAATCAATCCAAGTAGGCTCCACACTGTCCGTGTGGTTCTCAAACTCAGAACCATGAGATCATAACCTGAGCCAAAACCAAGCGTCGAATGCTCAACCAACTGAGCCACCCAGGTGTCCCTGATCTATCCAAATTCTTACCACATCTCTCCTCTACTGCCGCTCCTCTGGTCCAGCCCCCACCATATAATCTCCTGGAGTCTATTGCCGGGTTGTCCTCCTCGCTAGTTTCCCATTCCCTTTTCAGTAATTTTAAACTTCAAATATGGATATGCCCCTAAATTAGGTCCCTGGAACCAATGCCAACAAGAGTGTGTGTGTGTGTGTGTCTGTGTGTGTGTGTGTGTGTGGAGTTGGGGGGAGGTCCCTGGGGTTCCTCACACAACATCAATTCTTAAAAGCCAGAAGGATGTCCAAGAATTCAAGTCTGACACTATGTATCAGGAATTAGCATCAGATTCACAGGTTAAGGGTTCAGTCCTACAGGACGGTACCCCCACCCTCAACCCCCTGCCATTTCAGATGCCAGCTGCAAGCCCAGGCTGTTACTGGTGCTTCCCACTGACTGGTTATAAATCAGAGGTTACCAAGACCCCTTCTCCTCAGGTTTAACTGATTTGCTAGAATGCTTCACAAAACTCAGAGAAACATTTTTCTTCCTAGATCACCGAATTATTACAAAAGGGTATTAACTCAGAAACAGCCAAAATGGAAGAGACGCACACGGCAAGGTATGAAAACGGCACAGAGTATCCTTGCAGTCTCCAGGTGCACCACTCTCCTCAAATCTCCAGGTGCTTACCAACCCGGAAGCTCTCTGAACCCTGTCCCTTAAGGGTACTTTGGAGGCTGCATCATATAACCACGGCTCATTCAATCACTGGCCACTGGCTATTGGTTCGACCTCCAGCCCATCTCCCTTCTCCCAAGGAGTAGGGTAGGGTCGGGTAGGGTCGGGTCGGGGCGGGGCGGGGCGGGGCGGGGTGGGGTGGGGTGAGGTCAGGTTGGGGGGAGGGGAGGGACTTAAAGTTACAACCCTCTAATCACCATGTTGGTTCTCCAGGCAACCGGCTTAGGTGCTTCCAAAACTCACCCCATTCGTAGGACAAAACACAACTTTACCACTGTCAACACTTAGGAAATTCCAACAGTTTTGGAAGCTATGAGCCAGGAACTATGCACTAAGACCAGATATATAGCAGAAATACATTTTGGTCACCTTAACAAATACGTATTTCTTTAAGTCACCAAATCGCAGCCCCTCCCATCCCCGCCCCTTCACGGATTTCACCGCTCACGCCGTCCCTGCCAGCGACCTCCCCCTCACCCCTCGGCCCCGGGTCCCGACTCAGCAGCCCCTACGGGCGGGCGGGACCGGGACCGGGACCAGAACAAGAACGCCCTCTGCTCGCGCCCTGGGGGCCTGACTGCGGGGAGCTAACCGGGCGCTCCTCCATTCTGGCCTCGGCCCTCCGGGCGGGGGCGGGCGGCCGAGGGCCCCGGGGTCGCAGCACCCACCTGCACTGGCCTCACGCGCGCGGCCTCCTCCTCCGACCAGTGGGAAGAGCGGGGCGGAACGCGGCAGGCAACCCGGCAACTCGCAGCCGCCTCAGCGACGGGAACATCACCTCCTCTGGAACACTGCATCCACTTCGAAGGAACCCAGCGCCCCCAAGACCCTGCACCAGTCAAACGGCCCAAGTACTCGAAGACGCGCAACACCAGGGGAACGCCACCGGAAGTCCCGCCCCACAGGCGCCGCTACCGGAATCCATGCTGCGTTTTCATTGGCTCGGCTCTCACGATGGCCTGCCGCGGAGCCTTCTGGGTAGCGTGTGGTTCCCTGGCGGCTCCCCGTCCCGTCGTGGGGAATGAGGTCCTTCCTGATTTCGGGATGGACGCCGCGGGACAACGTGAGCCTGCCCGGGGAAATGGAGTTCCTGGACTCCTGTGATGCAGCATGGGGTCGCTGACTCTTACAGCGTATACCCAGGTTTCCTCTGAGTGCAGTCTAGGCCAAGTGTCCCAAATAGAGGTCTGTTACTACAGACTCTGGGAAGCACAGGAAATTCCCAAAGGCTAAACCACCAAAGGGACACACCAGACTATTGTTAAAAAATAAAATTCAACGAGTAATTTTGCAAATCTAATTGGCTTTACTAAATACCTCATCAACAGGCTGCGTCCCATCTAGCAAGTAGAGGGGATCTCCGAGGAGTTGTACAAAATGGAAGATTTTATAGGGAGGAGGTTGGGGCAGAAAGTTATTAGCAAAAAGATTTTCAGGCAAGGTTGCTTTTCCTTAGGGGGACAGCATGCAGATGACTTTCATCTTCCTTGGAGCATGGATGAGGGCCCATGTAGCAGATTACTACATCAGCACTGATCAGAAAATTCCTGACTAACTGGTTAAGTCTACATTTCTGGAGGAGGTTGAAATTGCAATTAGATTAGGTATTAAGCCCCAGTTTGGGGACTCAGCCTACGTGCACCATTTTGGGTCTGTGATTTTCTTTTTAACTTCATAATAATAATCGGCAGCCACTCATATTGATTGCCAAATACATGTCAACTGTTTTATGACCTTCAATATGCAAGGTGAGGGACGAGAAAGAAAAAAACCCTAGACAGGGCATGATGGGGAGTTGGAGAAGGGATATTTCTCTGGCCTGGATAATCAGTGTTCAGACTGTGTTCCAACCTTCCAAGTAACACTTTTACTGAGATAATACTTCATTTCTTAGATATGTTCCATTTCTTTTGTTAACCTTAAAAGTGCCAATTATTTTGCCAGCAAAAGATGGGTTTGAGACCAGCTGAGAATTGTAACCTGGTACAAGCAAGATTTGGCAAAGCCATAGGCAAGTCTGGAGAACAAAGAAGGAAACCTGTCTTTTACAGAGGAAGGGAGTTGGGCGGAGACGTTATAAACTAAAAGTCCATCGGAGTAAACTGGGAGTTATAAATATGGATTCTCATCTGAGCTATGACTGCCTCTCATTGGCTGGGCTGTTGAGGGTGGGAGTAGAGGAAGAAATCTTTCTTCCCACTGATGGGATAGTAAAGAGGACTGGACTTGTAGGATCCACCTTTACTCTTCTTGTTGGGTGTGAGTTTGACAACTAGTGGTGAGAGTGAGAGCGGGGCTCGAACTCACTAACTGTGAGATCATGGCCTGGGCTGAAGTCGAATGCTTAACCGACTGAGACACCCAGGTGCCTCATTCATCCATATACTTTTAATCTGTACAGATATGTCTTTATATTTAAAGTGGGTTTCTTGTAAACAACATATTGTTGAGTCTTGGGTTTTGATCCACTCTGACAATCTTTCTTTTGATTGGTGCATTTTGACATTCAAAGTAAGTCTTGATATAGTTGGATTCATAATCTGTCACATTGGTTATTGTTTTCTTTGTTGCCCTTGTACTTTGTTCCTATTTTTGCCTTCCACCCATTTTCTCCCTTTTGTAGTTAAAAAAATGTTTATGTTTTGAGAGAGGGAGAGAAATAAAGAGCAAGCAGAGGAGGGGCAGAGGGAGGGAGACAGAGAATCCAAGCAGGCTCAGCACAGAGCCGGACTCAGGGCTTGAACTCACCACACGTGAGATCATGACTTGAGCTGAAATCAAGAGTGAGGTGCTTAACCAACTAAGGCACCCAGGTACCCCTCCCTTTTGTAGTTTTAATTGAGCATTTTATGCATTCCATTTTCTCTCCTTTCTTAACAGTTGTACTTGTTTACTTTGGTGGTTGCCCTAGAGCTTACAGTATACATCTACAGCTAATCTAAATCCACTTTCAGATAACACTACCATTTCACAGGGAGTGTGTGTGCCTCAATATAACAAAATATTACTAATTCCTCTGTCTCCTTCCTTGCATCGTTCCTGTTATTCATTTTAATATATTCACACACATATATACTCTAATACATTGTTGCTGTTTTTTGACAAATTGTAATCTGTTAGATAATAATAAGACAATTCTTTTTTTAAATTTTTTAAAATGTTATTTATTTTTGAGACAGAAACAGAGCATGAGCAGGGGAGGGGCAGAGAGAGAGACACACACACAGAATCTGAAGCAGGCTCCAGGCTATGGGCTGTCAGCACAGAGCCCGATGCGGGGCTCGAACTCACGGACTGTGAGATCATGACCCAAGTTGAAGTGACGCCCAACCAACTGAGCCACCCAGGTGCCCCAAGACGATTCTTATTTTACCTTCACTTCTTCCTTTTCTGATGCTCTTCCTTTCGTTGTAGATCTCAGATTCTGAGCTATATACCATTTTCCTTCTCTCTAAAGATCTTTTAACATTTCTTTCAAGGCAGGTCTACTAGCAACAAACTCTCCATTTTCGCTTGAGAAATTCTTTATTTCTCCACTTTTGAAGGATAACTTCACGGGGTACAAAGTTCTAGATTTGTGGTTTTTTTCCTCTCTCAACACTTTAAATACTGCACTCCACTCTTACATGGTTTCTGAGAAATTGGATGTCGTTATCTTTGCTCCTCTAGAAATAAAGTGTTTCCTTTCTCTGACTTGTTTCAGAGTTGTTGTTGTGTTTTTTTTTTTTTCTCTATTATCTGTTGTTTGAAAATACTATTTCTGGGTGTAGTTTTTTCTTTTAGCATCTTTCCTGCTTGGTGTTCTCTTAGCTTCCTGGATCTGTACCTGGATGCCTAAATTTGGGTAAATTTGGGGGAAATTATCAGTCGCTATTGTTTCAAGCATTACTTCCATTCCTTTTGGTCTTTCTTTCCTTCTGGCATCGTCATTATGTACCTGTCACACTTTTTCAGTTGTTCCATAGTCGTGAGCTTTATGAAACAAAGTTTTCAATGTAAACATAAATTTGTATATAATTACCTTAATTTTGGCATTCTTTTGTACATGGTGAGGTTTGAAAGATACAGAGTGGAGTCTTGAATCATCTCCCTCCCACGTATCACTCCCAAACTGTTCTCTTTCTGTTTCCTATTCTATAATGCTTGTTACCCTTTCTAAAGTTCAAGTTTCTCAATGAGCCACCTGGTTTGAAGATTACATGATGAAAAGATGACCTCAAGCAAGAAATCCTACCAGCAGACTGCCTTTGGACCTGAACTGCAACTCTTCCGTGGTCCCCAGCCTGTTGGCCTGCTCGGTAGATTTTCCACTTATCGGGCCATCACAAATGCTTTAGCTAATTCTTTAAAACACATATACACTCCCAGCCCCCCACACCTCTCTCTACACACACACCCTGATGCTTCTCTGGAGAGCCCAATACACCACAGAACTGAACGCTTAAAAATGACAAGATAGTAAATTTTATGTGTACTTTACACAAAAAATTTTTAAAATGCTTTAGAAACTTTTATGATACAAAGATATAGCTTAAAGACACTACTAGAGGGGCGCCTGGGTGGCGCAGTCGGTTGGGCGTCCGACTTCAGCCAGGTCACGATCTCGCGGTCTGTGAGTTCGAGCCCCGCGTCAGGCTCTGGGCTGATGGCTCGGAGCCTGGAGCCTGTTTCCGATTCTGTGTCTCCCTCTCTCTCTGCCCCTCCCCCGTTCATGCTCTGTCTCTCTCTGTCCCAAAAATAAATAAAAAACGTTGAAAAAAAAAAAAATTAAAAAAAAAAAAAAAGACACTACTAGAAAAAAAGAAGCCAAACAAGAATTTTCCAAGAAAGGTGTTTCAGATGGTTCAAGATTTTTTATTGATAATGAATTCATATGAAACTGAATTTAAATTTATTTTATCTAAACTTCACTTTCCATTCTAAACAACTCTTACGCTCAGTGATTATTAGCACCTTTGTTGTTTATGAACAGTGCAGCTCTAATACATAACACAGAGCCTTGCCGGTTATCCAGTGCCATGCTTGCACACACAACATGGACAATACTAAAAATACATATATGCGCTTAGTGAACACAGCTATACAAGAGTAAGCGTAGGATTCTATTTAAATAAAATTCTAGAAAATGCAAATGACAGTGCCCACCTGGGGACGGCAAGTTGCGTAGGACTGGGAGAGAGAGAGTACAAGGGGCCAATGGAAACTATATAGGGGTTATGGATTATTCATTTCATGGCTCTGACAATGCTCCCATTGTGCATACTTATATGAAAATATATCGTACACCGTCAATAAATGCAGTTTAACGTATGTCAATGCCTCCATAAAGCTGTTAAGAAATAAAGATACCATATAAAATCTGGATCTCCTCTTCCTCCCAAAATATCACATCTGGCAAAGCTGTACTGACTCCATTGACACCCTTCCCAGTATCTTATTAACTCTGATTCTCAAAACAGAAGGAAATGCTGACAAATGAGGAAACTATGCTAAGCAAAATAAGCCAGTCACAAAAAGACAAATACCGTATGATTCCACTTACATGAGGTCTCCAGAGCAGTCAAATCCATAGAGACACAGTATAAAAACATAGCTGCCAGGTGTGGTGGGTGGCGGGTAGAAGCTTGTCTCGTGGGTCTAGTTTCAATTTTGCCAGATGAAAGGAATTCTGGAAATAGGTTGCACAAATGTGTGAAATTTTTAACACTACTAAGTGCACAGAGACAGGGTAAGCTGTGCTAGGTGTGCACAACACACATGTAAAATAAAGAACTATATTACAGTGGTTCCCAGGAATAAATGAGAGCCGGTATTTGGCTGAAGTCTTTCCTCCTTTGCAATGTTCTCTGGTGTGAACTTTTTGGGGCCAAGAGGTTGGACTTTTAGATGAACAAACACCCATATTTGTTGCACAGATAAGGTCTTCCTCCATTGTGAATTCTCTGAAGTGGAATGGGGCTGGAGTTGCACCTGAAGACCACACTGACTACACTCCAAGGTCTTCCCCAGTGACCTCTTGATGTCTAATGAATGGCGAACTGCACCAAAACAATTTCCCACGTTCACTACCCAGCAAAACCTTGGATTGTGAGTAACTTGTTCTGCAACTATTGCTCAAGACGAGCAAATATTTCTCATGAATGTTAACTTGATAAACGAGCTGTGTCTCGCAATACAAGTAGTAAGTGACGCCGAACATCCCATGATCACAACTGGGCCAGTGGTTCTTGAAATTCGCTTTGATAGATGGGTGCTCCGGGTTGCAAGCATGTTTCTGGAAGGAATTATACTCTCAAACCAAGGTTTTACTGTACTTCTAAGGTGCTTCTCCAGGGTAACAAGTTTAAAGTGGTACCTAAAAGATTCACCATATTCTCTGCATTTACATTTATAAGTTGCTTTACGAGTGTAATTCTCCGCTAGTGGGTTGGAGTTGTATCTAAAGCCTTCTCCACATTTATGGTGCTCATAGATCTGTCTTCATTGTGGATTTTCTGGTGATGAACGAGGTGGGACTTTCTAATGAAGGCCTTCTGACATTTGCCACACTCATACGGCCTTTCTCCAGTGTGGATTTTCTGATGCTCAACAAGTATATGCTTGTGGCTAAAGGCTTTCCCGCATTCGCTGCACTCATAAGGCCTCTCTCCAGTGTGATTTCTCCAGTGTTTAATAAGGTTGGAGTTGTACCGAAAGAACTTCCCACACACGCTGCACTCATAAGGCCTTTCTCCAGTGTGAACCCTCTTATGTCTAATGAGTCTGCAGTGGTACCTAAAGGATTTCCCACACTCGCTGCACTCATAAGGCCTTTCTCCAGTGTGATTTTGCCAATGTTTCATGAGTTTGGACTTGTACCTAAAGAATTCCCCACACAAGCTGCACTCATAAGGCCTTTCTCCAGTGTGAACTCTTTGATGTCTAATGAGCGTAGAGGTGTACCTAAAGAATTTCCCACATTCCCTGCACTCATAAGGCCTTTCTCCAGTGTGAACCCTCTGATGTTTGATGAGTGTGGAATTGTACCTAAAGAACTTGCCACATTCATTGCACTCATAAGGCTTTTCTGCAGTGTGAACTCTCTGATGCCTAATGAACGTGGAGCTGTACCTGAAAAATTTCCCACATTCGCTGCATTCATAAGGCCTTTCTCCAGTATGAACCCTCTCGTGTCGTATGAGTCTATAGTTGTACCTAAAGAATTTCCCACATTCTCTACATTCATAAGGCCTTTCTCCATTGTGAAGTTTCTGATGTTTCATGAAGTTGGCATTGTACTTAAAGAATTCCCCACATTTGCTACATTCATAAGGGCTTAATCCAGTGTGAACTCTCTGGTGACTAACGAGTGTGGAGTTGTACCGAAAGAATTTCCCACATTCACTGCACTTAAAAGGCCTTTCTCCAGTGTGGATTTTCTGGTGCTGAACAAGGTGGAACTTTCTAGTGAAGGCCATCCCACATTTGCTGCACTCGTAAGGTCTTACTCCAGTGTGGATTTTCTGGTGCTCAACAAGTACCTGTTTTTGCCTGAAGGCCTTCCCACACTGAATGCGCTTGTAATCACTCTGTCCGCTTTCAAAGGCCTCCCCGCACTCGGGGTCCCTGTGTGGTTTCAATGCACTGCGAGGGGTCAGGTGCTGGGGCAGGCCTGTGCCGGCCGGAAAGTCCTTTCCGTCTTTGCAGCACGTGCAGCTACTCTCTGCCACGTGAACACTGTCGTTCGTTGCAGAGGAAGGCCTCCCCTCCTCCCTTCTAGAAAACTGGTCTTCAATCCATTCCTTTTGGTTTGCCCCACAAATATATAGTTCCTGGTCAGGGTACATTCCATCCTGCTCAGCCGAGGGCAACATGTCTTTCTCACACTGGGCCTCCTGGACGGAAGAGTCTGGCTTTGGAGTCCTGACCGGTGATGCCTCCTCGTCCTGTGCTCCATGCCAACAACCTGTAAGCAGAGAAATGCTGGTCAATCGCAGGCCGACTTTGGGATAAGACAGCCTCATCGGGAATTCGTGTCGGACACAACCACGAATGAAGCCATGGGACTGCTCATGGGCCAAGGGGCCTCGAGACGGTGAGAGGAAGGCCCGCTGTGCAGAGCTCAGCCTGGCCAGCGCCCATGATGGGACAGCCCTGACTCTGGGGAAGGACACAAGGGAGGGGGGCTGTCTCAGTCCATGTGGGCTACTATGACAAAACACCACAGACTGGGTGGCTTATTATAAACAATAGTGATTTATTTCTCACAGTTCTGGAGGCTGGATCAGGGTGCCGGCATGGTGGGGTGAGGGTCCTCTTCCGGGCTGCCAACTTCTCACTGTGTCCTCACATAGCTCAAGGGGCTGAGGGGTCGGTGGGGTCTCTTCTACAAGGGCACTAACTCCACCCATGAGAGCTCTGCCCTCACGACCGGGGCGCCATCTCCTAACACCACCACGCTGGGCACGAGATTTGCAACACAGGAATCAGTGGTGGGGGGTGAGAGCACAAACACTTAAAACACAGCAGGTGGTGTGTAGGGAGGGGAGGCAGGGATTCAGGTCACTCCTGGGCAAAGGGCTATGTCTGCTGGTGACTGGTGAGCACTGTGTAGGAAACGGTAGACAGACTAGAAATACCTACCTAACCACAACAGAGACACTGTAATTCAAAACTATTTAAGGATACACACAGACCTCACAATATCCTACATACAGTCGGATGTTGGAGAGCCTGTGAAGGCAGTGATGAGACAGAATTAGAGGTGAAGGCTAACAGGTGTTGGATTGTGGCAGAAAGGGGATCAGAATTCAGAGTAGAAGTGAAAATGGGAAAGAAAAGGTAGAAATGAGGTCTGGTGGGGCGCCTGGTTGGCTCAGTTGGCTAAGTGTTCAACTTCAGTTCAGTTCATGATTTTGCACTTCATGGGTTTGAGCCAGTGTCGGGCTCTGTGCTGACAGCTCAGAGCCTGGACCCTGCTTCGGATTCTGTGTCTCCCCCTCTCCCTGCCCTGCTCGCACTCTGTTTCTCTCTCTCTCAAAAATAAATAAATGTTAAAAAAAAAAGAAAAGAAAAGAAATGAAGTCTGGCCTGTCCTGACACCAAACGATGGTGGACAAAGGACAGATTGCCAGCTCTGACACACATCTTTCCCCAGCCCCATGGCACCAGGGCCACGTGCTTTTGAGTGCCTCTTGCCACTGATGTAGTAATGCCGGCCTATTAGGTACCCAGGGTCCTCCCCATGGCTCAAGGTGAGCACTGATGTGGCACCTGATACAGGCCAGTCCTCAGTGAAAGAAAGGAAAAGGAATGGCCAGCACACGACCAGAGCAACTCAACACAGGACATCTGACATCTTAAAATTCCAAGAACTTCACAGGACACACTGTAGAAACAACCCAGTGTGCCCTCAAATTAGTAACTAGGTTGGTGCCTGCCATTCCTGGCACAGGCAGGAGGACCCAAGAAATGTCAGCAGGAGGAAGGGGGAAAGCCTGGGGCACCACGGTTCCAAGCATCTAGACTAAGTGACCACATCAGGGACAAGCCAGGTCTGAGGGATCTCTCAGACAAACGTGAACATCTCTGACTTCTGAGCCCTGGGACCTGCTGGGGAGGAGCGGGTGCAGGGCACACAGCCCAGTCCTGCCAGGAGACCAGGAGAGGAAGAAGGACCCTTGGTCTTGTGGGAAGGACAGAGCTACCCCTGGGGAAAAGGGGCAGAACAGAGCCCAGCCCAAGACGCGGGGCTCAGTGTGAGGGCCTTACCTAGGGAGGACAGAAGCGCCAAGTTCTCCATCATCACAGCACGGTACAGGAGTCTCTGAGCTCCATCAAGGAGGCCCCACTCTTCCTGGGAGAAGTGTATGGCCACGTCCTCAAAGACCACGCGGCTCTGCCAGAAGTGGATCGGTTTGGCTCATGAACAGCTTCTTATGTTGACTGTGTCCTGAGAATTCTGCATTTATCTATTGGCCATCCACTAACTACAGGGCTAAACTGACGGTCAAATCTGTTTGCATCTCCTCTGATACCCAGAGCCCACACTCTGAGCCACCTCCTTCACTGACTCACACAAGTCAACACCACCCCCGCCCCCCGCCCTAAATCAACCAGGGCCAGGTACCAGACAACCAGGGCCATCTCTTCTACCCCAGATACACTAAAATTATACAGAATAGCCATCCCTGGGGCGCCTGGGTGGCGCAGTCAGTTAAGCGTCCGACTTCAGCCAGGTCACGATCTCGCGGTCCGTGAGTTCGAGCCCCGCGTCAGGCTCTGGGCTGATGGCTCAGAGCCTGGAGCCTGTTTCCGATTCTGTGTCTCCCTCTCTCTCTGACCCTCCCCCGTTCATGCTCTGTCTCTCTCTGTCCCAAAAATAAAAAAACAAAAAACAACAACAACAACAACAACAACAAAAAAAAAACGTTGAAAAAAAAAAAGAAAATTTAAAAAAAAGAATAGCCATCCCTAAGCTGTTCGCCCTACCCTTCCTGCATTTCTCCCACAAAGTCAAATAAACTCTGCTAAAATGATTCCCTTTGCTGGTGGTTATGCCTCCTAACCAAATCTGATGCTCCCGTGTGGCCCTGTGTTACAGCCTCCTCGACAAATAGAATAAAAAACCTTTCAGCGTCATCGGTCTCCACGTCATCGCTCGCCCGCTTCCGTGAACTGAAATCCTGTGAGTGCCATTCCTGATACACTTCTCTCCCCTGGACCTTCGGTCCTCCCCGCACACAGCCATCCCCGCTCACCCTCCTCCCCGACTTCCCAACGTCGAAGACTCACCAACTGCTGGCGGCACTGGCGCCTGCTCTCGTCACCACTGATCGCTGTGTTCAGAGCACGGCATGAAGGGAGGAAGACCCCACGTAGCCTGTGGGCTCAGCGATGTGGGCCTCTCCCCATCTCCCGCTGGCCAGTTTCCCTGGGGTTCCCCGGGTCCGACTCCCCAGTGAACTCGGACTCGTCCCTTTCCCTTAAGCACCTGGAGCTATCCACACTCCTCTTCACCTGCATATCGCTCCTGGGACTCCTCTCCCTCCCGACGCTGACCCCTCCACAGACACCCCCCAGACACCCCGGGCCCACGCTGGCATTTCCTTCACTTCCCCAGAGGCCATTCTGCACATGGAACCCAGGCAGTGCATGGAGATGCATCCAGGATCCAATTCAGGCCCAGTTCTGCCCCTGAACACAGGGAGTCCCCAGGTCCCCCAGCGCCAGGCCAGCCTCCAGCCTTGCTTTAAAGGTCCCCCTGCCAGGCCCTGCTTCTTGCTTCATCCTCAGCCACCCTGCCCACGTGAGGACCTCACATACCTTCAGCCCCTGCACCTTCTCTATTCCACCCACCGCCCCGTAACCAACTGTCCCGTAAGCAGTCAGAACCTCCCCGTCTCCTTTGAAGGCCAGGGACACTCATGTCGCACCCACACACCCACCCACGTTAGGTCTGGCAGCTCTTCAAGCTGATCCACCGCCCCCTTAACATCTAGCTCATGTGCACGCCGGTCTCAGAAGACTTTCTCGCTCCCACCCCACCATCTCTCCCTCTCTGTTCTGTCTCTCACACACACTCACACACAGACACTCGGATTCCTCAGCTTTAGGGGGCCTGGAACCCCACCCAGGTGCCCAATCAAGGAACCCCGTACTCAGGCCACACCCTTTGTCCCATCCCTGCTCCCCTAATGGCATCGCCCCCACGACCTACCGATGCAACCTCCCGGAGCTGGTCCACAGCTCCTCCGAGCCCACACCCAGCCCCCACACTGCGGCTGCCTCCAACCTGAATCTACCCCCGGAGCTCCAGACCTCCGTGTCAAAGTGCCCACGTGACCCCTCCCCTTGGGGCCCCTGGAATATCTGAGACTAGAGAAAAATGGAGTCTTCACATTCCACCTGGAAAGTCCCCATACAGCTGACTTCCTCCATTTTAGTTGAAGCACCCATCCTTGCAAACAAGGCCCAAAACCCGGGGCACCCCAACCCTTCCCTCTATCCCACCTCCTCATCTCCCCGAGTCTCTCCGTCACAAAATATGAGCGGCCGTGATTCAAAATACACCCAGAAACCAGCGACTCCTCTACTTCCACAGCCACCGCTCCCATGTAGCCACAACACTCACCCACACTGTCGCCCGGGCCTCCCTACCTGCACCCACACCCCCTCCCCCCTGTGTTTTCCACTCCGCAAAGGGAGCCTGTTAAAATTGGGGTCACACCACCCTCCTCTTCTGTTTCAAACCTTCCCTGCTTCCCACCAACCTCAGATTGGAGACCCCAAAGCCCAGCTGTCACTGAAGGTCTGGTACCCGTGCACCCCTACCTACCCCCAACCTGGCTTCCCATTCTTACCAGGTATGAGAGACCTGTAGTTTCCCCAACATCCCAGCTAAGTCGCACCTACAGGCATGTGAACATTCTGAATCCTGCAGCCAGGATCCCCTGCCACGTCTTACCACATCACTTGTTAGAAACGGGAACCCCTCCACATACAATCTAATACCAAATGTAGGATCCCGGGCCTGAGGGAAGCACATGGTCCTCAGGCTCAAGAGAGCGAGGACAGGAGAAGGCTCCTGTGACAGGGCACTGCCACCCCCTGGGGGCATATACACAGCATGCCAAAACTACCTGGGTGACAATCGGGATGGCTGAAAGGTGCGACACCCTCCACTCACCTGCACGGGGTCCATAAGCATTTCTGCCACCGCCATGGGACCCTATGGGAAGGAGACAGGAGACCATGAAAAATGGGTAACCGTGGAAGGATCTTATGAACTGAGTTGGCCCACCAGCTGTGCCCTGCCCTGGAGCAAAGTGATCTCAGCCTCATGGTCTAAGTTCAGCTCCTCAAAAAACAGGTTGCCTCTTATGGATGGGGTAACTGAGCATCCATGGGAAACCCTGAGCATCCCTGAGCCTAAGGGGGAAAAGTGCTTATGGGGATAAGAATGCTTTCAACCTCATTGGGTTCATATTGGTACCGAAACGTCAGGAGTACATACTATGTAACAGATCTTACTGTCCATAGAATCCAGTTTTGTGGATTTTCAGGGCAAATGAAGTGCTAGGATTTTGAAATTTAAGGTCTTTATGTTTACTGCTTTTTACGATTTCAGGAAATGTACATCAAACTTTATATTGTAAACAGATTAAAATTAATCTCAAATAAATTACGAAGTGTTTGCATAAGTTTAACTTGTTGAAGAGGTTCATTTCTAATTATCTACCCATGTATACATATTTAGAAGAATTTTTTTAATGTTTTGTTTAGAGAAAGAGAGAGAGAGTGAGCAGGGGACGGGAGGAGAGCGAGCGAGACACAATCCAAAGCAGGCTGCAGGGTCCGAGCTGTCAGTACAGAGCCGGACACGGGCTAGAACTTACAAACCGCGAGATCATGACGTGAGCCGAAGTTGGATGCTTAACCGACTGAGCCACCCAAGTGCCCCATACATATTTAGAAGAATATTAATTAGTGCTTAAGTCAACAAATTTTTTATACATTCTTACGTTGGCCAGTTGTAGGAAAAGGTTGGGTACGCAGACAAGCCGCTGGTCCACACAGCGACAAGAACTGCTGCTACTTAATCCTCAGAAGGGGGCTTGTTGGAGGCCCTGGCCCAGACAGCGGCTCATCCCACTGGCCCTGAGGGGTAGGGCTGACAAGCATGCCCTGTGTGGGACCCCGCCACTCCATCAGCCTGGAGGACATTTCCCTTGCTCCACAGAGAGTGGTCCTGAGGGCCGGCTGAGCCCACAGGTGTAGAGTCTACACCAGTACACACACTGCCCCACCGAAGGGCAGTTCCTCACCCCACCAAGGCCTCCCTTCCTAGAGATGCAGAAGGATCTCTCCTACAGCAAATCTCTTTTCCGGAGGAAGCATCAGGGATGCCAACGCCTGCTTCCCATGCCCTACCCGTCAACTCTGAGCCCTCAACTTCCTCATCATCTGAAATCATCTTAAGACCCCCTCCTTGGTCGGGTCCTCAGGCCAGACTCTGGAGCAGTGCACACCCTTCACACCTTGGACAGCTCCAGCCCAGCTCCCTTCCCCGTCCTCCAGACCCTCACTTCTACGGACCCACGTCATGTCTCCACCCTCAGATATCTCAGCATCAACATGTCCAAACCGAACTCATGATCTCCCCGAAACCTGCCCGCTGGGCTCGCTTCCCCACCTCCGTTCTCTCAGATGTTCAGGCAAGGAAGCCCTGACCTGGTCCTTCACTCCCCACTTGTGCTCACAGCTACAGGCGACGCAGCAGGAAACCCCGTCGGCTCTGTTGCCCGACTCTGCAGAATCTCCTCGCATCTCCCTCCACGGCCACCGCCCTGGCCCAACCTCCACCATGACTGCCCGGGGTGGTTCCTCAGCAGCCTCCCCGTCCTGCTCTCCCCTAGCCTAACCGATCTCTGGGCGCGCACCTCCCACCCCCGCCCTGGACCCCCGACCCCGGAAGATCCCAGCCGCGCACGCCGCCCCTGCAGGCGACACTCCGCCCCGACCCCTGGGCCCCCGGCCCCGACTCAGGAGCCCCTGCGGGCCCTCCTACGCCCCACCGCAGTGGGGGGGCCGGGACCCCGAACCAGGACGCCCTCCGCTCCCGCCCCGGGGGCCTGACTGCGGGGAGCCGAGCGGGCGGGGAGAGGAGGGGCGGGGCGGGCGGCCGAGGGCCCGGGGGTCGCAGCACCCACCTGCGCCGGCTTCACCGGCGCGGCTTCGGCCTCCGACCAGTGGGAAGAGCGGGGCGGGACGCGGCGGGCGACCGGACGGGGGCGAGGGCGCCTCGCAGCCGCCTCAGCGATGAGGACAGCGACTCCCTCCGCGCCCTCCCACTCCGTCACCTCTGCGCCAACCAAGCACCTGAGAAGCCCTGAACCCGTGAAACCGAGAGCAACTAAAACGACACCGAGAGTGGACGCCGGAAGTCTCGCCCCCCACCCAGTGCGCACGCATGCCAACGTCACCCTCTCGTGTCTTCATTGGCTCAGCCGCCGCCGACGCGCACCGCAGACTTATGGGTAATGTGGTTAACCGCCGCCACCACCAACCCACCGCGCAGACTAACGCCCTCCTCCCAGCTAGCGGACGAAGTGCCGGAGGCTAGTGGGGGGCGCTGGGAATTGGAGTTCCGCTGCTCCGAAGGAGGGGCGGGGGAGGTGTCTTCGCCTTTTAAAGGGGACGGACCCAGATTTCTCGGCGCACAGTCCGGCAGTCACAGAAAGGTTAGGGACCTGTTACTTCATATGCTACGATGCAAGGGAGGTTCCCAAAAGCTACAATGCAAAGGGACACACCACATCAGGACAACGGGTCCACTCAGCGCTGCCAACTACCTCGTCGCTTTTCAAATACAGGCTGAATCTCTGGAGTCTGTTTTAATGAGCCTTGTATTTGTCCCAGGACAAGAAAGAAAAGGCTTCGGACAGAGCCATGGAGGGGAAGGTGGGGGCAGCATGATGGGGCATCACCCAGGTGGGGAGAAAGGGCCAAGCTCTGCCTCGGTTTCCTGGAAAAACCTCTTTCCTACCTGTGCAGTCAGTCACTGGTTGTGTTTGAACCCAGTGAGTAACACAGTTCTTCAAATACTACTGCTTCTGAGACATTTTTCAATTTCAGATTGAGAATCTGAAATCTGGAAAGAATAGTAACTTAATACACGCCATCTTCTGCCAGGACGGTGTGGCCCCTTCCGTAAGTCGAGGCACCTGTAAGAAAGGAGCAGCCTGTCCTACAGACAAAGGTGACGGATCCACTCTCCTGTCCTTGCTGGGAAGTGATTCTCATTTCACCTGAAATTCTACCACTGGTGTCCTTACAGGACGTCGAAATCATCTGTGAAAAACACTTGTGAAACAGAAATTACTGAAAGGTATTAATAATGATCAGTTATTCAAAGAGAGTAGCAGAAATACAGCTGGGGAGACATAACTTGTTCACATTTAAAAAAAAAAAAAAAAAAAGGAAAGTTGAGATCTTAAGGAAGTTTGCCAGAACGTGAAATCTGAAAAGCCAGAGAATGAAGCTACGCTTATGGCTCTGCTTGAATCTGGCCACACTCAGGTTTTTGTCTTTTTTATACTTGAAAACGAGGCTATTAACTGCTTGGAGAAAGAGAGAGAGACACTATTTTGAAAGGCTTGCCTAGATGGTGAAAATGAACAGGGAAACTGTGCTGTGGGGGGTGTATTTACGTATCTGAGATGCACAGTACGCACCCACTGGGTTTCAGGCTTTCCAGTAGGTGCACGGGACACATCGGGGAGAGAGCTGCCAGCCGCTCTCTGTATCCCGACTGTTCTGTTTTCTCCATTTGTCTCTTTAGCGTTCATCTGAAGGCCAAACTAACAAAGGTGTGTGCTCCTCTCTTCCTAGTCAGTTTTACAGGCTTGCAGAGCTCTTATTACAAACAGCTCAAGAACCAGCCCTAACGTGTTTCTGCTTCCTGCCCCACAAAGCATGTCCCCACCTGGGGACTCCCTGACACATCGGTCATAAAGGCATAATCTCAGTGCCCCCTCCCGCCCTGTCCTTCCTGCAGGTGACATGGTTTTGTGCGGACCTCCGAGGTGTGCCACGCCTCTTATTTCTGGGTACGTAGAGTGTAGCTAAGCTACTTCCTGGTGTCACTGTCTCAGCATCCATTTTGTTTGGCCAAGCGGCCTGCAGGGGACTTTACATTGACATCCACTTCCTCATGGAAGTACATGTCCTAGATTACAGCCTGAAGAGTCACAAGCAAATGTAAGTTCCTGACAGGACTTCCCAAAGGCCCTTGTAATGACCCCACCATTCAGCACCCTGTGCGGTACTTAATAAATGTTAATCTACCAGTCACAACACAGGAGACTGTTGAGTAGCACAACTTGCCTTCCAATGGCATCGACCTCTCCATGTTGCACTCAGTCACCTTTATAAAGACCCTGGCGCGATTCAAAGACATGTCCTGTGTTTAATGATTTGGTCTTGATTCCTATACTGATTTTGTCAGGACACCCTAAATATCCTGTATTCAGGTTTTTACAATACGTTACTAAAAAAGTCAGTAGTTAGGAACTTGATTAGTTACTAGCACCTTCTGTAATTTTTGCTCAAACTTCCCACTTAAGAGCAACCGGAGAAAGTAAAATATGTACACTTAACAAATCACACAGGATCCCCACTTCTACTTACCCCACCCCCACCCTGCCACTGCACCCTCACACCAGCATCCTACAACCAGGGCACTCCTGAAACCTTACCTTTTTTCCATTACAGAGCATTCCCCCTCTTCTGTGTGCCTCTAACTTTCTCCCAAAAGCAGGAGATGGTAAACACACAGATACTATTTATAAAGATTAGAACAAAACTCACTGGAATAGAAAAAAGAAAAACACTAGAGGGGCACCTGGGTGGCTCAGTCAGTTAAGCGTCCGACTTCGGCTCAGGTCATGATCTCACGGTTTGTGAGTTGGAGCCCCGGGTTGGGCTCTGTGCTGACGGCTCAGAGCCTGGAGCCTGCTTCGGATTCTGTGTCTCCCTCTCTCTCTACCCGTCTCCTACTCCCACTCTGTCTCTCTCTCTCAAAAATAAACACTTAAAAAAAAAGAAAAAAACACTATAAAAATTGATGAAAATAAAAAGCTGGTTCTTTCAAAAAATTATTGAAATTGATAACTTTAGGTAGGTCAAGAACATAAGAGCAACTAAGAAAACCAGGTATGAAGGGGAAATATGACTACTGACCCTGCAGAAATTAAGAGCATCATAAGGAACTATCATGGGCAACTTTACCCATCAAATTTAAACAATTTACAGGAAATGTACAAATTCCTTAAAAGATGATTAAATATGACATAAGAGGAAAACCTAAAGAGAACTACACAAAGTAATAGTAACTGAAAATCTTCCCACAAGGAAATCCCAAGCCCAGATGCCTTCAGTAGGGAATTCTACCATTTAAAACAAGAAATGCCACTAGTCTTCACAAATTCTTCCAGAAAATAAAGAAGAAACATTTCCCAACACATTCTATGAGGTTAAGATTCTTTTGATCTCAAAGTGAGATAGAGACAACACAAGAAAACCACAGACCAATTAACCCTTATCTATAAAGATATCAGATACATGAAAATTATCAGAAAAGGGCATCTGGGTGGCTCAGTAGGTTAAGCATCTGACTCTTGATTTCGGCTCAGGTCATGCTCTCACAGTCATGAGATTAGGCCCTGCACTAGGCTCCATGCTGGGCTTGGAGACTGCTTGGGATTCTCTCCCTCTCTCTCTAATCCTTCCCTGCTCATACATTCTCTTTCTCTCTCAAAATAAATAAACATTAAAAAATGTATGAAAATTATCAGAAAATGTGATTTTGCTGCATATCTTGAGAATAATACATCATGAGCAAGTGGGATTTGTCTGGGGAATGCAAGATGGGTTGATTTAACATCTGAAAATTAAAATTAATCAATGGAATACACCATATGAAGAGAATAAGAGACAAAAAAAAAAAACAAAAAACACCACATACATGATCATCTCAACAGATGCAAAAATTGAAACTCAGAGCCCAGAAATAGGTCAACACAAATACCATCCACCTATCTCTGACAAAGAAGCAAGGACAACTCCATGGAGAAAGGATAATCTTTTCAAAGTGTGGTGCTAGAAGTGAAAAGCCACAAGTAAAAACAATGAATCCATATATAGAACTTTCACTTTTCACAAAATTTCACTCAAAATGGGTTATAGATCTAAGTTTAAAATACAAAACTTTATGACCCCTAGAAGATACCATAGGAGAAAACACGTGACCTTATGCTTGGTGGTAAATTTTGAGATACGACACCAAAATCACAATTTATTAAGAAAAATGCGATAAGCTGCAGTTGATTAAAAAAAAATGTCTTCATGGGGTGCCTGGGTGGCTCAGCTGGTTGAACATCCAACTCTTGATTTCGGCTGAGGTGGAGATCCCAGGGTCATCAGATGGACCTCAATGGAGCCTGGCTTCAGGCTCCATACTGTGTGTGGAGCCGGTTTAAGATTCTCTCTCCCTCTACCCTACCCTGCTAGTGCGCTCCCTCTCTCTCCCTCCCTCTCAAAAAAAAAAGTCTTCTCCATAAAAGACAAAGTTAGGGGAATATGAAAAAATGCTCCACATTTGTCATTAGAAAAATGAGATGGGGCGCCTGGGTGGCTCAGTCAGTTAAGCGTCCGACTTCGGCTCAGGTCGTGATCTCACAGTTCATGAGTATGAGCCCCGCATCGGGCTCTGTGCTGACAGTTCAGAGCCTGGCGCCTGCTTCTGAGTCTGTGTATCCCTCTCTCTCTGCCTCATCCCCACTTATGCTCTGTCTATCTCTATCTTAAAATAAAATAAAAACATTAAAAAAAAAGAAAAATGAGATAAAAAACAACAAAATTTTAAAAGTTACGTTCCATTATGTATCTACTTCAATGGCTAAAATCGAAAATAATGACATCGTCAATGCCTGGAAACAAAAACTCTTATTCTTGCTTGTGGAAAATAGTAATAGCACAGCACTTCCGGAGTGCAGCTTGGCAGTTTCTCATAAACCTAATATACTGTGACCATGGAATGCGAGAATCATGCTTCTTGGCATATACACAAACGAGCTGAGAAGTTACGTTCACACAATACCGCCACTTGGATGTACAGCATGTTTATGCATAAATGCCCAAACCTGTAATCAAGATGTCTTTACAAAGGAAAATGAATAAACGAATTTTGGTACATTCATACAAGCAAGATTATTCAGTGATTAAAGAAAATATGCTATCAATTTGAAAATACACAGAGGAAACTTAAATGCATAATACTAAATGAAAGAAGCCAACTGGAAAGGCTACGTGGAGCAGATGATTCCAACTGTAGGACATTCCAGAAAAGGCAAAACTGTGGATAATAAAAAAGATCAGTGGTTACAGAGGGAACAGACAACCCAGGATGGGAACAAATATTTGCAACCTATATATCCATCTGCTGCAGGGTTAGTCTCCAAAATCTGTAAAACTCCTACAACTCAATGATAAAAAGCTAACAACTGGATTAAAAAAATTTTTTTTTAAATATTCATTTATTTTTGAGAGAGACAGACAGAGTGCAAGCAGGGGAGGGGCAGAGAGAGAGGGAGACACAGAATCTGAAGCAGGATCCAGGCTCTGAACTGTCAGCACAGAGCTCCACGCAGGGCTCGAACCCATGAAGAAGATCATGACCTGAGCCTAAGTCAGAGGCTTAACTGACTGAGCCACCCAGGCGCCCCTAATAACTGGATTTTTTCAATGGGCAAAGGACTTGAACACACATTTCTCCAAAGACATACAAATGGTCAACAGGTATATGAGAAAATGCTCATCACCACTGATCATCGAGTAAATGCAAATCAAAACCGCAATGAGCTATCGCCTCACATGTGACAGGACAACTATTAGCAACAAAGCAAAACACAGTCTTGCCAATGACGTGGGAAAGCGGAACCCTTGTACACTGTCGGTGGGACCGCAAAGTGGTCCAGCTGCTATGGAGCACATGATGGATGTTCCTCAGAAAAACTAAAAACAGAGTTACCACAGTGGATATCAAAGTCATAATAATAATACTAATAACAATAATAAAAGTAATAAATCCGAGGACTCGGAGAAACTGGAATCCTGCGCACTCTTGGTGGGCATATGAAATGGGTACAGAAATATGTAAACAGTTCTGCAAAATATTTACACCGAACCAGCACTTTCACTTCTGAGTATTTACCTATAAAGAACGGAAGGGTCTCAAACGTTCTCAAAGGGACCTTGGTACACTCACGCTCATAATAGTATACGTAACAGTCACTCACTGCTTTTCCAGTGTGAACTCTTCAATGCCCAGGAGCGTGGAGCTGCATCTCAAGAACTTCCCAGGATGGCTAAACTCCAAAGGACTTTCTTTGTTCAGTGTGAATTCCCCAGGGTCTAGTGAATGTGAACACCCAAGGAATCTCCAACACGCCTAAGGCCATTCCCTGGTGTGAACTCACGCACACTGAGGTTAGAGCTATACTTAAAAGCATTCCCACATTTGGGGAACTCAGAAGGCCTTTTTCCAGGGAAACTCTCCTATTTAATGAGATTGGCATGCACCCATGGAATTTTCCACCTAAGGCCTTTATCCAGTTTGATTTCCTCAAACAAGTTTATGTTTGAGGAAGAAGGCGTTCCTATAGTCACTGCACTCATACAGCCATTCCCCAGTGTGGGTTTTCTCACAATCAACAAATATACATTTGTAGCTGAAGCTTTTCCCACATTCACATTTCTAAGAATTTTGTCCACTTTTTTTTTTTTTTTTTTTTTTTTAAATAAGCTCCATGCCTAAGGTGGGGATTGAAGTCCCAACCCTGAGATCAAGAGCTGCACGCTTGGGGGGGCGCCTGGGTGGTTCAATCAGTTAAGTGTCTGATTTCAGCTCAGGTCACGATCTCATGGTTCATGGGTTCAAGCCCAGCGTTGGGCTCTGTGCTGACAGCTCGGAGCCTGGAGCCTGCTTCGGATTCTGCGTCTCCCTCTCTCTCTCTCAAGAATAAATAAACATTGGGGCGCCTGGGTGGCTCAGTCGGTTAGGCATCCGACTTCGGCTCAGGTCACGATCTCGCGGTCCGTGAGTTCGAGCCCCGCGTCGGGCTCTGTGCTCATGGTCAGAGCCTGGAGCCTGTTTCAGACTCTGTGTCTCCCTCTCTCTGACCCTCCCCCGTTCATGCTCTGTCTCTCTCTGTCTCAAAAATAAATAAACGTTAAAAAAATTAAAAAAAAAAAGAATAAATAAACATTAAAAAAAAAATTTTTTTTTTTTTATACTTGTGTGCTCAGGGCACCTGGGTGGCTCAGTCACTTAACTGTCCAAGTCTTGATTTCAGCTCATGATCTCATGGTTCGTGGGTTCAAGCCCCACTTCAGGCTCTGCACTGACAGTTCAGAGCCTGCTTTGGGTTTTCTCTCTCTCCCTCTCTCTCCGCCCCTCCCATGCTCTCTCTCTCAAAATAAATACATAAACTTAAAATAAAAAAAAAAAAGAGTTACATGCTCTGGGGCACCTGGGTGGCTCAGTCGGTATTTGACTATTGATTTCCCTCATGGTTCATGGGATCAAGCCCAGTGTCAGGCCCTGTGCTAACAGTGTGGAGCCTGCTTGGGATTCTCCCTCCCTCCCTCCCTCCCTCTCTCTGCCCTTCCCAGGCTCAATCGCACACATGCTCGTGAGCACACGCTCTCTCTCAAAATAAACTTAAAAAAAAAAAAAAAGAGTCGCATGCCTTACTGACTGAGCCAGCCCGGTGCCCCAGTTTTATTCACTTCTAAAGTTCTCTGCACCCACCGAGTCCCTGTGTTGTTCCCACTGACTATGAAGGGCCTGCTCTTGGAGCCCACCTGGGCTGCCTATAAATCCCTTCACATTTTCAATGCAGATACAGATTCTGTCATGTAACCTCTACAGTTCTTCACAAATGAAGGCCTCCCCTCATCACTCCTGGAAAGTTCCGCTCTAATCTGATGCTTTTGGTGCTGGCAACACTCTCCCCCACAGGCGTACAGGCCTTGCTCGGGGTGTATACCGTCCTGTTCAGCCAAGCGCAAAAGGTCTTTCAAGAGTGAGCTACACGTCTCACAGGGCTGGGCCTCCCGGACGGACGGGACTGGCTTTGGAGTCCTGACCTGTGATGCTCCTACAGAAACACTGTGCCCTGAAGGGGCCTCCTCGTCCTGAGCTCCATGCCAGCAACCTGTAAACAGAGAAATGCTGATCAAGCGCACGCTGACCTTGTTGGGACGAGGCAGCCTCCTCGGGAATGTGTGTCAGACACGCCCACGGATGAGGCCAGGGGACTGCTCACGGGCCAGGGGGACTCGAGACGGTGAGGCCTTCTGTGCAGAGCTCACCCTGGCCAGCGCCCATGGCGGGACAGCCCTGCCTCTGGGCAAGGACACCAGGGAGAGGTGAGTGCAGGGAGGAGAGGTGGACTCCCTAACTCTCCCTCTGCAAATGACTCTCAACAAGGCCATGGCTGCCGGTGACTGGTGAGCCCCGGGTAGAAGACTGTGTCCACACCCAGAAACGTTCAAGGACCATTTAAGGGTATGTGCAGACTTGCAGGCCATCTTAAGCATAGTTGAAGTGTTGGAGAGCCCTCCAAGGAGGCAACAGAAGGGAATGCGTGACAGGTGGAGGTCACAGAAAGGAGCACATGGGGGACACCAAGAGCTGGAAGTCAGAGTAGAAATAACAATGCGGAAGAAAGGGTGTACATGAGGTGTGGACACTGACCCTGGATCAAAAGTGGGGGACACCAGACAGTTTCCCAATGTGATTTGAATCCAGCTTCAACATATACCCTCACAGCTCTGATGCACTAGGCCCACGTCCGGCTGAGCATGTCCCATCCAGCCCTCAGGCACACAGGGCCATCCCTCTTACTGAAGGTGACCAGCTACGTGCGACCCGGCAGAGATCAGAGCTCGGGGAAAGACGGCACATGCCCACAACAACCCAACCCGTGCCTTCCTACGTTCCAGAATTACAAGAGCTTCAGAAGAGGGTCCTGCAGAATCAAGCCAGGGGTCTGCACAAGTAATGACCGTATTTGTGGCTGAGAGTCCTGGCACGTGGAGGCCCCCAGCATCATAAAGAGAGGGGATGACGTCGGGCACAGAAGTGGCACTCATCTCGAGAGAGTAACGAGACAAGGGACAGGAGAGGCCACGGCAGTGTCCCTGACAGACTTTATGATTTCTGACTCCTAAGCCATACTTTTTGAGGCTTCAGGGCAGCGGAGAACGGGGCGCGTGGGGAAAGGTGGTACAGGGCTCACAGCCCAGCCCTGCACCCACAACAAACGTGCCAGGAAAGGAAACAGTACCCACAGCCTTGACAAGATAAGCCGCGACGAGCCCTGGAGGGAGAGGGGGACAGAGCAACGCCCAGCTCAGGAGCACATCTG
This sequence comes from Panthera uncia, assembly GCF_023721935.1. Taxonomy (NCBI): domain Eukaryota; kingdom Metazoa; phylum Chordata; class Mammalia; order Carnivora; family Felidae; genus Panthera; species Panthera uncia. The sequence goes on from NW_026057588.1 coordinate 2,785,176, forward strand.
AGGGCCTTACCTAGTCGTGCGCGAAGTGCAGAGCTCTCCAGCATCACACGGCAGTACAGGCATCAGTCTCATCGAGGAGGCCCCGCTCCCCCTGGGAGAAACATCCGGCAGAGACCACACAGCCCTCGGCAACCGCACCAGTTCAGTCCATGCAACCTCTGCGTCTAGGGTCTTCGGTCCTCCCCGCTCCGCACCCTCCCCCCACCGTCCCAAAGCGGAAGAGGTGCCAGGCCGGCTGGCACTGGGCCCGCTCCCTCCCTCCCACTGTGTCCGGCACAAAGTAAACAGGTGGAAAGGGAACAGGAAAGCAACTGCTAAGCTCTGGGCCAAGCACGGGGGACCCCCACCCCTTGGGGGTCTCGCAGATCTGGCCTCGCAGACAGCCAAAGCCCGAGTCACCTGTCTGCCATAAATGACCAGCACGGGACCTAGAGCCAACCACTCACACTCCTCCTAGGCTGCTCGTCACTGTACGGACTGTACCTCCCGCACGTCTCCCGTCCCTCCGCTGATGTACCTACTATTCCCACCCGCTCTGGCTCGCGCTCCATGCATTTCCATGCTATGGTTAAGAGGCCACTCGGCACGTGACATCCAGACAGTGCATGACAAACGCACTCGTCAGTTTTCTTCCCCAGATCACCAGTCTCCTAGGACCAGAAAGCACCCGGCCCTGCTCCTTGCTTCACCCTCACCCTCCAAAGTCTACATGAGGACCTCACAGACCCTCGGCCTCTCATCCTTCTGCGCCGCAAACGCTCTCCATTCTCTCCACTCAGAGAGAATATGCGGAGCTATTCCCAGCTATGCGGAGACCTTCACCCCGATCGTTTGAACATTCTGGATTCCGTGCCAGGACACCCCTCTGAGTCCTACCCCATCTGTTCTCAGACAGGAAGTGATCCATATACTCCAGCACCAAATCTAGACCCTGAGTCTGGTGAAACCACAGGCTTTCCAGACCCAGGGAAGCAGAACAGTAGGGGCAGACAGAGTCTCAGGAGAACGGGAGTGGCGCTGGGAAGTGGGGTTCCTGGGCTCCAAACTGGGAGGGGCTGTGATGGGTCCAAAAGGAGCCCTACCAGACTTCCTTGAGGAGCAGTCCAGGATGTCACAGAAATGTTCACAGGGGCGCCTGGGGGACTCAGTCAGTCAAGTGTCCGACTTCAGCTCAGGTCATGATCTTGTGGTGAGTTCGAGCCCCTGTGCTGACAGCTCAGAGCCTGGGGCCTGCTTCAGATTCTGTGTCTCCCTCTCTCTCTACCCCTCCCCTGCTCACACTCTCTCTCTCTCAAAAATAAACATTAACAAAAATTTTTTTTAACTTTAAATGTTCATTTATTTTTTGAGAGAGAGAGAGAGAGAGAGAGGGAGGGAGAGGGAGGGAGAGGGAGAGAGAGGGAGGGAGGGAGGGAGAGGGAGAGGGAGAGAGAGAGAGAGAGAGAGAGAGAGAGAATCCCAAGCAGGCTCCTCACTGTTAGCGCAGAGCCTGACACGGGGCTCAAACTCATGAACCAGGAGCTCCTGACCTGAGTAGATATCAAGAGTCAGACGCTTAATGGATTGAGCCACCCAGGTGCCCCGGGTTTGAAACTGTAAATGCTCCTACTTTTAAAGGTTTCAAGAGGACGCTACATATAGTTTTCCACTGTAAGCAAATACACATAAACGAACATTTCAGCCAATCATAAACGGTTTGCACATCCAAATACGGATATGAATACGTTTGTAAGTGCTCCTCTATGGACATCTTACAGGGGGATACTGGTTACCTGGTGTATAAATCAATAGCTATTTCATACCTTCTTACCTGAATGAGTTGTCTGGAGGAGCTAAGCAGGCACGTAAGCCACCTGCCTGCTCCCTAATCCTCTCAGGGATGAACTTGACGGGAGGTCCCCGACTGTAGCAGTGGACCATTCCCCTTGCCTGGACAGGCGAGGGCGGCCCGGAAGGGGCAGGGCCCGCCCCAGGCCCCAGCTCCGCTAACCTAGCTTTCATTCCACAGGAAGTGACCCGGAGGGTATGGTGACCTGAAGGGCAAAGAGTCTACACAAGCTCACACTTTTGTGTCTACACACACAACTTCCGAACCACCCCACCTACTACAGACACAGTCCAGAATTCCTCCTAGGGCAAATCGGCTCCCTCGTGAAGAACGCATGGAGGCCCAACCCCTTCGTCTCATCCAGTGTCAGCCCCTCCCTCCCCAGAGCCCTTCGGAACCCTAACACTCACCCTCCTCATCCGGATACCCAACACCACGAGGACGCCGCCGGAAGTCCCGCCCTAGGAAGTGCGCACGCGCACAAGCACGTCCGCATCCATTGGCTCACTTGGTCGCCACCGCGCGGCGCCTTCTGGGTAGTGTAGTTTGGGAGCCCGTGGAGCTCGCTGCCTCAGAATGAAGGTCCTCCCAGACTTTGGGGATGAAGAGCCAGAACGTGAGCGACGCCGGGAAATGGAGCTCCGGGGCTGTAAACTGGGAACGGCGGCAATGGGGCTGTAAGGAGCCCTACCGGATGTCCTCGGGATGCAGTCTAGGACGTCACAGATATGTTTACAAACCCATTCTTTCCAATTGTGTGAATCGGAGCAAATTTCCAAAGGGTATACATACAGTGGACGCCGTATACCATCGTGTCACTTGGCGTCCGCTCATCCTGGTCAGTTCTCTTGTCAATACACGTAGACTGAACTTTGGAGTCATGTTTATGGCCTTCAATAGGTTTGGTCAGGGACAATAAGAAAAGACCCCGGACATGGTCATGACAGGAAAGCGAGAAGAGAGATATCAGAAGAGGCACTGGTTAGAAAGGGTGACGCTGTACCTCCTTTCCACTGAAAACATCTTTCCTACCTGTATATCAGTGATAGTGTTCCAAGATACTAAGAAACATTATTATTCATATAATACTTATTACTCCGTATGTGGAATATGTTTCTCTCCTTTTAAAGTCTAAAGCTAGGGGCGCCTGGGTGGCTCAGTCCGGTTGTGTCTGACTTCGGTTCAGGTCATGATCTCGCATTCTTTGAGTTCCAGCCCCGCGGCAGGCTCCGACCCTGGAGCCTGCTTCAGATTCATTCTCTCTCTCTCTCTCTCTCTCTCTCTCTCTCTCTCTCTCTCTCTCTGCCCTTCCCCTGCTCATGCTCTGTCTCTGTCCCAAGAATAAACATTAAAAAATAATAATAAAGTCTAAAACTTATCTGAAGAGAAAAGCGACTCATACTACATTTCTTACCAGGACAGGGTGTTCTATTCTAATAGTCCAACCATATGGCAAAGGGAGCAACTTATTACCGTTGTGAAGGTTTAGGAATCCATGATCCTTTATCCCTGTTGGTAAGAGATTTATCATTTCCGATGTAATTGCTGCCCCAGTATCAGCAATGGGAGTTGAGATGATCTCTGCAAAACACCTGTGATATAGTAGTTACTGAAAGCTATTAATGATGATTACTTTTCAGAGAAATCTAGTATAAATAGTTATAGAGACAATGATCTGTGACAGGTGAAAAAATGTTAGGATCTCAGTGAAGATTGAGCCAGAGGCAGTGAAGTTGGAGAAGTCAGAGAATGAAGCTGAACCCACAGCTGTGGTGAAACCTGGACCACACTCAGGGTTTGATCTCCAAAATGCGGCTCTTTTTGAAACTTGAAAACATGAACAGCTTGGTAGTAGAAATAATTACGGTTTCTGGAAATATAAAAATGAATAGGGAAGCTGTATTGTCATGTGCTGCTTTAACAAATATTCAATAATCACCATTTGGGTTTTAGACACAAGAGCAGATACATAGGACGTGGGGAATAGGGTTGCTCTGTGTATACTGTGCATGTCCTGTATTAAATGACTTTGTTCTGGGTCCTGTATTTATCTTGTAAAGAGATCATAAATCCTATATTTGGGTTTTTTTTTTTTTTAATACAAGAAGTGGCATTTAGAGCTATGTCTCTCCTACTCTACTTAGCAATGAAAACACAAAATGACAGCACTTGTTGAAAATCAACCCCCCACAAATAAAGGACACCAGTCTTATGGTTCTTTATATATTTTGGATATTAACTCGTGTGTGTGTGTGTGTGTGTGTGTGTGTGTGTGTGTGTATGGCAAATATTTTCTCTCAGTCCATAGGTTCCCTTTTTGTTTCCTTTGTTGTGCAGAAACTTTTTAGTTTAATGTAGTCCCACTTATTTTTGCTTTTGTTTCCTGTGTTTTTGATGTTGTTTTGATGTTTTTGTTTCCTGATATATATATATAGTTTCTAATACCAATGTCATGGAGCTTTCTCTTTATGTTTCCTTATAGCTTTACCGTTTCAGATCTTCTGTTTAAGTCTTTAGTTCATTTTGAATTGATTCTGGATATGGTGTAAGACATGGGTCCAATTTAATTTTTTCATGTGGATATCCAATTTTTCCAACATCATTTAATAAAGAGACTATCCTTTCCCCCACTGGATATTCTTGGTGCCTGTCAAAAATTAGTTGACTTCATTTGTGTGGGTTTACTTCTGGACTCTCTCCTCTGTTTCACTGGTCTATGCGTCTGTTTTTATGCCAGTGCTTTATTGGTTTGATTAGTATAACTTTGCAGTGTAGTAGAAGGCAGGAAGTTTATAGCCTGTAGCTTTGTTCTCCTTTCTCAAATTGAGGTAAGTGTCCTTGTGGTTCCATAAAAATTTTAGGATTTTTAAAAAAATTTCTGTGAAGAGTGTCATTGGAATTTTGATAGGGATTGCATTCAATCTGTAGGTTACTCTGGGTAGAATGGACATTTTAACAAATTGATTCTTCCAATCAACAAACATGGGATATCTTTCCATATATTTGTGCCTGTGGCTTCTTTCATCAATATTTTATAGTTTTCAGTGTTCAGATCTTTCACCTCTTTTGTTAAATTTATTCTGAAATATTTCATTCTTTGTGTTGCTATTGTGAAGGGGATTGTTTTAATATCTTTTCTAGATAATTTATTGTTAGAGTTAAAAATGCAGATTTTGTATGTTGATTTTGTATTCCTAAACTTTACTGAATTCATTTATTAGTTTTTACAGTTTGTTTTGGTACAGCCTTTCAAGTTTTCTACATTTAAGATCAGTTCATCTGCAAACAGAGACATTATTCCTTCCTTTCCATTTTGGATGACTTTCAATTATTTTTCTTGCCTAATTGCTCTGGTTAGGACTTGCAGTACAATGCTAAATAAAAGTAGAGAGTGTCTGGTTTGTAATCTTAAAGGAAAAGCTTTTGGCTTTTCAACATGGAGTGTGATGTTACCTATGTGTTTTTAGTATATGTCTTTTTTTTATATTAAGGTAAATTTCTTATCTACTTAATTTGTCACAAATTTTTATCATGAAAGGATGAAGTTTGTCAAAAGCTCTTTGTGCATTGATTGAGATGAGCCTATGATTTTTATCCTTTGTTAATGTGGAGTATTACATTTACTGCTTTATATAAGTTGAGGCATCCTTGTACCCCAGGGATAAATCCAATTTAATCATAATGTATAATTCTTTTAAGGTGCTGCTGAATTCGGTTTGCTAGAATTTTGTTGAGGAGTTCTGCATTTATATTCATTAGTCTCCAAATATTTAAAGTTAAGAGAAACCTCTGCCTGAGTTGTTGAATTGCTATATTGTACCCCTGAAACTAACACTGTATGTTAACTACACTGGAATTAAAAAAAAAATGTTTTAATTGAACAGAGAGGGGCACCTGGGCGGCTCAGTCAGTTAAGCGTCCAACTTCGACTCAGGTTATGATCTCATGGTTCTTGAGTTTGAACCCCGCATTGGGCTTTGTGCTGACAGTTCAGAGCCTGGAGCCTGCTTCAGATTCTGTGTTTCCTCCTCTCTCTGACCCTCTGCTGGTCATACTCTGTCTCTCAAAAATAAACATTAAAAAAAATTTAATTGAACAGAGAAAGTTCTGCCTGGAAGTAGAAGAGAGTGTTGTTACCAAAAGTGTTGGTTTGTGAGGGATTTATTCTTGCCAGCTTCAACCGTACTCAAGGGGCAAAAATTAAGGCCTGAACTCAATCTTATCCTCAGCATATGACTGGACAGATATTCCCCCAGTGGATCATAGCCTCAGAGGAAGGATTTTAGGAACCAAAAAAGTAAATCCATTATAAAATTTACTATATAAACCACTTAAAAGTATTTTTTAGAATTGATTAAAAGTTATAAGGTATGCATATAAATTTTATTCAAAAATAAAAAGGACAACAGTAGAGTCATAGAAGTTAATGAGGATTTCAACTCGAAATAACTATAGGGGCACCTGGGTGGCTTAGTCTGTTAAAGTGTCCAACTCTTGATTTCGTTTGACTCAGGTCACGATCTCACGTTTTGTGAGATTGGGTCCCATGTCTGGCTCTGCACTGACAGTCTGGAGCCTGCTTGGGATTCTCTCTCCCTCTCTCTCTCTGCCCCTCCCCCGCTTGCAATCTCATATTGGAAATCAGTTTGGCCAATTCTTAAAAAGTTAAACATTCATCAATGATCAACACTCCACTCTCAGGTATTCACTTATATATGAATGTTCACAGTTCTTTTGGTAATTGGAAACACTGGAAGCAACCTACATGTCCATTAATAGATAAACACACTGTGGCACATACGCCCAATGGAATATGACTCAGCAATAAAGAGGAATGAATGCAATAGGGATAAATCTCTAAACAGCCACACAAGGATATACTTTGGGATTCCTTTTATGTAAAAATGTAAGGAAAAGCAGTCACATAACAGTATACTGCAGGATTCCAAGAACATAAAAATTAAAGAAATGCAAATTAGTATATAATGACATAAATCAAATTAACAGATTCTCCCGCATTCATTGCACTCATAAGGCATTTCTCCATTGTTGGAAATCTGCCAATGTTTAACAAGGCCAGAGATGTAGGTAGAGATGTCCCCACATTCGCAGTTCTCATAAGGACTCACACCAGTTTGAACTCTCTGTTGTGTAATGAGACCGAAGTTGTAACACAAAAATTTCCCACGTTAGCTGCACTAATAAGGCCTTTCTCTGCTGTGACTTGTCTGACGTCTAATGAGTTTGGAGTTGCAACTAAAGGATTTCCTACGTTGCTGCACTCATCAGGCCTTTCTCTAGTGTGAGTTCTCTGGTGTCTAATGAGTGTGAAGCGGTACCTAAAGAACTTCCCACATTTGCCACACTCATAAGGCCTCTCTCCAGTGTGGACTCTCTGATGAATAATGAGCGAGGAGCTGTCCATAAAGAATTTGCCACATTCTCTGCACTCATAAGCCCTTATTCCAGTGTGGATTTTCTGGTGCTCAACAAGTTTATGTTTGCGGCTGAAAGCTTTCCCACATTCACTGCACTTATAAGGCCGCTCTCCGGTGTGGATTTTCTGGTGCTCAACAACTTTGTCTTTGCGGCTGAAGGCTTTCCCACATTCTCTGCATTCATAAGGCTTTTCACCGCTGTGGATTTTCTGATGCTCAACAAGTTTATGTTTGCGGGTAAAGGCTTTCCCACATTCAAGGCACTCATATGGCCTCTCTCCAGTGTGAACTCTCTGATGTCTAATGAGCGTAGAGCGATTCCTAAAAAATTTTCCACATTCACTGCAACCATAAGGCCTCTCTCCTGTGTGGATTTTCTGGTGACCAACAAGTTGGGACAGTCTAAGGAAAGCCTTCCCACACTGGCTGCACTCAAAAGGCCTCGGCCTGGCGTGAATACCCTGGTGGTCACCAAGGCCAGGTATCCGTGTAAGACATCCTCCACATTTTGGGTTCTCATAAAACTGACCTTCATCGTGGCCTTTCTGGTGCTGATGGAGGTGGGACTTTCTAAGGAAGGCTTTCCCACACTCTCTGTACTCATGACGCTTTTCTCCAGTGTGGATTTCCTCATGGTCAACAAGTATATGTTTATGACTGAAGATTTTCCCACACTGAGTACATTTATAATAATTCTGTTCATTTTGAAAGTCCTCTCCACCAGCTGTGCCCCAGTGTGGCCGTCCTACAAGCTGAGGAACCTGCTGTTGGAGAAGGCCTGAGCTGGCTGGGAAGTCCTTCCCATCTTCACTGCACGTAAAGGTCGTCTCTGCCATGTGACCTCTGCAGTTCTTCACAAATGAAGACCTCCCCTCATCACTCCTGGAAAGTTCCGCTCTAATCTGATGCTTTTGGTGCTGGCAACACTCTCCCCCACAGGCGTACAGGCCTTGCTCGGGGTGTATACCGTCCTGTTCAGCCAAGCGCAAAAGGTCTTTCAAGAGTGAGCTACACGTCTCACAGGGCTGGGCCTCCCGGACGGACGGGCCTGGCTTTGGAGTCCTGACCTGTGATGCTCCTACAGAAACACTATGCCCTGAAGGGGCCTCCTCGTCCTGAGCTCCATGCCAGCAACCTGTAAACAGAGAAATGCTGGTCAAGCGCACGCTGACCTTGTTGGGACGAGGCAGCCTCCTCGGGAATGTGTGTCGCACATGCCCACGGATGAGGCCAGGGGACTGCTCACGGGCCAGGGGGACTCGAGACGTTGAAAGGAGGGCCTTCTGTGCAGAGCTCACCCTGGCCGGCGCCCATGATGGGACAGCCCTGCCTCTGGGCAAGGCCACCAGGGCGGGGTGAGTTCAGGGAGGACAGGGGGGTTCCCCAACTCTCTCCTCTGCAAATGACTTTCAACAAGGCCACGGCTGCCGGTGACTGGTGAGCACTGGGTAGAAGACTGAGTTCACACCTAAAAATGTGTGCTTGCAACACAGCAGCTGGTGTTTAGAGACTATATAAAGATAGGTGCAGCCATCACAATACCTCAAGGGTAGGTCATATGTCAAGTGTACTGCAAAGGGAGCAGAAGTGAAAGGATAATGGAAGGAAGCCACAAAAGTGGGGGAGCTGGGAAGTGCAAGGTTAGAAATGATGACAGGAAAGAACAGGTAGAACTAAGGTATGATCACGCTCCCTGGCATCACACGGTGGTAAAGCCAGCTGTGACAACACACCCATTCCCAACTCTGCAGCCCCAGGGCCATTTCCTGTAGCTGGTGATGGAGTAAGGTCCATGCTGTCAGGCACCCAGGCCCCTCCACCTCTTCAAGATGAGCACTTACAGGGGACCTGGAACGGGCCACCCTAGATGAAACACAGGAAGACAGAGTAGACTGCACGGCCCCCAGAGTCAGTGATCCAACACATGACATCCCACATTCTAAAACCAAAAGAACCTCAGAGGAGGGTCTCATAGAACCAGTGGTCTCTATGAGTAGAGAGCACGTTGGTGGCTGGAAGTTCCAACACAGGGGTGCCCCTAAGAAACGCTGGCAAGGAGGGGAAGGCCTTGAGCACAGAGGCTCCGCGCTTCTGAACAGAATAACCTGACCAGGGACAAGCAAGGCCACTGGGATTTCTCAGACAAGCTTGGAGCAGAGGTGCGCGCAGCCCGGACCTGGCCCCCTTAAACCTGTGGTTGTGGGAAAGCCAGAGCTCCTGACCCCCAGGGAAGGCGAAAGCCGGAGCTAAGCCCTGGACGCTGGAGTGGGTGCGAGGGCCTTACCTAGTGATGACAAAAGTGCAAAGGTCTCCAGCATCACACTGTGGTACAGGCGTCTCTGAGCCTCATCGAGGAGCCCCCACTCCTCCTGGGAGAAGCGCACGGCCACGTCTGTAAAAACCACAAACCCCTGCCAAAACAGGAGGCTTCAATCGATGTGCAGCTTCTCTTTCCACAATGTTCATACCGCCACCTCCTTCCATCCCCTCCTTGCCCTTGCCCTCCACCCCGACTTCCCAGTGTGGAGGAGATACAGGGTCTGGTGGCACTGGCACCTCCCTTCTCCTCACTGCCACTGATTGCTGTGTCCAGAACTGGGTAAAACAAGCGAGGAGGGTAAGGAAAGCCCCGCCCAGGCTCTGGGCCCGCAGTGGGGGCCTCTCTGTCTCTTTCAGCAGTAAATTATGCTGAGGTCCCCCAGATCCTACGTCCCGGCCAACACAACTTGAACTTACCTCTCCCACATAAGCGCCCCCCCCCCTCCTCACCTGCCCATCATTCTTGGTCTGAACCTCTCTCCATATCCGGTCCCTCCACTTCTGCAACTTGGTTACCGAGACCGCAGCCCACTCTGCGGGTAATTGCTGTGCCTTCCCAACACACCGCTGTTGCACATAGAATCCAGGCAGGAGCGTGCAAGTGGAATCAGCATCCTATTTTGCCCTGTCTTGCCCCAGAAACCCAAGTTCCCCGGTGCCAGGGTCCTTTTGTGGTTCTCCCCACGTGCCACCCGTGTCATACTCCCCCTCCCAAACCTAACGTGAGCACCTCACAGACTCCCAGGCCTCTGCTGCATCATCACTATCCTGCTGTCCTACAAGCAGTCACAGCCTGCCTTTACCTGACCCGCATGTGAAGTCCAGCGACACTGAACTCCGCACCCAAGGCCCAGCAATGCTCCTGGCTGCTTTGTTTTAACCTCAACTAACGTACCAGGTCTATCAGCCTCAACTGAAGCAACACAGGCCTGACCCAAAGTCACCACCAAACACTGAGGACTCCATGGAAAGATCATGTGCCCTGGCCTGAGCTTACTAACACCTGACCTCCTTCGTGGAGATGCTTCAACACCTACTGCACACCCCCGGCCCCTCGGAAGCCTTCAGACTCCTCACCTGTATCCCACACGGGCACACCCTCCACAGCTACTCTGCTTTTTCATCTGCCTTTGTGACGTCCACCACCACCAACCAGGCTCCCAGAAGAGATTCGAATCTCCTTCCTCCCCTTCCTGCCTCCACAACCTAACGATGGCCCCTCTGGAAACTAATGCCCGGCTATACCGCAGTGCACATGCCGGCCACTGTCTCTGGCTGCCTGCAACCTGGAAGCCTCCCCTGAACTCCAGACCTGTGCGTCCGACTGCTAAGTGGGTGCCTCTAGTCGGGAGTCTCTGGACCATGTGACATCAGTGGCAAAACCTGACTTCCTATTCCAACCGACTACTGACTTCCCCGTCTCAACTGACAGGACATCCATTCTTTCAGAGAAAGCCAAAATCCTTGGGGCTGCCCCTGACGCCCCCTTCCATCTCGTCCCCCCACACCCTTGCTTGCCACATCACTGAACGTGGGCTACTCCGTCTGGAACACATCCAGAAGGCAGCTGGTCCTCCACCTCCACAGCCACCAGCCCTGTGCAGCCATCAGCAGAGGTCACCTGCGCAGTCCCAGGAGGCCCCCCACTATCCCCACCTTCGTCGAGGCTCTCCCGCACACTGCAGCTGCACACAGCCTGTGAAGATCAGGTCACCTGGCTCCTCAGCTCAGAACCTTCTCCTACTTCCTTCAGATTAAAGGCTCACCACTTCAGGCTGTAACTGTGGACCTGGTAACTGTGTGCCCCCTGCTGCCCCATATCCCCACTGTAGGTAAGAGCCTCGCAGTTCCCTGATCATTCCAACTCACTCTCACCCCCATCACTTGAACATTCTGGATCCTGTGCCCAGGACACCCTTCCACATCTTACCCCATTGGTTGTCACAAATGGGCAATGCTCCATAGAATCCAGGGATGAGTTCAAGACCCTGGGCTTTGATGAGACCACAGGGACTTTAGACCCAAGGGAGGGAGAACAGGTGAGCAATCTCAGGACACCATCATTCTTTACACGGGAGTGGCAAAACCATCAGGGGGACAACTGGGGTGTCCTCCAACTGTCACATCCTCCATGCACCTGTACAGGATCCATAAGCATTTCTGCAAATGCCACGGGAACCTGTGGGAAGAGGGAGGCCATGAGAAAGGGGCAACCATGGTAGGCAACCAACAGACTGAACTGGACCCCCGCTACCCCTGCCCTGCCCTGGAGCAAAGTGCTCCCAGCCTGATAACTTAAGCTCTCAGCCCCTCTGACATCAGTGCTGCTCTTACCAGCGATGTGGTTCTGTAGGAGGAATGAACGTCCCGAGCCTCAATTCCTGGCCCCCACCTCACAGAGCTGATAACAGTATTGAACAGAACTGATGCACACTAACTACCCACAGAGTTAACAAGCCTGTATGTTTCCATTGCAAATAAAGGACAGGGTTCATAAAATTTGGATTAGTGTTATTTCTGCTTACGATTTTCAAAAGATGTGTTATACAACGTTCTGTTGTTAGCAAATACCACAGATAAATTAACTTTGCAATTTTCATAAAGTGTTGTTGCTCTTCATTTATCGAATGCATGCATTTCTAGTTTCCATGTGTACATATTTACATAAATGTTGGTTAGCTGATGTCTCAATAAATGTTTCATACGTTCCGAATTTAATGAGTTGTAGGGAGAGTCTGAGCGGGCAGCTCAGCTACTCTTCCTTTCAGCAAACAAGCCTACCTGCTGCGTGGCCCCCTGCAGGGCGTTGGCAGGACCCCTTGACTGGAGCACTCCTGTCTTCCTCTTGCCCCCAAGGGTGGAGGTGGTGAGAGAGCAGTGCCCTCATCTGGGACCCAACCGCTCCACAAATCTGGCTATTTCTTTGTCCCACAGGGACTGTCTCCCAGGATCACCTGACCTGCAGGACTGAGAGTCTCTACCTCCGTCTCCACCCAGGCCAACAAACTTACCACATCCAGGCATTCTTTTCTAGACCCAGGTCAGAATACCTTCTACATCAGGTACGCTCCTTTAGGGAGGGAGCATCAGGGATGCTGAATCCCCCGGGGCACTCCACGCCTCAGCCCTCCTGACGCTCACTGCAGAGCCCACCAGTAATAACGACCTTAAGACCGCCTCCTTGGTCGGGTCCTGAGGCCAGGCTCTGGAGCAGTGCACACCCTTCACACCTTGGACAGCTCCAGCCCAGCTCCCTTCCCCGTCCTCCAGACCCTCACTTCTACGGACCCACGTCATGTCTCCACCCTCAGATATCTCAGCATCAACATGTCCAAACCGAACTCATGATCTCCCCGAAACCTGCCCGCTGGGCTCGCTTCCCCACCTCCGTTCTCTCAGATGTTCAGGCAAGGAAGCCCTGACCTGGTCCTTCACTCCCCACTTGTGCTCACAGCTACAGGCGACGCAGCAGGAAACCCCGTCGGCTCTGTTGCCCGACTCTGCAGAATCTCCTCGCATCTCCCTCCACGGCCACCGCCCTGGCCCAACCTCCACCATGACTGCCCCGGGGTGGTTCCTCAGCAGCCTCCCCGTCCTGCTCTCGCCTAACCTAACCGATCTCTGGGCGCGCACCTCCCACCCCCGCCCTGGACCCCCGACCCCGGAAGATCCCAGCCGTGCACGCCGCCCCTGCAGGCGACACTCCGCCCCGACCCCTGGGCCCCCGGCCCCGACTCAGGAGCCCCTGCGGGCCCTCCTACGCCCCACCGCAGTGGGGGGGCCGGGACCCCGAACCAGGACGCCCTCCGCTCCCGCCCCGGGGGCCTGACTGCGGGGAGCCGAGCGGGCGGGGAGAGGAGGGGCGGGGCGGGCGGCCGAGGGCCCGGGGGTCGCAGCACCCACCTGCGCCGGCTTCACCGGCGCGGCCTCGGCCTCCGCCTCCGACCAGTGGGAAGAGCGGGGCGGGACGCGGCGGGCGACCGGGCGGGGGCGAGGGCGCCTCGCAGCCGCCACTGCGGCGGGAACAGGCCCTCTTTTCGCGCTTTCCATTCACGTCGGTCGGGACTGAGGATTCCGGACGCACTAAGCCACGGAACAGTCCCGGGAACGACAGAGAACTCAGACACCACGAAGGCGCCGCCGGAAGTCCCGCCCCCACGAGACGCGCACTCTCGAAAACGGCCCTTGGCTACGCCGCACGGGCTTCGGGTAATGTAGTTTCAACGCCGTTATTGCGCGGATTCAGGACGTAGGTCGTTCCCGACAGATTAAAGGCCCTGAAAGAGTATGAGGAGCTCTGGGAACTGGAGTGCCGTGTTCTTCAGGGGGTGGGGCTTGCTGCTTCTTAAAGGACGATACCCAGCTGTCTTCGGAGTGCAGCGTAGGCTCAGAAATGTCCAGGGGCCTGTTGTTTCAGACTCCGTGAATCACAGCACATTCCCAAAAGGCTGCACATAGGAAGGGACACAGCATGCCGTAAAGTTCCTCGGCGTCCCCTCGTAACTCTCAGTTATCTTGTTGCTTGCAAGGGACGTGTACACTGACTCTTTGGAGTTCCTTTTATAGCCTTTAATAGTTTAAATAAGAAAGCTTTCAGACAGGACTGTGATGGGGAAGTTGGAGGAGGGGTGTCAGGAGGCACTGAGGTAGTTAGAGTGACGATGGGGGCGCCTGGGTGGCTCAGTCGGTTAAGCGTTCGACCTCGGCTCAGGTCATGATCTCACTGTTTGTGGGTTTGAGCCCCACGTGGGGTTCTGTGCTGACAGCTCAGAACCTGGAGCCTGCTTCAGATTCTGTCTCCCTCTCTCTCTCTGCCCCTCCCCCCACTCATGCTCTGTCTCTCTCTGTCAAAAATAAATAAGCATTAAAAAAAAAATTAAAGAAAGGAGGACGATGTGCCTCTAATTCCCACAGAAGGCATTTGTCCTGCCTGTAGAGTCAGTGATGGTGTTCCAGTACTTTTATTCAGATATTTATTATTGTATTTCTGAGATACGTTACATTTCTTTTAAGATCTGAAACCTATCTGAAAAGAGAAAGACTTAGCAAGTGCCAACTTCTGCCTGAACAGTGTGTGCCTTCTTGACAATGTGATCGTGTGTGCAAAGGGGCATCTTATCCCTGAGATGAAGATTTGAGTATCCACAATCTCATCTATTTGCTGGGAAGTGAGTATCATTTCATCTGTAATTGCAGCAGTAGTGAATGCACAGGGGGTTGATATTATCTCTGGGAAAACACTTGTGAAATGGATATTACTGAATGCTATTAAAAATGGTTTTGTAATTTTTCAAGGAGAGTGGCAAAAATCATTCTAGAGAAATATATCTGTGACAAGTGGGGGAGAAAGTCAAGATCTCAGTGAAGTTTGAGCAGGAGACACTGAGTTGAGAGGTCAGAGAATGAAACTGAGACTGTAGCTTGCTGAAACCTTGGCTACATTCATGGTTTGGTTCCAAAATGTGATTTTTAAAAGTTTATTTATTGTGAGAGAGAAAGCACGAGTGGGGGAGGGGCAGAGATAAAGGATGGATGGAGAATCCCAAGCAGGCTCCAGACTGTCAGAACCCAGCCTGACATATGGCTTGAACTTATGAACCGTGAGATCCTGTGTCTTAGACTCTGGGTCTAGAGTTCTTTCTTGGCCAGCAAGAAAGCAGGATGCAGGATTAAAATGTGAGAGATGGCTAATGTCCAGGAGAAGACAAGAGCCCTGATTAAGGGTCCTTGCTTCATTTTTATTAGGATCAGAAGGCTTACAAATATGGTGATGGACGTGCGCAAAGAGACAGTAAATCTCTGAACATTAACATATGGGCATGAGGGAAAGGGGGGGTTGAAGATATACGGTGTTAGGGGTTTGGGTCAATATAAAACAAAATCTTCGCAACGGGCAGATGGTTGTTAACCGCAGACACGAGACACTGTGTCTGTTTATCTTAGGTAGCCTAGGGGATAAGACAGATAGAATGTGTAACCTCTGGGTTAACAAGGTACCTTTCTTTTATTAATTAGCTCCGCTCTGGACAACTTTGCCCTGCAGTGGTCTATAGCCCTATTTACCTGTTCACCTAATTTGCTACTTCCTTCCTGTGAAAGCAGCTTTCTGCTATAGTACTAAATGGGGGGTGTTTTCACCGTGAATACCTGATCTTGTTTACCTCCTATACCTTTGTTCTATACTGGAGCCTTTGCCTTGCCCCCTCTATACCTATTTACTTAATCTTGTTTACCCAAACTTGGGTGTGAGCATCCTTTGGCTTTGTAATTCTTTATGCCTTGTTAACCCATCAGTGCAGGCTCAGGGGATTCCTAAGCGTATTCCCCACAATCATGACCTGAGCCCAGGTCGGATACTTAACCAAATGAGCTTCCCAGTTGCCCCGATTTTTAATATTTGAAAATATTGTGCATTTACAGCCTGTAGGGAGAGGAAAACACAGTATTGAAAAAGAGTTGCCACAAAGGTAAAAAGGAAGGGGGAAGTTGTGCTGTTGTTTATTTACTGATCTGCAAATGTTCAATGAGCACATAAAGGGTTGCAGGTACAATAGTGTGTGGCACACAAAAGGGATAGAATTGCCTGTGTATACAGCACACGTCCTTTGTCCTGTGTCAATGCTGTCAGGATGCCATACCTATTCTGTACTTAGCTTTTTTACAATACGTTACAAAAAGTCAGCAGTTATAGCTATTTTTCGCACTGTAATTAGCAGTTAAATTGCTTAGTGGCAACCTTAGCTCAAAATCAAAGCCCCGTAAGTGACCTTCTGGAAAATGCCTTATGGTCTCTCCTGCTGGTTTAGCTGAGGAAGAACCAAAGAGGGGACTTAAGATTTGGAGTGCTTATTTTTCATATTCAGGGAAGGAAAAGAGTGTTCTTTGGCCAAATTCCAAAGTCGTGAACAAGAAACCAAAGTTTATTAGAAATAACTTCAGATGACCTCTGAATGCCAGCCAGTCAACAACAGCCTCACCCCAGCAACTCAGCTTCTGAGAATTAGTAGATCATTGATCATTCTGAGCTTCCAAAATTCAGTCAATCCGTTCAAGCCCCAGTCCTGAAAGACAGCCAATCAGTGACAGCCCCCGGCATGGGCAGCAGTCCATCAGCAAGGGCCTCACTTCAGTGACCCTGCTTCTGAAAGTTGGTCAACAGTAGGTACCACGGTCACAACTGAAGAGCCCATCAGTTCTTAAACACGCCTGTTTCTGAAAGTCTACCAATTCCTGAATGCCAGACTTAACCAAAAACTAGATGAGAGCAGCTCTGGTTTTCTTTGAGGTGACTAGAAGCTCTCCCTTGCAGGCACATAGAAAATTCTTTTTCTTTCTTTTTTTTTTTTTTGCATTGCATACCGAGTGAAATTCATTGTTAATTCACAGGTTTGCAAACCTTTCAAGGGTTCAGCCTGTTTGTAACATACACTTAGTTATGAGTTTGGACTTATGAATGACAAACAAATTGGCACGGACTTTGAGATTGAGAAGGCTAGGTTTTCTATTCTTGCCCAAGTTGCTATTACCCACTTTTGGGTGTATACTGAATACAAAAATGCCCAAATGCAAGCATAAATTTTGTGATGAATTTCCTGAAGAGCGGATATGTATTACATGTGGTGAGAAGCCTCTTCGAGGTCTTTGTATGATATGCAATTGTTCATTTAATATGGAAAATGGATAGATGTAAATCAACATTATTCACAGTTAAGCATGAGGGGTGTATGAGTTCAACTAATATCAAAGTGAGTGAAAAAATTTTCAGAGAAATTCAGATTAAGAAAACAATTACAGGAGAGGTTGTAAGAGCTTCCACATTGTATATCGTGATTAGTCCCCCAGCTCACACTTCTGTGGCACGTGTGTCTCACTAGTCAATATTTGATGGACGGAGGAACAGGGTAAACTGGATGTGCTCACTGCAGAAGCTGTTTCATCTAGGATGTTTATCATGAAAGTCCTGCTGAGATCTGCTCTGCGTTGCTGGTCCTCGCAGTTCCCAGCCTCCTACCCACTGCCATACCATATATTTGTCCCTTGCACCTTGTTAAGGGCAAGTCAAATCCTTGAAGATTTGGGAAATCTGCTCTCTTCGTGTTGGGTTTCTGGGCTTTTCATTCTGTTTGATACCTGGGTTTTGTTGTTACTTCCCAGTGGTTTGGGATCCTTGGTGGATCAGGCCATTCCTCTTCATACCTTTTTGCTGTCTTTCGAGCGATTTCTTAAATTCTGTGCTAAAAGTTTGTTGTCCTAATAAGTTGAATCATAGGGTAGAACACAGGCATTGCCATATTGTTGGCAAGCCTGTGGTTCAAGCCAGCCTCACAGACCAGTGTGCAGTGTGTTTGCAGATCCCACTGTACTGGCAACTATCTAGACAAACTTTGCTGCGGGTAACCAATAAAGCAAGTGCGGTCTCCTTACACCTTTTCTTTTTTTTTTTTTTTTTGGTATTGAGAGCTGGACTATAATCTAGAGAAAGAATTCTCTCTGGTTATCCACATGCCAGGGGCACAGATTGTGAGCCTGTGGCTTAAAGCAGCCAATCATTAGGTTGAGGGTTAGAGGTCCACAAGTATTCTATTCCTACCAGCCATTGTCTGCTCTCATAGGGTGCTCTAGGTCTAAATCCTCTCCTCTCCCATGAAAAAACCCTGCATTTTATATGCATTCCTGTTCCAATCCTAACTCTTTCTAAATACTGTAACTGCACCATGGGGAATTTGGGCCTTCAGTGGTCACTGTGGGGGGACATTTGATGTGTTAAGAAGACTTCTCAGGCCCAACGGACTGTGTTGTTTTTACGAGTATGCAGATGCCTCCAAATAAAATCTGACTCAAAAGTTGCATCACTAAAAGATTCTGGGCAAAACTAATGAGCAATTTGACGAACTTCAGCAGTAGCAAAGGAGACTCATTCCCTGCGTAAATCCTCCCTCCTTGTCCTCCAGTTGCTTCCCCATATCCAGCTCTGCCTTCCCCCTTATCCTTCTGATTTCTCTCCTTTGGCACCTCTTCCCCCTCCTGTCCCCTTTGTCCAGGGCCCACACATTTTCCCAACAACTCCCTGAAAACCCCAAATGCCAGCTACTGCTAAACATCCACCCTTCCCATGAGTCAGGCGTGCAGGAAACTATAAAATTTAAGCCTTGGACTTGAGCGGAATTAAGAGGTAAAACTAAAGATTCCCTCCGACCCAAATAAGACCACCAACTATTCATAAAAGAATTTAGCTTTTTTTTTTTTTTTTTTTTTTTTTAGAACTTAGAATTCTTTACAGTGCTTAGAAACCAAGGTCACGGGGCGCCTGGGTGGCTCAGTCGGTTAAGCGGCCGACTTCAGCTCAGGTCATGATCTCGCGGTCCGTGAGTTCGAGCCCCGCGTCGGGCTCTGTGCTGACAGCTCAGAGCCTGGAACCTGTTTCAGATTCTGTGTCTCCCTCTCTCTGACCCTCCCCCATTCATGCTCTGTCTCTGTCTCAAAAATAAATAAACGTTAAAAAAAAAAACCAAGGTCACCTAACTTATGCAATTTTGTATGCACGTTGGTTGGAACCTCAGGTGCCAAATCATGAATGGCAGAAGTTGATTGTGCTGACCTGACAAAGGACCAACAGGAGTCCTGTTTCAAAGGGTCATGAAATGGCCAGAAAAGGAGGTCCAAGTCTCCTAAAACCCATACCTGAAGTATTTATAACAAAAGTCGATGATACAGTAATTTAATCATCGAGCCAAAATTATTTGAAAAAGATGAAGCTATAGATTTTCAATACAGACGAGAAAAATACCTTCTTACAACATTTGGGAGTTACGGTGGTGCTGACGTAACAGCTAATGTAAAATGATGTCATTTTATTAATGGCATTAAACTTAAAGTTAGAGACCTAATCTGAAAACAGAAATTAGAATAATAAAGAGTCCCTTTAGCTGAACTACAACAGTCCATTTTGAAAGGGCTTTAGAATAAAAACAAGACCGGACCTGATGTAAATCGTGTCTCTGTGGGCCAAACAGCTGATGGCCCACTTCCCAATCAACCATCTACTGACAAAGTCACTTGTAGATACCGTAAATAGAATGAACACTGGAAAAAAAGGTTGTCCTATCTTATGAAACAAAACCCAAGACAAAGAAAATACCCTCAAGTCAGCACTGTCAATGAGGGTGCTCTGAGGAAGGAAAAAGTGCCTGAGAGCCTGCCTTAAGCACTCATACCAATGGTCATTCTCACCAATTCCTGATTGATAACGGGGGTTACTCCTTCTACATTAAACACTGACAGCTTTGCTTGGTCTCTTCCTCAGAATGTAAGATATCTAAAATAGCCAATAGATTTCCCCCATTTCAAACCTTAATTATAACACTTGGGCCCTTGACTGAAAAATTAAAAGCATTCTTCCTGCTCTGAGATAGCAGCCCTGCAAATTTAATAAGAACTTCTTAAACCATATATTATCAAATATCCTATCAGTAAATGGAGAAATTACAAGGGATTTTTAAAAGACATAAATATCCTGAGCTAGATAAAGGTAAAAATGCTACATATAAAAATCAATGTGACACAGCTAAAGTAAATGATTAGAGGTAAATGTGTAACTTTAAGCAGCTTATTACAAAAGAAGATGTCAATAACCTAAGCTTCTATGTTTAAAAAAAAAATAAGAAAATAAGACCAAACTAACCCCAAACCAAGGATAAAAAAGAAAATAATAAAGATTAGAACAAAATTCACTGAAATTAGAAAATAGAAACACAGACACACAAAACCCTGATAACTAAAACAAACAAAAACACTACAAAAAAGACAATTATAGGCCAATATCCCTGATGATCATACATGAAAAAGTCCTCAACAAAATATTAACAAACCAAATTCAACAATAACTTAAAAGGATCTTGCACCATGATCAAGTGGGATGCAAGGAGGGTTTAGTATCAGCAAATCAATCAACATGATACGCCACATTAACAAAATAAGGGACAGAAATCCTATGATCATCTCATAGGTGCAGGAAAAGCTTTTGACAAAGTTCAGCATCTATTTATGACAAAAACTCTCAACTAAGTAAATGTAGAGGAAATGTACCTCAACATATTAAAGGCTATAGATGACAAACCCACAGCTAACATCATACTGAACAGTAAAAAGTTGAAAGCTTTTTCTCTAAGATCAGGCACTAGACAAGGATGTCCACTGTTGCCACTTTTAGTCAAGTAGTATTGGAAGTCCTAGCCACAGCAATTGCACAAGAAAAAGAAATAAGAGGCATGCAAATTGGAAAGAAAGTAAATCTGTCAGTATGTCAGATGGCAAACTGCATACAGAAAACCGCAAAACCTCCACCCGAAAACTAGTAAACTAATAAATGAAATCGGTAAACTTGCAAGATACATAATGAATATATGGAAATATGTTGCATTTGTATACACTAATAAAAACTATCAGAAAGAAAATAATCTCATTTACAATTGCATCAAAAAGAATAAAATAATAAAGTTAACCAAGTAGATGAAAAGCCTATACTCTAAAAACTATCAAGACACCGATAAAAGAAGTTAAAGGAAGTTAAAGACAATACAAATAAATGGAAAGATAATCCATGCTCATGGATTAGAAGAATTAACATTGTTAAAATGTCCATACTACTCAAAGCAATCTACAGATTCAATGCAATCCGTATCAAAATACCAATGGTATTTTTCACAGAATAATCCTCAAACTTGCACGGAACCATAAAAGACCCCAAATAGCCAAGCAATCTTGAAAAAGACCCAAGCTGGAGATACGATGTTCCCAAACTTCAAACTATAGTACAAAGCTAAAGTGGTCAAAATAATATGGTACTGACACAACAACAGACACATAGGTCAATGAAACAGAATAGAGACCACAGAAATAAACCCACACTTATATAGTCAATTAATCTATGACAAAGAAGACAAGAACAGAGAATGAAGACAAGACAGCTTATTTAATAAATGGTGTTGGGAAAACTGGACAGCTACATGAAAAAGAATGAAATTGGACCACCTTATTATACTGTATACAAAACTAAACTCAAAATGGGCTAAAGACTTAAATATAAGACCTGAAACTATAAAACTCTTTGAAGAAAACATAGGCGGTGAGCTTGCTGACACTGGTCTTAGCGGTATGTTTTTCAATGTCTCCTCAAGCAAGGACAACAAAAGCAAATATCAATAAGATACCAAACTTGGGGCACCTGGGTGGCTCAGTCAGTTAAGCATCTGAGTTTAGCTCAGGTCATGATCTCACGGTTTGTGAGCCCGGGTAGGGCTCTGTGCTGACAGCTCAGAGCCTGGAGCGTCCTTCGGATTCTGCATCTCCTGCGCTCTCTGCCTCTCCCCGCTCGCGCTCTGGCTCTGTCTCTCTCAAAAATAAATAAACATTAAAAAATATAAAAAAGAGAGAGAGACCAAACTAAAAAGCTTTTGCACAGCAAAGGAAACCATCAACAACAAAAAGGTAACCTACGGAGTGGGAGAAGATATTTACAAATTATATATCTAATAAGGGGTTAACATCCAAAACACATGAAGAACTCATAAAATTCACTATCAAACAACAACAACAACCTGATTTACAAATGGGCAGAGGACCTGAAGACGTTTTTCCAAAGATGACAGACAACAGGCATATAAAAAAATGCTCAACACCACTAACCACCTGGGAAATGCAAATCAAAACCACAATGAGATCAACTCACACCTGTCAGAATACCTATTATCAAAAAGATAAGAAAGAAGTATTGGCAAGGATGTGGAGAAAAGGGAACACTCGTGCACTACTGGGAATGTAAATTGGTACAGCCACTACGGAAAACTGTATGAAACTTCCTTTAAAAATCATAAACAGAAATACCATATAGTCTGGCAATTCCTCTTCTAGGTTATCTGAAGAAAGTGAAAGCACGACTTCAAAGACATATGCTTCCCTACGTTCATCACAACACTGTTTACAATAGCCAAGGTATGGAGGCACACTGGATGTCCACTGATGGACGAATGGATAAAGATGTGGTATGTGTGTGAAGATATACATCTATCACTACCTATCTAATAATCTCCCTATATGAATATCTATAGCTATCTATCCACCTATCTATATGGAGAGAAATACAATATTACTCAGCCATAAAAAAGAATGAAATCTTGCCATCTGTGACACGATGGACCTAGACAGTACTATGCTAAGTGACATAAGTCACACAAAGAAAAATACCGTATGATTTCACTTACATGTGGAATCTAAAAATCAAAACAAATGAACAAACAAAACAGAAAGAGACTCATAGATACAGAGAACAAACTGATGGCTGTCAGACAGAAAGGGGGTGAGGACAGCTGAAACAGGCAAGAGGATTAAGAGGTACAATCTTCTTCCTGTTATAAAATAAATAAACACAGGATGCAATCTAGAGCATAGGGAATACAGTCAGTAGCATTTTAACAACATTGTACAATGACATTTGTAACTACACTTGTGGTGACCATTTTGTAATGTATATGAATACTGAATAAGTATATTGTACACCTGAAACTAATATATTGTATGTCAATTACCCTTCAATTAAAAAAATAAATGAGGGGCGCTTGAGTGGCTCAGTTAGTTAAGTGTCCTACTTTGGCTCAGGTCATGATCTCACCGTCTGTGAGTTCGACCCCACATCAGGCTCTGTGCTGACAGCTCAGAGCCTGGAACCTGCTGCAAATTCTGTGTCTCCCTCTCTCTCCGCCCCTCTCCAGCTCACACTGTCTGTCTCTCAAAAATAAACAAACATTTCAAAAAATTTTTTTTAGGGCTCCTGGGTGGCTCAGTCGGTTAAGTGGCTGACTTCGGCTCAGGTCATGATCTCACGGTCCGTGAGTTCGAGCCCTGCGTCGGGCTCTGTGCTGACAGCTCAGAGCCTGGAGCCTGTTTCAGATTCTGTGTCTCCCTCTCTCTGACCCTCCCCTGTTCATGCTCTGTCTCTCCCTGTCTCAAAAATAAATAAAACGTTAAAAAAATTTTTTTTTAATTTTTTTAAAATGAAACAAAAAATTGGTTCAAAAGATCAATGAAATTGACAAAACTTTAGATAGGCAAAGAAAAAAATTAACTACAGTGGGACTGAAGACACTACTGACCCTACAGACACTAAAAGTATCCTAAGGGAATATTATAAAAACCATTATCCTCCCAAATTATGACAATTTAGTTGAAATGGAAGAATTCCTAAAAGGACACCAATTATCCCAAACTGACACAAGTAGAAAATCTATATAGGACTATACTAAGTAAATTTTGACTGAAATCGACTGAAAGTCTTCCCAAAAGAAAACTGCAGGCTCAAGTGCCTTCACTAAGGAATTCTAGCAAATAAAGAAATATCCCTAATCTTTCAAAAACTCTTCCATTCTTCCAGGAAATAAAGGAGACAACATTCCCATATTTTTCTACGAGATCAGGATTCCTCTGATAGCAAAGTCACACAGAGCTATGACAAGAAATCTCCAAACTTTATCTCTCATCAATATAGATGCAAAATACATTAACAAAGTATCAGAAAACTGATGTGGTAACGAATACAAAGGAATGTACATCATGACCAGGTGGGATTTGTCCCAGGAAATGCAAGGTTAGTTTGACATCTGAATATCAATGAATGGATTATACCATATGAACAAGACCCTTCCCCCAAAGAACCTACCCCATGCCCACGATTCTCTTAATGGATGGAAAAAAATTGGAAGAGAGTCTAGAAACAGATCAGCAGAAACACAGTCAACTGATTGTTGAAAGAGGAACAAAGGCAATTCAGTAGAAAAAGGGTAGTCTTTTCACCAAATGGTGCTGGAACTACTAGATATCTTCATTTTTTTAATGTTTGTTTATTTTTGAGAGAGAGAGAAAGAGAGCACGCACACAAGCGGGAGAGGGGCAGAGAAAGAGACAGAGACACAGAATAGGAAGCAGGCTCCAGGCTCTGAGCTGTCAGCACAGAGCCCGACGCAGGGCCTGAACCCATGAACCGCGAAATCATGACCCGAGCCAAAGTGGGATGCTTAATCAACCGAGCCACCCAGGAGCCCCTAGACATCCTGATGTTTAAGAAAATGATCGAGATATAGAATTTATACTTGCACAAATATTTTCTCAAAATGGATAACAGACCTAAATGCAAAACACAAAGCCACAGAACACCTATATGATGATAACACTGGACACTGAATCTTGGATTTGGCAATGCCTTTTTATACAACACTAAAAAGACAATCCTTGAAAGAAAAACTGGGTGATTTGGACTTGATTAAAATTCTGCTCAGCAAAAAACAGTGTTAAAGGAATATGAAAACGATACTTACACGTCATTAAGGAATTCCACATGAAAGCAACAACGCCACACCATTACACACCTGCCAGAATGGATGAATTCCAAAACACTGACACCACCAGATGCTGATGAGGACGCGGAGCAACAGAAACGCTCATTCATTGCTGGTGGGGGTGCAAAATGGGGCAGCCACTTTGGAAGACTGTTTCTTACAAATCTAAACATACTCTTATTGTATGATCCAGGAAATCACACTCCTTGGCTTGAACCCAAGAACTGGAAACTTACATCCACACAAAACCTACACACAAATACATATTGCAGGCTTCTCATAATTGTCAAACTTGGAAGCAACCAGGAAGTCCTTCGGTAGGAGAGTAAACTGTGCTATATCTATCTAATGAAATGTTATTAACCGATAACTTGTACACATCTTAGAGCAGCTTTATTTGTAACGGCCCCAAACTGGAAACAACCCAAACACCCATTACTAGCTGAATGGATAAAAACCAACTGTGGTATATGCATACAGTGGAATAATACTGAATACAAATGAACGAACTATTGATACACACAATGAGATGGATTAATCCCAAAATAGTTATGGATAGTGACAAGGGCTAGAGTCCCCACTCCCAGGAAGTATATACCATAGGATAGGATAAAATTCTAGAAAATGCTTGCTGTTCCCTACGAATTGTGGAAAAGGGTATTAAAAAGACTGCGATAAAAGGATTATAAAGGGATACAAGGGATGTTGGGGTTGTGTTGAGTATGTTCATTATCTTGACTGCGGTGATGGTTTCGTAGGTACATACACATGCTGAAACACATTTCATACTTTAATATGTGCAGTTTATTTCATGTCAATCATACCTCAACAAAGTTTTTGAGAATTAAGTGTTCCCCATAAAGTTCATATTGACTGTCCCTCTTGGAAAGTCACATCTGACAACTATTTTGGTTCTACCACATCCCTCTCCCCAGTTTAGGAGGATGAGCCCTGCCTCAATGTCAGCAAAAACTGGAGAGCAGTGAAATCCACGTCCCACTTCAGGCACTAGGAGTGCCAGCTGAGTCAGAGAAGCCCTATCCTTGGAGCTCTCCTTTGTCAGTGCTGAGGTTCCTGCCTGTGTAGTGCTGGCCACAACCTCAACAGCCCAGGGAGGTACAGGAATCCACAAACCTTTAGACACTGACAGTAGCCTTGGCCACAGGAGATACAGATGTCTGAAGATCCTAAGAAGTTCTATACACTCTCATCCCTCAACAATCATATGGGCATCTGTAGATGCCTCCTGGAGAAGAGATACATATCCTCTCATTTGCCACATTCACCTCTACTCCATTATCTCAGTGTTTCTGTACCTGTTTTGATCCCCGCCTTGCCCTGTGGGCCTTCCAGGCAAGAACACTTTGCCTGTGGGATTCTGGATATCAGGGACATCAGGGACTGGCTGATCCAGGAGACAGAAATCCCTGAAAAGTCCTGGGGAATATGCGAAATTCCCTAGAAACAAGAGACCCACTTCGTATGGTTTCCAGAAGCCCTGGGGATTATCACACCAACTATGCCCTCCTCAAAATGAACTCTGGGCTCACAGGAAACTTGCCTTCCAGGCCACAAGATGAGGCACCCAAAGCTCTTCACTCTTTTCTAGCAAAGCCTTGGGCAACGATGGAAATTAGGCCGAGACTGAGATTTTTCTCCGCCATCCTGTTGACCCTTCTGAGGCACATAAAGTTGGTGCTGACAAAAGGTGTTCCTCCCTTCATGTTGGAAGAACCCAACTTTTTCTCAATCCATTGCACACAGTAAAGAGACCCCCCTCCCCCAACACACACACATACGAGGATCACTGCAGATGAGAGCAGCGTGAGGCAAGCAGTTCTAAAGTCAGGTGATGTGGAAGCAAGACGAAAGAGTCCTGGTTATTGTGTTTACAGTCAACATTGTTCATGAAGAGAAATCCTGTCTGGAAATCCCCAGCAGACTCCAGTTCAAATCCTTTTCGCCAGAGCTGGATCACATCCACTCAGAATCCAGCCATGGGGGAGGAAGTGAGCACCTCGCAGGGCTCAGAACACTCATGATTCCCTCCAGGGAACAGGAGAGAGAGCCCAGGGGTCTGGGTTCCCTGAGCATATCAGAGTGACTGACACTCACTGTGGGACCTTGACAGCTGGCAGCAAAGAGATGGCTTCCGCCACAGGCACTGGCAGTGACAGAACTCTGTCAAGAGCCCTGGGTAGTCTACAAAGTGCAGTGTACCTCATGAAAGCTTCCCACCTACACGCTTCTTATCGGGAACGTCCTCATGATACATGTACGAATGATGGCTGATGGTTCCCTCCCAAAGGGTACTCACAGAGATTTTCTCTGGTGTGAGTCCTATTAGGTCGAACAAGGAGACCGCACATTTTCTGCATTCATAAGGCCTTTCTCCAGTGTGAACTTTCTCACGCTAAACAAGTTTAAGAGGTGTAGCTGAAGGAGCACCGAAACTGTTGCATTCGTGAGGCTTTTCTCCAGTGTGAACCCTCTGGTGCCGGACAAGATGGGAACTTCTGCTGTAGGCTTTCCCGCATTCGCTGCACACGTAAGGCTTTTCTCCAGTGTGAACCCTCTGGTGGAGAATGAGGCTAGAGTTTCGGCTGAAGAATTTCCCACATTCGCTGCACTCGTAAGGTCTGGCTCCAGTGTGAACTTTCTTGTGCTGAACAAGGTGGGAGCTGCTGATGTAGGCTTTTCCACATTCGCTGCACACGTAAGGCCTTGCGCCGGTGTGAACTCTCTGGTGTAGAATGAGGCTGGAATTGTGGCTGAAGCACTTTCCACATTCCGTGCACTCATAAGGCTTCGCTCCAGTGTGGATTCTCTGGTGTACAATAAGGTTGGAGCTATGGCTAAAAAATTTCCCACATTCACCGCACTCATAAGGCCTTTCTCCGGTGTGGATTTTCTGGTGCTGCACAAGTGTGTCTTTACGGCTAAAGGCTTTCCCACACTCGCTGCACTCATAAGGCCTGGCTCCAGTGTGAATTATCTGGTGCTGAACAAGTGTGTCTTTGCAGCTGAAAGCTTTCCCACATTTGCTGCACACGTAAGACCTTGCTCCCGTGTGGACTCTCCGATGTTTGATGAGGCTTGAGTTATGGCTAAAAAACTTCCCACATTCGATGCATTCATAAGGCCTTGCCCCAGTGTGAATTCTCCAGTGCTCGATAAGGTGGGAGCTTTGGCTAAAGAACTTCCCACACTCACTGCACTCGTAAGGCCTCTCTCCAGTGTGAAACCTCTGGTGTTGCACAAGTGTGTCTTTCCGGCTGAAGGCTTTTCCACACTCACTGCACTTGTAAGGTCTTTCTCCGGTGTGAATTCTCTGGTGCTGAACAAGGTGGGAGCTTCTGCTATAGGCTTTTCCACACTCACTGCAGTCGTAAGACCTTTCTCCAGTGTGGACTCTCTGGTGCTGAACAAGTGTGTCTTTGCGGCTGAAGGCCTTCCCGCACTCACTGCATGTGTAATGTCTTTTTCCAGTGTGAAATTTCTGGTGCATTTTTAGGTGAGACAGGTGAACGAAGGCCTTTCCACACTCTTTACACACATGCGATGCTTCTCCGCTGTGAATTTTTCTGTGATTGATAAGAGCTGATTTCTCCTTGGACATATTTCCACATGGCGGGCATCGAAAGGGTCTTACTTCAGTCTGACTTACCTGGCTGCCGAGGAGAGTAAAGGTGTTCAGGAAGGCTTTCTCGCTGTCGGTGCAACTGAAGAGCACCAGCCCATCATGGTCTGTCTGCTGCCGGCCGACACTGGAGCCGGCTGGGAAAGATTCCATGCACTCAGTCCTTTTGTATGGAATCATCCCATTGCTGGTGGTAGGGCACTGGAAGAGGCCAGAGCCGCCCAGAAAGTCCATCCCCTCCTCCCTGCAAGTACAGGGTTTCCCTGGCACGTGGACTGCATAGCTCTTCACGTATGAGGCCCCATCAGCGTCCCCTCCAAAGAGATCCTCTCCACTGCATCGCTTCTGGTGCTGGTAAAAGTCCGCACTGAGTAAGAATCCTCTCCCACACGGGCCACGCGTGTACGGCTTCTGCAAGGGGGGTGATCCCTGGCATTCCACCAAGTTCAAAATGTCTCTTAAGAGCGGATCACGCACCTCACACGGGTGGGCTTTCTGGATGAACGGACCTGACTCGGGAGTCCTGAGCTGCGACACGCCGACAAAAACGTTCTGCTCAGGCGTCTCCTCGTTGTCTGCTTCACGCCAACAATCTGAAAGCGAAAAGAGGCCGGTGAGGTACACGTGGGCTTTGGTGGACAGCAGCGGCCGCATCACATCCATGTGTGTGACGCACCAAAGAACGAGTGCCCTGACTTGCCGCTGGCACAAGGGAGCCAGCAGGCCCAGTGTCGGTCCTGGGCCTCTAGCAGTCACAGTAAGGAGAAAGAATGGGTAGCAGGCATGACGGTGGTGCATGGTAAAGGGAGCAGAAGAGAGGTCTCCAGCTCACTCCTCCACGGAGCAGGGCCTTGGCGGCTGGTGCCAGGAGGGCTCTGCGCAGAAGGCTGGGTCCAGACCCAGGAAAATCTGACTGCGGTGAGTAGCTGCTTCTTCAGGACTGTTTAAGGAGATGTGCACAACTCACTGCACATTAAAGCAGCCAGTGTTGCAGAGTGTGGCAGAGGGAACAGAGAAGAATGAGACACGGACACCAGAGAAAGGAGGAAACAGTCAGGGCTGGAAGACAGAAGAGAAGAGACAAGTGCACAAAGTGCCAGGAGTGGGGAAGGCAAGGCAGAAAGGAGGTAGCGCTATAGGCCCTGGCAAGAAAACACTGGTGAACACGAAGTAGGCTGCAAGTCTGACCCGAACCCAGCACTGACATGGCTCTCCTCCGGTCCTCAGTCTGCAGGGCCAGGCCCTCTCTGGGTCTCGCTCACTGTGGCTAGAGTCAGGTCAGCCCCGTCAGACACCAGGGCTTTCTCCCCCTCTCCCCATGGGCAACTACATGGGATCTGGAAGATGAAGTTGTAAAGAAAACCCAGGGCACATGAGTGGCCCAGGTAGACCCACCTCACAGAGAAGAAAATGAAACGTTAGGGGTGCCTGGGTGGCTCAGTCAGTTGAGCCTTTGACTCTTGATTTCAGCTAGGGTCACGATCTCGTGGTTCATGAGTTCAAGCCCTGCACTGGGCTCTGTGCTGACAGTGTAGACCCTGCTTGGGATTCTGTCTCCCTCTCTTTCTCTCTGCCCCTCCCCTGCCTGTTCTCTATCTCTCTCTCAAAAAATAAAAATAAACTCGAAAAAAAAAGAAAGAAAATGGAATGTTAAAAATGGAAATCCTTGAAGAAAGATTTGCCAGAGCAGCCCTGAGACGTTCATGAGCGGTGACCATGTCAGTGCCTGTAATTCCTGGCATACTCAGGCCCCAGGAAATGTCAGCTGGATGGCGAGGGCAGAACCGGGGACACCAAGGTACCGTCGATCTGGACAGATACCTGGCCAGGAAGCACACAGCCATGTTGAATCTGTTGAGCAGACTAAAAAGGCCCTGAACCTCTAACCTGTTCCTGCAAGACTTTGAGCAAAAAGTGTTGGAAGTGTTCAGCAGGGGAGGGGACACTGCACGTGGCCCAGCCCCGGCACCCACAGCACCTATTCTGGGACCCAAACAGGGGAGGGAGTCACTGAGGTGGCTGGACAGAAAGAGATGCCTCTAGGAAACAGGGGAACCAAACCCCAGGGACACCGGAGTGAATGTGAGGGCCTGTGGAAGGCAGCCTCTAAGACGGCCCTAAGAATGGCTGCCTCCTGTGTGAGCCTCTTCCTTGGACTGTAGGTTAGACTGACCGACCCATTTTCTAAGGAACAGAATAAGGGGATGTCACTTTCAAGGTCAGGTTGGAAAAAGGCTGGATTCCATCTTGGGTACTCTCTGCTCACTTGCTCAGAGAGGAGGCAGCTTCCATGTTACAAGGCACAGCACAGAAAGGCCACCAGGACAGAGAACTGAGGTCTGTAGGTCAACAGCCAGAGAGGAACTAATTCCCACGTTCAATAAGCCACAAGAAACTAATTCTTGGGAACAATCACATGAGTGAGCCTGTAAGTGGATTCTTCCAGAGACTGGCTTTCGGATGAGAACGCAGCCCTGGCTGACTCCTTCACTGAAACCTCGTAAGAGAGCCTAAGCAAAAAGCATCCAGGAAAGCTGTGACCAGATTCCTGATGCACTGAAACTGAAATAGTGAATTTTTACTGTTTTAAGACACTAAGTTTTGGGGTAATTTGCTATATACTCACAGATAAAACAGGGACTTACCCAATGAGGCCACAAGTGCAAAGTTCTCCAGCATCACATCACGGTACAGGAGTCTCTGAGCCTCCTCAAGGAGCTCCCACTCCTCCCGGGAGAAGTACACGAACACATCCTCAAAGGTCACACAGCCCTGTCGTGATGGGGGGACAGTTGAGCCACAGGCAAGAGGACTCCCCAGTCAATCCACTCACACGACCACCCCGGTCCCTCTCCTCCCAGCTCCCGACTCAGAGGAGACACCAGGTCTTGGCGCCACTAGCGCCTGCTCTCTTCTCACGTCCCTCTGAGCACTGGGTGCAGAGCAGAGAGCCAGGCAGGCGGGCAGGTGGGTACTGGGTAAGCTCTGGGTCCGGCACGAAGGGCGCCAAACATTCGTGCTGGCCAGTTCTCCCGGTGTCCTTCAGACCATGCGTCCCAGACACAACCTTCATGCCATCACTTCACTCTTCTCCTCACATGTACGTCACTCTTTGAACCACCCCTTCTCCCCATCTGGGACTGCCACTTCCACTACCAACTTTCTGGATCACACCATATGCACCCACAGGGCAAACCGCCTCCCACCCCATGCTGCTCTGCACGTGGTGTCCAGGAAGTGCTCATGTATCTTTGTGACAGGTACACTGTCACCCAGTGCCTAAGCGAGAGACCCAGTCCTCAGTCCCAAGTTTCAAGTTTTCTTGTTATTAACCGCATTGCCACCATGACCTGAAGATACTCCCTCCTAAACTTAACCCGTAGCTCCACCGCATTCAACATACCAGCCGCCACCTTTTGAACTTCTTCAACCAGTACCCTTCCCCAGAACTAAAACCCACATCCAGCTCGATGTCTCAACTAAGGAGTTTCTGGGACTTCTTAAGCGAAACATGACGACAGCCTAACTCCCAATATTACCACTGAAAATTACTCCTGCTATCAGCTTCCCTATCTCAGTTGATGGCATCTCCGTCATTCTACCAGGTAAAGAAAGCACAAAACAAAAACAAAAACCTTAGAGTAATCCACAATTCGTTCCTTTCTCTTATTCACCCTTCACACAAGAAAATCTGGTCACTCTGGTTAAAAAAACAGATATAACGGGTGCCTGGGTGGCTCAGGCAGTTAAGTGACAGACTCCCGATTTCGGCTCAGGTCACTATCTCATGGTTTGTGAGATCGGGCTCTGTGCTGAGACCAGAGACCGAGGAGCCTGCTCCTCCTTGGGATTCTCTCTCTCTGTCCCTCCCCTGCTTGTGCATTCAATCTCTCTCTCAAAAATATATAATTACCTAAAACAAAACGCCCAGATACAAAATCCACCACCATCTCTCACTTCCACAGCCGCCTCTCTGGGCCAGCTGCCGTCAACACTCACAGACTACTGGTAGGCTCCCCACTCATGCCCATGCTCTGTTCTCAGCCAGAGAGCAGCCAAAGGGAGCCCCGTTAAGATCTGGGTCGGGTCACCTCTCCTGCTCCAAATCTGCCACGTCTTTCACCACCCTTGGAACAGAGGCCCAGCTCCTCAGGCGGCCACTCCAGGCCCGACCCCTGACCACCTGCCGTCCGCTCTGACCCGATTAAGAGGGACCTACGGTTCCCGGGACACTCCTAACTCACTTCCACCTCCAAGTATTTGTGCCAGCGCCTTGGAAACCCTTGCACACCTCATCCCACCGATACTGATACCCGGAACCTCGGCACATACCCGCGGGGAGTGAGTGCCCTCCGCCGCCTTTGCACTCAGAGGGAGCGATGAAGGCCAAGTGAGGAAGGTCCTAGAACAAGCCGCCCCTCCGCTCACCTGAGCCCCGTCTGTCCGCGCCGCAGCCTCCATGGGATCCCGTGAGCAGAACCGGGTGGCGAGAAGCGGGCAAAGCGGGCAGGCCCTGCGGGCTCAGCCGGAACCCCAAAGCTCCACTAGGCACGGTGCCCGCGGGCCGACTGTCGCGCTCCCAGCCCGTCTCCCCCGGGTACAAACGCGCACAGCTCAGGGTACCGCGGCCGGGGCGTCCGAGGGCAGCGCGCGTGTGCGAAGGCCCCGGGAAGGGCCCAGCTCCAGCCGACGCCTCCGCGCAAGGCCGCCGGTCCCACGACGGGGCTCATGGAGAGTAACAAAGGCGCGTACGGTACCGTCCTTCCGGGCTCGGTTCCGAAGAGCCGCGCGGGAAGCCGGCCCCGCCCCAGACTCGGGGCCTCAACGGCCCGTGTGGAGAGTCCCGGCACAGGCAAAAGACGTCACGCTGGCGACGCCGGAAGTCCCGCCTCAGCCGCTCCGGGCGGCGGGAAACGCCCATCTTCCGGGCTGCCTTGAGCACAACGCCGATGCGGCGGCACAGACTTCTGGGTAATGTAGTTGGAGCCCTGCATCCAACCAGGCAGTGGGCATCTTTCCCGGTCTTCCTGGCAACCGCCTGGCCGCCGGAGGCGGAGGCCTCGTGGAGGAGAAAGATGCGGGGGAAAGAAGGTCCTGGAGTGCCAAAGCTCCTCTTAAAGGCGACGCACCCATATTTCTGTGGTCACCTGGGGCAAAGTCATGTCCTCAGAGGTCTCCAGCGCGTGATCCAGTCTTTAATACTGGGGGAGCTGTTTCACCTCTCAGCTTTGGGGACTGAGATTTAAATTGAACAGTGGATATGTCCCGCTGGTGGGGACTTTGTGTAGTACCATTAAATGTTACTCCAATTCGTTAATTCCCAAATTTAAATCCCTGAGACGGCGGTAACATCATCACCTGTGAACTTACTGACATCATCACCTGTGAATTTACTGAAAATCAAAGTTATCGGACCCAAAAGACACCTTCTGATACATAATACCTGGGGGAGGGACCCTAGCGTAACCTGGAGAAGTGGAACTCTTTTTATGACCTCCCTCCTTCCCCCAAGATTTAATAACTAAAATGGGAAAGTACTACAACCTACTTCACGGAAAATGAGATGATAAGTGCTTAACACAGGGCCTAGCGCTAAATACAGGCTCTTATTGTTACTATTGTTATCATCACAAGGTTGGTACATATACTGATGTAGGAGGGTGTCAGGGACCCCTCTTTGCAGAATCACTGGTGATTTGTTTTCAAACACAAAATACAACCACTCTGAGTCAGCAAGCAGCATCATAAATAACGGTGACAATTTTTGCATAAAGCACATGTGTATACCATTAGGTGCATTTAATTTTTAAAATTTTTAATTTTTTTTAATGCTTATTTATTCTTGAGAGAGACAGAGTACGAGTAGGGGAGGGGCAGAGAGAGAGGGAGACACAGATCAGAGGCAGGCTCCAGGCTCCAAGCTGTCAGTACAGAGCCCAACATGGGGCTTGAACTCATGAATCAGGAGATCATGACCTGAGCCGAAGTCCAACGCTTAACCGACTGAGCAGTCCAGGTGCCCTGAGGTGCATTTTATTAAAAAAAAAAAACAAAAAACTTATATAGGAAGGTTTCACAAAGCACAGGTAGGTCTGTTGTGCAAGGGATACATTCCTACAGGCCATATGATTCAAAAGTTAGGACTATCAAGACTAATTGCTCTTAGGCTTAAGTAGGTGTGGACTTAACATGGTTTCATATGGCAGACCTTAAAAACAAATCAGTTATTTTGCTAGCAAAAATGGGTTTCTTCTGAAAGAGCAGAGAATTGCAATTCAGGACAAGTAATCTATTGCAAAAACCATAGACTAGTTCAGCAAACAAAAGTAAGGAACTTATTTATGGAGAAGAAAGAGGAAGTTGGGAAGGATTGTTTTGAACGCAAGTCCACTGGAGAAAAGCAAGAGTTCAGGGTGAATGTGGTTTCTCTTTGTTTGAGTTGCTGGGGTGGTCAATTTCTTGTAGGAAATGCAGTGCACATCTTTTCCTGTTAGGGTCTGTAGTTAATGATTCTTCCCTGTTGATTCTTCTGTTGGTCTTGGTAATTGGAATTCTTGATTTCCAGTAGTACTGGGTGAGAGTTCCTCCTTTTGGCCATCCCAACTCCATTTTAGTGAAGTTGTCCTTTATTCATTTTCCCATTCCTCCCTTTTGATCAGGATCCTTCTCGGAAAGCATTGCTGATCAAGAGTCAGTTTTTTTCTTAATTCAGTGGCCTTTTGTCCCTCGGTGCCTTAGTGAGCAATTAGGCCTTTACGATTTTGAAGGATATCTACTTTATCAACTGTGGGTCGGAGGAGGCAGGGCCAAGTACACTAGAAGTCCCGTGACTATCCCAAAGGGTGAGAATCTATGAACAGTGGGAGATCTGAGAATTAGGACTGATGGCAATATTTTTGAACAATGTATATCGAAGATCTCTACACATTTTGCCTATTGAGTCTTACCAGTGCCATTAGTGTGTTCAACTAACCCTGAGGACTGAGGATGACACACACAATCAAAGTATAAAACCAGCCAAACAGAACTGTTGAAGCACGTTATGGGTAAAATGGGTTACCCAACCACCATGATGTTTGAGAGGTGTTTCTCAGGTAGTGATAATCTTTTCTAACAGAGTTTTAGCCACAGAAGAAGCAGTGGCCTGTCTACAAGGGAAAGCTTTGGTCCAGTGAGACAACGTATAAACCATGACTAAAACACATTTATATCCACGAGACAGGGAAAGCTGTATGAAATTCATTTGCCAAACCTCAAATGTTCCATTGGGCAGTTCAAAGTGTCTGGGAGCAGTATGAACACCTTTCCTTGTACCACTGGACAAACAGGACAAGTGAAGTAGGCACTTTTGTGGCCTCATTAATATTTCCTCACCAATATTGGTTCATAAACACTATCATTTTGTCAGTAGACCAATAGTTGTACATTGGTAAATGGTGGGAATTTTAGAATTTCTGGTAGGGCCATATTGTCGTTTAGTCCAAATAAGAACTCTCTCTTTTTATCAGATCAACAATTATTAAATTTCCAATGTTGTTTTTACTTTTGGGGGGTCAATTGTTGGGTGTCTCTGGTCAATTCTTCCAAATTATCATGTGCGAGAACATTCTTTTCGACGATGACAGAGGTGTGGCTCTATGGGTCTCCTTGAGAGAACCATTTGGCAGAAATATCAGTGAGGTGGATTACTTTGGCCTCCAGGGAGTTGAGTCCGGAATGTCCAGGAAGCTTAATAATAAACAGAGCAGCTGGCCTGTTAAGCTCAAATAGCCAAAGGTGAAGGTGCTTCCTCACTGACTTCAAAACAAGTTGAATGGCATACCTAGCACTAACATGGTCCTAAGTTAAGTGTAAGGGAAGCGAGGACATACTTTTCCTCTCGGGAGTCCAAAAGAATAGTATTGGTGAACACCTAGACCATTTCTAGCACAATCCATCAATTTGATCACCGATGCCCATTTTATTATCCATCATCTACATTTTACCCTCTTACGCCCTTGTTAATGGGACAACCAAAATTAAAACCTATCCATTCACTGATTGCATCTCAATGTTAGGATCGTTGGGTGAAGTCTTATGCAACTCAGGTCCAAATACTGTCTCTCAGAGCTATATATGTTTATATATGGCTTATACACACAATGTCTCCACTTACACCCAGTATAATATTAGTGTCCAGAACACAATAGAAGGACATACTGAAACTGTGGGAGAGATAACCACCACCAAGTTTCTATATACAACAAATGCATCTTCAAAGAAACAGTATAAGACTATTTGAGACCAAACATGAGAAATTTAATGAAAAAAAAAAAACTGACATAAAGAACACTTTAAAGATTCTATTTAAGGTTGAAGGAAAGTGATCCCAGATGAATGGTCTGTGATGGTAGAAGGAATGAGGATCTATGAGAGGGGTGTGTTTGTAGATTAATACAAACATTCTCTGTATAAGACATTAATATTTCCTTTTTGAAGACAGAGTGATGGATTACCATGTATAGACTCAATAGCACATAAACTGAGATAAGCAAATTAATATTTAAATCTTATATTTTTCAGGAGAGCAAAGATTTTATCTCTATTTTATTGTGTTAAATAAGTGCATTGTCATTTTCAGCTTAAATACTAATAAACCCCACAAATATGAAGAAGGAAAAATTGAAATGTACAGAAATAACCAATAGCAAGTTTTTATTTTTTAATTAATTTATTTATTTTGAGAGAGAAAGAGAGAGTGCATGCACATGCATGCGTGCAAGTGGGGCAGGGCAGAGAGAGAGACTCCCAAGCAGGGAGGGCTTGATGTAGGGCTTGAACTCACAAACTGTGAGATCACGACCTGAGCCAAAGTTGGAGGCTTAGCTGACTGAGCCACCCAGGTGCCCCTCAACAGAAAGTTTTTAAAAGGAAATGTACAGAACAAGTGAGGCAAAGAAAAGCACACACATATCCACGGAGAATGTATTTAAACCTAAATATATATGAGCCATCTCATGAAATGAGTATGGAGTAAATGCTCAGATCATCAGCCAGTAATTTTTGATATATTAAAAATATTCAACAATAACATGGATACAAGGGACACATCTAAAATATAAATATATGAAACAGGTTTTGAAAAATATACCTGTTATAATTATTACATAATAAGACACGAACACATGCTTAACATGTATTTATATCAGAAAGAAATAATTTACAGCGAGAAAGCATCACCAAGAAGATATAACAGAATATGTATGTAACTTATGATACTGACTTAAATTACATAAAGCCAGTTTGAGAATAGCAAGGATAAAGATACCAGTCCACAAATGTATCAGGAATTTTTATATCAGCCATCTCAGAAATTAGTAGAAACAGCCAATATAAAATTGTTAAGGTTCTCATGGATCCACACATCAAGAGTGACAAATCTGGCCTGACACATACATTTACATACAAGTAAAGGATGTTTAAATTTAGTACAGACTGAATGTTTACAGTATAGACAACCATGAAAAGTATCTTTGATTTGTATGGAGTGAAACAAGACAAGGAAACAATCAAGACATCAATCAACAACAGAGGTAAATGGAAAATATTAAAAGGCATGTTTGGAAATTAAGTTATAAAATACTAAATAACCATGTAACATAAAGATAATAAAAAGTGTAAATATTTTGACTAAATGACATCCCCACATAGTCTTGAGCGATGTGTTTAATAAAATTCTATAGGTACATGAACAGTTTAAAATACATATATTATAAATAAAGGATAATTAACAAGTGATACATTGGGATGATTCACAAGTGATACATTCATCTTGCAAATACTAAAAGAAAAAAAAAATCCATAGTAGAGAAAAGCACACTAATGATTTCATTCATATGGATTTCACAACAAGCATAAAATGTATCTGTGATTAGTGACATTTGTAAGGTGTCAAACCATGAATTAAAAAGAAAGAGAATTAGTAAAGCAAAATTTCTGGATAAAGGATTCCTCTGAGGTGTAAAATGGGATTTGCAATCTGTGAGGTTCATATAGGAATTCTAATTTTGCTGTGCTTTTTTATTCTGTGGGGTGTGCACTGGTACTTATTTTATTTCTCTTTTTTTCTATATGTGTAATTTCAATAAGATGAAGTGGACAAATGTTAAGAGCATGGCTTCATGAGTATTTGCCTGTCAACATCCACTAAACCTCACCCGTACATGTCCTAGAACAGAGCCCTGCACAAACGTGACCATTACTGTCCTTTTTCACAATATATTAGATTCACTGTTGTTGTTTTTTTAACCTTTCTAGCTGAGGTTACAGCCCATACTGATTTGTCTCTGACTTGTATCAGTGTCACCCACTTCTTTTTCTAAGAGATTCATCCACGTGGCATGAAGCAGTAGTTTTCATTGCTGTGTTTTCTTCCATTCTGTGACCGTATAATTTATTTAGGCATGTCCCCATTGATAGCTCTGTGGGTTGTTTTGGGTTCTTGCTTATGATCAATCAAGTTGCTTATAAGCCTATAATCCTACAGCTGACCCTTGAACGACACGGGGGCTGGGTGTGCTGACACTCGGTCCGTTGAAAATCCGCATATAACTTTGGACTCTCCAAAAACTTAACTAAAATAATAGTCTGCTACGGACAGGAAGCCTTACTGAGAACATAAACAGTTGGTTAGCACATATTTTATATGGCTAGAGAAATGAAAATGATATTAAGAAAATCATAAAGAAGAGAAAATACATTCATAGTACGGTACTGTTTCATACAAACAACAACCCCGTGTATAAATGGACCCATGTAGTTCAAATCTGTGGCGTTCAATGGTCAACTGTGTATATTTTGGAGGAAAAATGCCCTCATTTCTATTGGGTATACACGCAGAATTGGATTTGCTTGGTTACAATACATAGATATGTTGAAGCTTTGTACAGATCTTGACACATCAAGGAGTTAAAGCAAAAATTAACAGAAGCATTCTTTGAGAATCCATCGGCTATGTGAGGCTTACAATAGAGACCACTGTATATATTATTATCATCTGTAAATCGCACATCCTTTATATCAGTAAAGTCTGTAATGAACTTATGTAGTCCAAATGCCCTTTTCTCGCAGAAGCAGATGTTACACATTTATGACCACGTCCCTATGGATGTGGATCTGATTATCATTAGGGAAGGTCTGTGCGACTGTGTGTCTGTGTGAGTGAGTGAGATCGTGTGTGCGTGCCTGTCTGGATGGCTACATCTGTACATGTGTGACCATTTGGACACGTGTGTCTATCAATGTGGCTGTATAAATAAGTCTACCTTTGGGTATATGCCTGTGTCTGTGTCCTGGTGGGTATCTGTGTGTGCACCTGCACAGGATGTTGTGTCCTGCGTGTGTGTCCCTGGGTGTGCACATCTGTCAATACACTTTTGGGTAGTGTGTGTGATGATGCTGTGGAGTCTGCTCAAACTGTGTAGGTTCCGTGGTGTGAGCGCCCTGCCTGCATCTGCCTCTGGGTGCCCCTGACCAACCGCCCACACCGGCCCCAGGTCCCTTGCTCTGCTCTAGCCCAGTCACGTCTAAGGGGCCCTCTGAGCGCCACTAAGGCCCCACCAGCAGCTGGGCTCTTGAGAACAATGTCCCCACCGGGATATCTGTGCCCTCAGCCTGTTCCCATTCAGAACTTCCCTCCTGTGCGAGGCGTCTCTGACCAGCCCCTCAGGGGGGCCAGTCCCCAGGCCCTGGCCTCAGATCTCCCACCCTGAACTTCCACTCTCTGCAGTGCCCAGGATCCTCACACGCTCACAGCTTTGTGTGTAATGTTCCCTCTGCCTAGATCTCTCTGTGTGGGGCTAATTTCTATCTGTATTACAGGTTGAAATTGGCCGCGGGAGGGGTCATGATTGGAAAGGGATAGGCCTGGGGGCCAGGCTATGGTCTGGCATTCCGCTCTAAACTCTGGGATTCTCCTGTTGGACATGAGCAAGTTCACCGGACACTGACCTCAGTGACCATGACAGACTGAAGTAAGGTCAAAAACCACGCCGTCACCATGCCAGAGCATGGACAAAAACAAGAACCCTGTGCAAACAATGGAAATGACCAGGTGCCCACCCTCTCCTGTGTGACCTGAGTGACAGCTACACTGTCCACCAGCTGCTGTAGTGCCACTCCCGTCCCCCGCCTTGAAGATAAAATATTTCAGGGGCGCCTGGCTGGCTCACTCAGTTAAGCATCCAAACTCTTGATTTTGGCTCAGGTCATGATCTCATGGTTCATGAGTTCCAGCCCCGCGCCCGGCTCTGTGCTGACAGCTTGGAGCCTACTTGGGACTTTCTCTCCCTCTCTCTCTGCTCCTCACTTGCTCACATTCTCTCAAAATAAATAAGCATTAAAAAAATTGTAGTGGGGCGGTGCCTGGATGGCTCAGTTGGTTAAGCGTCCTCCGTTTGCTTAGGTCATGATCTCGCAGTTCATGGGTTCGAGCCCTGCCTGGGGGTCTGCGCTGACAGCTCCAAGACTGGAGCCTGCTTCGGATTCTGTGTCTCCCTCTGTCTTTGCCCCTCCCCTGCTTGCACTCTCTGTCTCTCTCTCTCTCAAAAATATTTAAATAAATATTTAAAATTTTTTTTTTAAATTTCAGGATATCCAATCATAGGACCGACCCCGTTTCCTGATAACATCCAATTCAGATCAAATTTCCACTTTCTTAAACCTCCTACAAATCACTGAGCACACGCCCAGAGCGCAGAAGACATCCCCCCAACCCACTTCCTGAGTGTCGCACATTTCCCAGCACGCAACAGCCCATGTGGCAGCGCACCAGTAGGCCTCACTGTGGGCACTTCCGGTGCCGGCGGGCACCGGCACCACGTATCCGTAGACCAAATGCTCCCCTGAGCTCCAGGCGCGCACATCCAGTGAGATACCGATGTCCCCGCTTAGATGTCTGATGGACAGTTCAAAATGAGTGGGCACAAAGCCAGGGCCTCATGTCGCCCCGCCCACTCCACCTCACTGACCACCACCCTTCCCACCGCAGCCACAGCAGCCCTCCTCTAGACCACACCTCTCAGTCTTGCGCCTTGACACACGCTGTCACCTCTGTAGACGCCCTCCAACTCCAACCCCGCCTGAGGGTCCTGCATCGTTCCAGGGCCTGCTCGGCTCTGTGCACTTTAGTTCGACGTCCACCTTCGCATTTTATACACAAAGACAAGGAACTCCAGGGACAAGGAACGGGACCAAGGTCATGTGGCTGGCGATGGTCACGGTGCAGACAGGCTGGAATCCCAACCATCACAACTCTAAGCTCTGAGCCTGTGTGCCACCCTGCCCCTCCACACCTGTCCTCTCACCCCCATGTTTCAATCCCTCTCTCATGCTTCCGGGGCTCCCAGACACTTTGGTGTCACAGCCAGAGTTACTTTACTCCACCTGTTTAATATACTTTTCACCTGAGCTCAAGGGAAGGGCCCATGTCTCAGTCACCCACGTGTCCTGACTCCACAGGACGTGCCACGACTGAAGCATGCGGTCCCGTCATTCTTGTCCACATGGTAGCAAGGTTGCAGCTGGGCTGATGGAGCGCGGAAGTGAAGGCCAGATGGGAAGGAATGGGACATGAGGGGATAAACCTCAGTCCTTCATCACTGAGACAGCAAGTCACAACAGTTTTGGGACGAACGTGGGCCCAGTGTCTGAACGTACTGCATGGTACCAGAGCTCCCGGGGGGGAAACAAATTCTCTGTAGAGTATTTTGTCGACCCTTACAGACCCAGGGGCTCAGCTATAGACATAGCCACAGCCACTGTGCAGATAAGCTCCCCTAAGAGAGGCCAGAGGAGGAAGGGGCCCTTGGGAGGCAACTCTCTTTCCCAAGTCATAGAAAACTATACATGCTGTCATTACAAAATTATAACTAGAGAACCTGGGTGACTCAGTCGGTTAAGCATCTGACTTCAGCTCAGGTCATGATCTCATGCTTTGTGAGTTCCAGCCCTGTGTTGGGCTCTGTGCTGACAGCTCAGAGCCTGGTTCAGATTCTGTGTCTCTTTCTCTCTCTTCCCTTCCCCACTCACACTCTCTCTCTCTCAAAAATAAACATTAAAAAAAAAAAATTATAACTATTGAGGCACCTCAGTGGCTCGGTCAGTTGGGGATCTAGCTTCAGCTTGGGTCATGATGTCACAGTCCATGAGCTCGAGCCCCACATCAGACTCACTGCTGTCAGCAGAGCCTGCTTTGGATCCTCTATCCCCCTTTCTCTCTTCTCTTTTCCCGCTCATGGTCTCTCCTTCTCAAAAATAAGCATTTAAAAAAATTGTAAGCATTGTGACTGCTGACTCATTGCAAAGTGCACGGCTGATGAAACGCGGTAAAGCATGGCATAATGGTTTCAGCCCTCAGTGGAGATGCAAACTTAGACCTGTGGTCATTGCAGAGGTTTTGAGGAGGGCTCAAAGGGAGAATATGGTTGTTTTTGTATTAAAAACTGCACAATTTTTTATGAGGTAGCAATGATCATCTCCTATAGTTCAACATTTGTCCTCAAGGACAATCCCGAAGGAAGGAGATTGTCCAAAGTGCCCCACCTGATGAGAGCACAGTGGAAGTCAGTCCACGGGCAGGATGTGAAATTACACGTGCCTGCATGAATACATCTTCATCCCTTTGGTAAATTCCACCCACTTTTCTTTATAACAACGCTGGGCACATTCTCCTAACATTAAACAATAAGATTCCTTAACCATGTTTGTTTTTTCAGTTTGTCATGAGCTTAACTTGAATGTGTGGCTTTACTGTTTGTTTTAGACCTAAGTCAACCCTTAGAAAACTGCTGAGGTGGACCTGGAGAAGGCCCTCAAAGAGATTTAAAAAAGTGAAAAACCCAGTCAGAGGAAACGATTAAGACTAACCTGGGAAGACTGCACAGCTGTATGATCTCCATCGTGCCTCAGAGAAAATAAAGTAAAACAGATCAGGATCAAGGGAAAGTGAGCAGAATAGACGTCTAAAATGACATGAAGAAGGGGCGCCTGGGTGGCTCAGTCGACTGAGCATATGACTTCGGCTCAGGTCATGCTCTTGCAGTCTGTGAGGTCGAGCCCCACATTGGGCTCTGTGCTGACAGCTCGGTGCCTGGAACCTGCTTCAGATTCTGTGTCTCCCTCTCTCTCTGCCCCTCCCCCACTGATTCTCTCTCTCTCTCTCTCTCTCTCTCTGTCTCTGTCTCTCTCTCTGTCAAAAATAAATCACTAAAAAAAATAAAAAAATAAAATAAAATGACATGAAGAAAAGGCTTTTTTTCCTTTAAACTGAATCTTCTTTCACCACTCTTAACATAGTACTGAACGTCCTAGTTAGAGCAATTAGGCAACACAAAGAAATTAACAGGTATCCAAATGAAAAGAAAAAAAAACTGTCATCATATACATACATACATATATACACACACACACACACACACACACACACACACACACACATGTATATATATGATGGGATCAAGACCAACACTTAACCGACTCATGCCCCCAGATGATAGATTCTTATACACTGAAAATCCCAGAGACTCAACTAAAAACTGTTGGATCTAATCAGTGTAAAGTTGCAGGATGTGATCAACACATACTGATCAGTTGCATTTTTTATACGATAACAGTGAAACATCTGGGGAAATAAAAAGCTGTCTCATTCTAAATGGCATCAAAAACAATAAAATACCTAGGAATAAGTTTAACCACGGAAATGAAAGATCCATGAATGAAAC
This sequence comes from Panthera uncia, assembly GCF_023721935.1. Classification (NCBI taxonomy): domain Eukaryota; kingdom Metazoa; phylum Chordata; class Mammalia; order Carnivora; family Felidae; genus Panthera; species Panthera uncia. The sequence continues at coordinate 2,829,545 of NW_026057588.1, forward strand.
TATGATCCATCAATGAAAACTATGAGATTCTATTGGAAGAAGTAAGACCCAATGGAAAGACACAGTGTTCAGAGACTGGAAGAATACTGCTAAAATGTCCATGTTACCCAAAAGCTATTTATAGATTCAACTCAATCCCTATCAAAATTCCAATGGCACTTTTCCCAGGAACAGAAGAAACAACCTTAAAATTTGTATGGAACCACAAAAGTTCCTAATAACCAAGGCAATCATGAGAAAGAGCAGGTAGCATCACATTTCCTGATTTCAAACTATACTACAAAGCTATAGTAACCAAAACAGTATGGAATTGGCATTAAAAACAGACCCACCCCAATGGAACAGAAGAGATTCAAAATCCCACAGATGTGGTCAACTAATATTTGATGAGAGCCAAGAACATCCAATAGGGAAAAGAGAGTCTTTCTAACAAATGGTATTGGAAAACTGGATAACTCCATGCAGAAAAATGAAATTGGACTCCTTACCCCACTCACAAAAATTAACTTGAAATGGATCAAAGACCTAAACATAAGACCTGATGCTACAAGATTCTGAGAAGAAAAAGGAAGCTCCAAAACAGTGGTTCTGGCAGTGATTTTTTTGGCTATGACACCAAAAGCACAAAGAAAAGAAAAAAGCAACAAGTGGGACTACATCAAGTTTAAAAGCTTCTACATCGCAAAAGAAGTAACTAAAAAAATTAAAAAAAAGACAACGTATGGAATGGGAGAGAATATTTGCAAACCATGTACAGACAAGGGGTTAATATCAAAAATTTTATAAAGAATTCATATAACTTGGGGCACCTGGATGGCTCAGTTGGTTAAGCGTCTGACTTAGGCTCAGGTCATGATCTCACAGTTAGTGGGTTTGAGCCTCATGTCGGGCTCTGTACTGATAGCTCAGAGCCTGGAGTCTGCTTCAGATTCTGTGTGTGTCTCTCTCTGGCCCTCTCCTGCTTGTGCTCTGTATCTGTCTCTCTCTCAAAAATAAACACATTAAAAAAAAGAACTCCTACAACTCAGTAACAAAAAAAAAAATCTGATTAAACCATGGGCAGAGGAACCACACAGACATTTTTGCAAAGACATCCAAATGGCCAACAGGTACAGGAAAAGGTGCCCATTATCACTAATCATCAGGGAAACGCAAATCAAAACCAGAATGTGGTATCACCTCACACCTGTCAGAATGGCTAGTATCACGAGGACAAGAGATTAAATGTCAGCAAAGATGTGGAGAGAAGGGAACATTTGTGCACTGTTGGTGGGACTGTAAACTGGTCTGGTCACTTTGGAGAACAGTATGAAGCTTCTTCAAAAATTTAAAAATAGAACCACCATAGGGTCCAACAGTCCCACTTCTGGGTATATACATAACCAAGGGAAATGAAAACAAGATCTCAGAGATATCTGTACTCCCATGTTTATTAACATTGTACACGAGAGACAAGATGTAGTGACAGCTTAAGTGTCCATCAAAGGATGAAGATGTGGTATATATTCACAGTGGAATGTTATTCAGCCATTAGAAAAAAGGAAATGCTGCCATTTCTGACAATACAGATGGGCCTTGGGGACATTACGCTAGGTGAGATAAGTCAAACACAGGAAGACAAATACTGTATTTTTTATACGAAGATTCTTAAAAGAAAAACAAAAAACTCTGAACTCAAATAAGAGAGTGGAATGATGGGTTACCAAAGGCTTGGCAGGGGACAGGGAGATGTTGTTTAAGGGCACATAATTGCAGCTACTAAGTAACTCCTGGAGATTTAACACACGGTACAGGGGTTACAAGGAACAAAACTGTATTACAAACATTAAACTTGGCAAGAGACTAGATGTGAACTGCTCCCACCACTAGGAACACAGGATACAGGATACCACCAGGATACAGAGGTTAATGCTACGATGCCAATCACGTCGCAATATAAATTCAACAAGATCAATGTTGAACACCTTAAACTTACATGTTATATGCCAATTACGTGATCTGTCAATTATATCTCAATACAGAATAAATGAAAAAATAACCTTAAATGGTCTTAAATGGTGCAGCAAAATGTACCCATTCATATATTTGTTCTTTGCTCCTTAGATATGAGATAATTTTAGGTAACAATATTTTTAGTATTCTAATTTCTTTTAAGTTTTTAAGTGCTTCATAAATCAAGACTTCACATTTATCACAAAGACTTATGACCCTTAATGATTAAGTAGGGTTTTTTTTTTTTTTTTTTTTTTTTTAACAAAAAAGGATTTCAGTAAATATTTGCAGAGCTGCACCAAGTGTCCAGCTCTCCTGACACGGAATGGCCGGGAGTGTATTAAGTCGGGTGGCGGGGGGAGGCCCCTTCACCTCGCCCATACTGCTCCCACCTGCCCCCCCTAAAACTGCTAACAAATTGTCATGGGTTTGGCAGGGAAACCTGAAAGAAACCACATGTACTCCTTTTTCTGTCACATCTACCTCTTTTCTTCCTCTTCCCTTATGCCTTTGCTCTCTTTTTTAAAATACTCTGGAATCACTCTTCAGGGCGTACTGAAACCAAGCTAGGGCTGAAGGCTTTGTAATTACACAGCAACTGCTGGTTTTCTCTCCTTTGTAAGTTCTTATTCATAGAGTATGGTCCTAGCCGGGTGGATCATACAACAGTAAGTGATGAACCGCTTCAGAAGATCTTCTCACAACGATGACACTTACGGGGTTTCTCTTTGGTATAATTTTTCAGATGCTTGGCAGGAGGTTTCCTCTGGCAAAGAGTTTCCTCAGGACTTACATTCAAAAGGCTTCTCCTCAGTATGAGTTCTCTGGTGCTGACTGAGGGAAGTCCATTTGCAAAAGGCTTTCCCACATGTCTGACGCTCACAGGGTTTCTCCCCAATACGAATACTTAGGGGGCGGGGGGAGCGATGAATGAAGGCTGAGCGTGCGTCCACATTCACTGTGTTCACAAGGTTTTCCCCACTGTGACTCCTTGTGCTGACTTCGGGAAAAGAGGTCACAGAAGGCTCTCTGATCTTCTTCACACTCCAAGGGTTCTCCTGCAGTGTGGACTCTATCATGCCAGAAATAAAAGCGGTGACTGGAGGCCTTTCCACAGCACTGCATTCAGGGCTTCTCTCCTGGGAAAACACGCGATCAGCAAGAGAACAGCGGTCACAAGAGGCTTACCCGCTCACTTTGTACTTGAAGACACTTTCTCTTGGGTGGGCAAAACTATTCTGGACAAAGCGGAGCTGTCCCTGATTCTCCTCCGTTCCTGGCATTCATAAAGCTTCTCCCAGCGTGAATCTGCCTGTGCCACGGGAGGTCTGGCCCGCAGCCGAAAGCCCTACTGCACTGGGAAACTCTCCCATGGCTTCACTTGAGGTAAACCCTCACGTGCTCACGGAGGCCCGCCTTCTTGAGAAAGGCTTTCTCACGTTCAGTGCAGTCCCGGGCTTCCCTTCAGCACAACTGCTGTTGCCAAACACGCCACCATCTGTTGAACCTTCCTCTCATAGATTCTTCCCATAGACCACCGATGCTTTACGTGGACTGTGTGAGTGGTTCACGGAAGGCGCCCCACTGAGACTTGCTCCCGTGAAAGCCTCGAAGGCAGATTAGCTGTGCTTGGAGCTCACCTTCCCCGGGAGCCTCTCCGTGTGGCTCAAGTAGCCCTCCGCTGGCCCTCGTTGTTCCCGGTTCACCCCAACCATGAGCCCCATGAGAAGCTCTGAGTCAACCAAGCCTGGAGTGAGGCTGCCTCCCACAAGCGGAAGGCTTTATGGTCTCAGTTTGTGCTTTCTTGCCTAAAGGAAATCGGATACACAAAAGGCCCCCCACGCTCAGGGCCCAGTGTGGTTTCTCCCCACCGTGAAGGGCCCGGTGCTGGACAAGTCCACAGCTGACCACAGAGTTCCTCCCACCCTCCCTGCAGGTAAGGGCCTTCTTCGCCCCATGGCATCTGCTGACCTTCACAAATCAGGCCAGGCTCCTTACTTTCTAAAAAAATTTTCTCCACTCCACTGCTTCTGCATCTGGTCAAGATTTATACTACCCAGAAGTTTCTCCTACAGGGACTCTTGCTCTGGTGTTGCCGTGTTGCCCAGATGGTGTTCCCCGTGGCTCAGCCAGGTGCAAAGATGTCTGTCAAGAATGGGCCACATGTGTCACAGGGGTGAGCCTTTCGGGGGGAAGGACCTGCCTGGGGAGTTCTCATCTGTGACACCCACTGATGGGGAGCATCAGAAGGTGTAGCCTCATCCTTCACTGCATGCCGACAGCCTGACGGAAGATAAATGCCGGTGAAGTGCAGGTTTAATTGGTGGCCTGTGGCACCCCATAACAAATGTGTGTCTGATGCAACCAGGAAGTAGTCCATGGGGCCGCTGGCACGATAGGGGAGCCAGAATCAGGATGAGGAAGGGCAGCTGTGTGCCGCGGGTCTCTAAAGGTCAGAGAATGAAGGAGACCACACAGGGAGAGGGGACAAGGATGGATGGAGTATAGGATAAGGAGAGGCAGGGGCTCCAAACCACTCCCCTGCCAGTGGTCGTCCGGCAAGGCCTTGTTCCTTGTGACGGTGAGTGCTGTGCAAAAGGGTCTGTCCCGGGCCAGAAAATTCTGGTTGGAATGGAATACTTTGTTTTCAAGGAAAATTGAAGGATATGAGTACAACTCACGACCTGTTAAAAAGAGCCAATGCCGCAAAGCACTGCATGGAGCACCACGAGGGGAAAAGGTGTGGAGATGGGAAGGGCGGGGGACCAACAGGTGACTGAGGACAGAGTAAAAGTGGTAAGTGGGCAAAGTGTCACAAACGGGGAAGAAAACGTGGGATGAGGTCAGCCGCTGGTTGTGGCATCAGAACGCTAGGAGATACAGCACAGGTTGCTGGTAGGAGGCGAAGCCAGCCCTGATGCGACCATTCCCGTGGCTTCCACTCACCGGGGCCGGGCCTCCTTCAGGTCTTCTCTGCTGTAGCTGCCACTGCATCTACCTTCTCAGGCACCCTGCGTTCCCCTCCGGCTGCATTTGGGAAACAACATGGGTCCTGGAAACTGCAAGTCCTACGGGGAAAGAAGAGCTGGTTGAGTGGCTAGCAGTACCCACAGTGACCCTCTCCAGAAGGAAGAAAATTAAGTATTTAAAAAACAATCTTCGACACAGTCTTGCAGGAACAGCTCACTGTTCTTCACAAGGAGTGACCGCACGGTGCCTGCGATTCTTGAAGAGTCAGGCCCCAGGATATGTCAATTAGAGGAAGCAGGGAGACTCTGGGCAGACTCTGAGAGATCAGGGACTTGGGTAATCACCCGGCCAAGGTGTGGCCAGGCCATATTTGTTGGGCAGAATACAAGACTCCTCACCCCCAAATCCTTCATTTCAAAGCTTTGGGACAGAAGAGGCTGGGGCTGCTCTAAGAGAAGAGGAAACAGTGTTCATTGCCCAGCTCTGGTACCCATACCACCTAGTCCAGGGAGCTAAGGAAAGGGATCATGCCATGATGGTACTGTCAGACAGAAAGCTGCCCTCTGGGGAAAAAGGAAAGAGCAAAACTCAGCCCAGGAAATTGGGAATCATACCTACCCCCAGGTATCCATGTCCCTGTTAAGTCTTTCCAGCCGAGCATGGGCTGAACCTAAAAATTCCTTTTTAATGAACAGATTATGGCAAAAATGATAGGATGTCACTTCTGAGAATAAGTTACAAAAATACCAGCCTCTATATTGGATGCTGTCTCTTGCTCATGGGAATCAGCTGCTGTGTGGTGATCTACTTATGGAGAAGACATCATAGCAAGAGACTGAGGGAGGGTTCGGGACAAAAGCCAACAAGAAAATGACTACTTAGTCCAACAGCCTCCTGCTCGTGTGCATGACCTTGACAGGAGGTTCATCTCCAGTTGAGCCTTCAGATGAGACAGCAGCCCTGGAGAGTCTGACAACAAGGTTATGAAAGACCTTGAGCTAAAGATACCCACGTGAGATATGCCTGATTTCTGACTCACAGAAACTGTGAGATAATACACGTTTGTCGTCATCCCACTAACCTCTGGGATAATTTGCCACATAGCAACAGATAACCACAGCAGGGCCTTACCCAGTGAGGACACAAGTGCAAAGTTCTCCAGCATCACATCACGGTACAGGAGTCTCTGAGCCTCCTCAAGGAGCTCCCACTCCTCCCGGGAGAAGTACACGAACACATCCTCAAAGGTCACACAGCCCTGTCGTGATGGGGGGACAGTTGAGCCACAGGCAAGAGGACTCCCCAGTCAATCCACTCACACGACCACCCCGGTCCCTCTCCTCCCAGCTCCTGACTCAGAGGAGACACCAGGTCTTGGCGCCACTAGTGCCTACTCTCTTCTCACGTCCCTCTGAGCACTGTGTGCAGAGCAGAGAGCCAGGCAGGTGGACAGGTGGGTACTGGGTAAGCTCTGGATGCCAAACACTCGTGCTGGCCAGTTCTCCTGGTGTCCTCCAGACCATGCCTCCCAGACAACCAAACTTGGGCTCAGCCTTCTCCCAGAAGCCCCCACTACTAGGGCCTCAGGGCTCTCAGTTCATTTCTTCTCTCACTTCCAGTCTCCACCGTCGAGTGACGTCTGCGTCAGCCCCCCTCTCCTCAGCTCCAAACTTGCAGCAGAGAGGCACAGCCTCCCGGCCTGCCATTCCACTGCTCTCTGCTCCCAAAAGACACAACGGAGGCTCTGTTCACTTCCAGCTCAACCCCACGTCCAAGTTCCCCGTTCCCTTGCGCCTGCTCCCGTGACTGGGTCGCCCTTCCAGTGTTGTTCCCTGGGCCGTCCGTAACCCGAACACACGCGCCCTAGATCAGGATCCTGGGCCAGAGGGCCCTCCTCCAGGGACTCCACGACCGAGAACCGGGGGAGGTAAGGCAGAGCCTCACCGCCACCATCGGCCACAAGGAGGAGCGGTGACCGTGAGGGTGACCCTTCACTCACCTGCGCCGGATTCATCCGTGCTGCCGCCCCTGCCACCACCGGGGGACCGGGTGGGCCAAGCGGGACCCTGAGAGGCGGGTGACCAGTGCGGGTCCCGAAGGCTTAGCCTGGGCGGGGTCGCCTGCAGCTGCTGGTCGCGCTCCGAGCCTCGCTAGACGACGGTGTAAGTGCTCGCAAGGCTCGGGCCGCCGCCTTCGGGGACCTCGGGGACGGAGCGCGGGGGCGGGGGGCCGGAGAAGGCGCAGTCCCTGCGGCGCCCGTCCCACAGCCGGGCACAGTCTAGGGGAGATGGAGCCGACGCCTGGGCGTCACGACTCGCACAGGGCGCGGGGGCGGTCCCCGCAACGTCACTCTACCGCCCGGCGCGGCCCCGAGTGGCCCGGCGTGCGCCCCAGTCCACGTGGTCGTGGGCCGACCAGCCGCCGCTCACTGAGGGATGCGCTCCTGCGGCGCGACCGGAAGTCCCGCCCCGACCCCGCAGGAAACGCCCCTCCCGGGCGTCTGCGGCCCCTTCCCCAGGGCGGAAGCGCGCAGCACCCATTTCTGGGTAACGTAGTTTGCGCGCGCGCGCCACTTCCTGTCCCCACGACAACGACAAGGGCCTGCGGGAACGCGCCGGGAATAGAGCCCCAGGTTTCCCAGTAAAGAAAAGCGCCCCAATTCCTGTGGGCGAGGGGCGAAGCCTCGTCCCCAGGAACTGGCGTCGCGGAACCAGGGGACCTCTCTGTGGCCCGCCGCGACCCGATGTGTCAGAAACTGCGAACGGGGATCAGCGCTGCCTTAAGGATCCTGCCGCGGTGCCCAGGTTTGAGAACCACAGCTCTACCGTGACGAGACTGGGCACTAAGTCTCTCGGAACTTGAAGTGCCTGTCACGCGGTTAGTGCTCAGTAAGTACCTAGTATTGTCATTGTCGTTACCATTAACACGCTGCAGAGGGAGGCGCGGTCGGGGTCGCCTCTTCGTAGGATCCTTGGCATTGCTCATGGAAACAGAAAATACAAGGACTTCTTGATTCGCAAAGCAGCCTCACAGGTCTTGATGACAAATTTTACATAAAAGCACAGATTTGAACTATTTGGCTTATTTCGTTTTTTTGTAAAGAACGCGGCAGGAGGGTTTCGTAAACTACAGGGAGGCACGTTACCCAAGACGCGCATTATTACAGGTCTCATGATTCAGATCTAGGGAATATCATGACCCACTGCTGTCAGGCCTAAGTGGAGGGCGGAGTTGACATGGTCTCACGTTTGTGGCGTGACTTTCATCTAGTTCACAGTACCCAGGACCTCTGTCTCTCCCCCGTTGTGCCCTTCCGACACTCAGGGCAGGTAGGCCCAGGTACAGATATGATTATGAAGCTCAGAGGCTTCAGGTCCTTATCAAAACATCGTCACCAGCAGCCCATCACCTGAACTTGCAGTTCCCAAAGGGGCACTGAATCCTGGGGAGGTGTGAAATATAAGACCCCTGAGGATATCCCCAGAATTGTGCACAAATGTGAGGACGATTTCACAGTCGCTTCTGTGTATATTCCGTTGGTCACGGCTCATTCACATGGTCCCAACATAAGTGTAAGGAAAGCTGAGATACATCCCCGGTGTCCAGGCAGAGAAAATGGGATTAGTAAGCATCCAGCCACCTTCTGTCACAATCCATCAATTTGGTCACCAGATACATATTTTTATATTGCTCCTATGCATTCTGTACTGTCACTCTTTTATTATTCCAACAACTCAAACCCCATCTAAATACTGAAACCATCTCACTGATACACTCTCTGCTGTGTGTTGTTCTTTGCATCAGTTTCAAACACTATTCCTTAACACCAGGAAACTATCAACACAAAGTAAATTACTTCCACTCACATCCAGTGTATGGTGGGTCAGGAACACATGGAAAGACACAGTGAAGGTGCCAAAAACAATCATCCACATAGATTTTTATACTCCCAATAGTGTTTTTCAAGAAAGAGCCTGAAATAAGACTGTATGAGGCCTAAAATGAAAAATTTAACAGAAAACTAACCCACACAAAATGAATCCTGAAGTTTACATTTAAAATTTGATCAAAGGGGGCACCTGAGTGGCTCAATCAGTTAAGCATCCAACTCTTGGTTTTGGCTCAGGTCATGATCTCACAGGTTTTTTTTTTTTTTTTCGTTAAAGTTTATTATTTTGAGAGAGAGAGAGAGAGATGGCATACAAGGTGGGGAGGGGCAGAGAGAGAGAGGAACGGAGGGAGGGAGAAAGAGAATCCCAACCAAGAATGATCTCACAGTTCTTGAGTTCGAGCCCTGCATCTGGCTCTCACTGACAGTGCGAAATCTGCTTCAGAGCCCCCTTCTCTCTCTGCCCTCTCCCTGCTTTCTTGTTCTCTGTCTCAAAATAAACTCTTAAAAAAAAAAAGAAACATTAAAGTTTCATCAAAGGAAAGTGATGCCAGGTGAAAGGTGTGCACCGACAAAAGGAATGAAGATCCAGGAGAAAGATGATCTGTGAATTAATACAATTACTCACTGTATAACACATGAACAACATCTCTTTTTTTTTTTTTTTTAATTTTTTTTAAATTTTTTTTTTTAACGTTTATTTATTTTTGAGACAGAGAGAGACAGAGCATGAACAGGGGAGGGTCAGAGAGAGGGAGACACAGAATCTGAAGCAGGCTCCAGGCTCTGAGCTGTCAGCACAGAGCCCGATGCGGGGCTCGAACTCACGGAGCGTGAGATCATGACCTGAGCCGAAGTCGGACGCTTAACCGACTGAGCCACCCAGGCGCCCCCAACATCTCCTTTTTGAGTAAAATGATAGAATGACAATGCAGTCCTCAATAATATCCTTTATATTGTGCAAGAGAAGGGGAAATGTATTAATGCTATATTCTGTTGTTACAGACATGTTTTATAATTTTTAGCTTAAAGACGAATAAAATAGGACCAGATACATTCCCAACTAAAAGCAAAGTTTAGGGGCACCTGGGTGGCTCAGTCGGTTGAGTGTCCACCTTCGGCTCAGGTCATGATCTCACAGTCTGTGAGTTCGAGCCCTGCGTCGGGCTCTGTGCTGACAGCTCAGAGCCTGGAGCCTGCTTTGGATTCTGTATCTCCCTCTCTCTCTGCCCTTCCCCCATTTACTCTCTCTCCTTCAAAAATAAATAAACATTAAAAAAAATTTTAAAGGAAAGTTTGGAATGCAAATTGTACAAATTTTTAAAAGAAAGTATAAGTAACAGAACTGAAGCAAAGATAAGCACAAAATAGGAAGATGAATTTGAACCCAAACATACCAGCTATCACATGAAATGAGTATGGAATAAATGTTTGAATTAGTAATTTTTGGTGGGTTGAAAAATATCTGGCAACATTCAGTTTATAAGTCATACTTGTAAGATATTATAGAGATAGGTGAAATAAAAGTTTGGAAATATATACCTTACAATTATTAAGTTAAAAACACACAAAAAAATGTGTTTGTACCTGAAAAATAGATACAAAGAAAAAAACATCAACTGGGAGACATATCTTAAATTATTTAAAATTTTTCTTATTAAGTTTATTTTTGAGAGCGCAAGTGAGGGGGGGAGGGGCAGACAGTGAGGGAGAGAGAGAGAATCCCAAGCAGGCTCTGCACTGTCAACATAGAGCCTGATGTGGGGCTCAAACTCATGAACCATGAGATCATGACCTGAGCTGAAGTTGGACGCTTAACTGACTGAGCCACCCAGGCGCCCATGTATACAATTCTTAACATCATTTCAAACTACATAGTTTGAAACAACAATTGTACTGTAAGAATAGAGTTAAATCTTGGATATTCTCCTATGTTATCTCAGTAACTGATTTTTAAAAGGCAGGTGTAACATTGTAAGGTTGCCTTAGATTCACACACCAAGGTGGACAAATCTGGCCTGATGGATACATAAAGAACTGCAGACACAGACGACAGGATGTTTGCTTTTTAGCACAAAGTAAGCGTGTATAAAACTGACGATACAGGGGCCCCTGGGTAGCTCAGTTGGTTAAGCATCCAACTCTTGATTTAGGCTCAGGTCATGATCTCACAGTCGTGAGATCGAGCCCCACGTGGGGCCCTACACTGGGAGATTCTCCCTCTGCCCCTTCCCCACTTGTGCACACACTCTCTATTGTAAATTAAGAGAAAAACCAACTGACTATATAGCATAATTTAAAAAAAAAATCTCTTCAACTTGCATGGAATGAAATAAAGAATGCAATCAGGGTAGAAAATATCTGAAAAAATTTAAACATGTGCTTGGAAAATTAGGTTCCAAAATACTAAATAACCCATGCCTAGAGTGGAAAGATAATACAAATAGAACTATATTTTTTGAAAACAAGGACATCCCCAGTGCCATCTTGACAGAACTTTTGTAAGTAGTCTGATGAACAGTATTCAGACAAGTTAGGAGAAATAGATGGGATCTACCCTTGAGTATGGGTTTGGGTTAGTCAGTGGACTTCTCTGCACTTAAGTTTTCTTATCACATGGAAGGGGTCTCTATGGTTCTTTAAAGTGCTCAATGTCTATTATTCAAAGCATACTTTTGTTTTAAAATTATTATAGAACAGAGGGCACCTGGATGGCTCAGTCAGTTAAGCATCCAACTCTTGGTTTTGGCTCAGGTTTATGAGATCAAGCCCCACATTGGGCTCTGCACTGACAGCACAAGAACCTGTTTGGGATTCTCGCTGTCTCTCTGCCCCTCCCCCACTTGCACTCTCTCAAAAATAAATATTAAAAAATATAAAATTATTATAGAATATTCAACTTGAAGCTTTACTTTACAGTATACCAAAAATGATGACATTCCTACATGTCCTCGTGAGGTGCAATTAATGAATTCCATTAAAAGGAACACCATTTAATGTGTATAATTAAAGGATGATGAGACAGATATACATTCATCCCCCAAATCTTTAAAAATAAAAGAATAATATATCCAGGTAATACATAAAAGCATCTGTAAAGCATTATTCCATTCATATACATTTCAAAATCAGACAAAAATAAACACCATTTGCAATACACATTTAAGTTGTCAAACTACAAAGAAAAGAGAATGAGTAAAGCAAAATTCCGGATGGTGTTCTCTGAAATGAAGGACAGGATTTGCAATCTTGTGGGTTCATACCTGGCATGCTAAGATTGCCATGTTCCATTTTTCACTGGGGGGAGGGGATGCATTAGTATTAATTTATTGCATTGATATTTTTTCCTCTTTTTCATACATGTGTAATTCAATGAGATTAAATGGGCAAACCTTAGAAGTGTAGTTTGAAGTCTCCTTATTTGTGTTTCATGTGCAGCCCCTGGTGTGCAGAGAGAGCATGCCCCGTAACTTCTCAGCACGTATTGGCCTCACCTAAGACTGCACAAACATGACCGCTAGTATGTTATCACCACGGATTAGGTTTTCCTGGTCATGAACCCATCTACAGAATTCTGCAGGATTACTACCTTGTGTCCAATGTACATCTCCCCTCCGAGCGTTGTTGCGTGGATGCAGCAGTCTTAATCTCTGTGCTTCCCTCCAATGAATGAATGGAAGAAATTAAGCTCCTTAGAGATAACTGGCATCCGAATTATTTCCAGTTCGTGATTATGAAATTGTTACAAACTTTTGTGTATAGGCATTTTGGTGTAAAAAGCACTTGTTCCTAATGGGTATGCCCCAAAGTGATTAGCTTGGTTATAAAATGTTTAAAAGTATTGTAAAATCTTTACCTCAGACCATATATAAGTATTAACTCAAAATGGGCCTAGACCATAACGTAATTATGAAAACCATAAAATGTCTAGAAGAAAGCATAACTCAAAGTTTTGCAACCTTGCATTGGACAAGCTCCTAAAATTAGAGAGTTTGACACAAAAAGGACACATCAAACAAACAAAAAACAATGAATTATTGATTACATTAAGGTTAAAAACATCTGTTCATCAAAAGACACCACTAAAACAAAGAGATAAGCCAACAATTGAGAGAAACTAGTTGCAAAACACACATCTGATAAAAGAGTAGCATCCAGAATATTAAATTCTGACAAACCATGTTAGAAAAAAATAAAAAAAAAAATTTTTAACATTTACTTACTTTTGAGAGACAGAGAGCACAAGTAGGGGAGGGGCAGAGACAGAGAGAGAGACACAAAATCTGAAGCAGCCTCCAGGCTCTGAGCTGTCAGCACAGAGCCCAACGTGGGGCTTGAACCCATGAACCGTGAGATCGTGACCTGAGCCGAAGTCGGACATGTAACTGACTGAGCCATCCAGGTGCCCTGGAAAAAATTTTATTTAAAAAAAAATTTTTTTTTTTACATTTATTTATTTTTGAGAGAGAGAGAGAGAGAGTGCCTGAGCAGGGGAGGGGCAGACAGAGAGGGAGACATAGAATCAGAAGCAGGCTTCACACTCCGAGCTGTCAGCACAGAGCCTGATGTGGGGCTTGAACCCATGAACCGTGAGACCGTGACCTGAGCCAAAGTCGGAAGATTAACCGACTGAGCCACCCAGGCGCCCCTGGAAAAAATTTTCTAATGGGCAAAGAAAGGATTTGATCAAGCAACCAAAGATCTATGAATGACCATTGAACAGGTGCTCAGTATCATGAGTCATTCTGGCAATGCCACCTAAAACTATGCTACAGTAATGAAGCACCTGCTAGAATTGCTAAAATTAAAAAGACCGGCAATACCAAGTGCTGCTGAGGATGCAGAACAGCTAGCATTCCCATACATTGTTGGCGAGAACGCCAACTGGGACGGCCATTTCAGAACGACTGGCAGTTCCCTACACAGGCAGCTGTACATGTGCTACAGGACACTGCACTCCTCCAGTTATGCAAGTGAAAATGTCTCCTTCCAAACATCTATTGAAATATTCAGGGAAGTTTTGTTCACAATAGTCCAAAACATGGAAATGTTTTCCATAAACTGGAAATGGATGAAGAAATTATAGCACATACAGAAAACAAGAGACTACTCGGTTTTATGTAAAAGAAATAGAAACAACATGGCTGAATCTTAAAATACCTGGAAAAAAAAAAAAAAAGACCACATATTAAGTGATTCCATTCATTTGGTATTCTAAAAAAAAACCAGATCAGTGGCTCCTAAGGCTGGGGTTTTGGAGAGGGATTGGACTACATGAAGGAACACTTGGGAGTAATGCAAGTATTTCACATCTTGATGGTGATGATGGTCACAAAACTGTATATATATTTTTCAAAATTAATCAAGATATATTCTCTAAAAAAATTTTTAATGTTTATTGATTTTTTGAGAGAGACACACAGAGAGCAAGTGGAGGAGGGGCAGAGAGATAAAGAGGAAGACACAGAATCCGAAGTGGGCTCCAGGCTCTGAGCTGTCAGCACAGAGCCTGGCGTGGGGCTCCAACTCACAAACTGTGAGATCATGACCTGAGCCAAAACCAAGAGACGGATGCTTAACCAACTGAGCCATCCAGGCGCCCCAAGATATATTCTTAAAAGTGAGATGATTAAATGCAAATTATACTTCAATACATTTTTTAAATTAATAAGGGATATTTAAAGTTTAAGATAACGTGATTCAGTTCAGATACTTCCCTAGACTTGTCCAAAAGAACAAGGAAGGAATGTAAAGAAAGTATGCAAGAAAGCAGTAAAAATTTTGTTCTATGGTAGGTGAAAATTTTGGGAGAAAGACTTAGAAAAGAGAATGGCAAAAAAAAAAAAAGAAGAAAGAAAATGGCATATCATTTTATTTTATTTTTTTTTAACGTTTATTTATTTTTGAGACAGAGAGAGACAGAGCATGAACGGGGGAGGGGCAGAGAGAGAGGGAGACACAGAATCGGAAGCAGGCTCCAGGCTCCGAGCCATCAGCCCAGAGCCCGACGCGGGGCTCGAACTCACGGACCGCGAGATCGTGACCTGAGCTGAAGTCGGACGCTTAACCGACTGCGCCACCCAGGCGCCCCTGGCATATCATTTTATAGGCTGAACATATTAACATCACAAGGGGAAAGCTGCAGAGAGCCATGGTGTGGGGCAGGTAGCACAGAACCCATGGGGAAATGCACACTGGGGTTGCCATGATGTAGGAAGAATAACACAAAATTTCACCTGAGGTTCCTTTCATCAGTGAGAAGCAGTGGAGTGGAGGTCCGGAAATGGTGATAACAAAGCCAGAAAATAGTGTTCATCTGAATAGCTGAATTCTTCAGATATTTTAGCTTACTTTACGAACATCTAGGATTTCGCCCGTGTAGAGAAGAGCTGCTTGAAGAAAATGGGTCAGAAAAGATGATGATAAGGGCAGGTATTTGGTGGAGAAAGCAAGTATGTTCAAGCAGTAAGTATAAAAATCGGAACCCCGAGAAGGCTAAAATGATGCTGAAAAACATGAACACACTTGGAAGTGAGGAGTAGGCAGAGGTTTGTGGCGTGGGGGACATGGGGATCCAGGCGTTTCCAGAATTCCCCCACAGCCGGAAGCAGCTCAAAACGTGGGGCTTACAGTGACCCTGGGTCTAGGGTCTGGCATGGCTGCTGCCACAGAATGGGGCAAGCAGGGGGCTTTTGGGGGAGTGTGGAGTAGTATCTACATGTGAGAGTGGGAAAACGAAACCCGGGGGGGGGGGGGACAGCAAATGTGGAAACAGAACTTGTTCCTTTAGATATTTTATGGCAGAAAACCGGGAGAGGATTACTGGGGCCTGGGGGTATACCTGAGACATGAGCTTGGAATGCACAGGAGTGAGGGCAGGCAGGGAGCCGGACAAGGGGGAAGGCCCTACGATTTCCATTAGTGAGGGGGCTGACGTCACGGGCAAGTGTGGCTCCTTCCTGCTGGGGACCCTCTGGTAAGACTTGTGGGAAAGTGGGTTATACAGGGAACGGAGGAACCAACAGTGTTGGCTACAGAAACTCCCTTGCAAGACCTCAGTCCATCTGTGTCTACACTGGGATCGCATCTTCAGTGTGATGGCCAGCTGGCATTGGCAGATCAAGTAATCAATACACCTTTATAACGGTATCTGCAGAGGCCCTTTTGGCAGAGAAGTTAATACCATACCCAGAAATAACTATCAATCCCAGTAAGGACGAATCACTTCCCCACAGTAAGAAACAGACCTGATGTAAGCAATCTGCCACCAAGTGGCAGTTTGGTCTCCTAGAGAACGTATCGTATCATGATCTTAGCGTCGGTCTTTGTAACTGGCACGTCAGAGGTTCAGTTAGTGAAGTGGCTATTTCAGTTGTGGGGAGGCGGACGCCATGCTGCAGGGCTCACCTAAAAGCTCCATTTCCGCCACCCCAAGGTGCAAAGACTGGGAAGGCTGAGGGCTGAGCCTGGCTAACCTCGACTACTCTGCAATGGGTGCCTGCAGGCGCTGATGGGGAACACACGTATCCCTTCACTGCACCCCCTCTAGTAACTGCGTGCTCCTGTTCCGTACAAACGTATCACTTGTCTGCTACTCTTGATTCTTCAGTGCTGCTCAACAACCAGACAAGCCATCTGCCACAAAAGTACACATATTGCCTTACTTCAGGCCACCTGTCCTAATGCAAAAGTGATACCCAATTGTCCTGGTCCGAGATCTGGCCACAGAGAGGACTTCTCCACACCAGCAGCCTTCGGGGCCACTCTAAGTGAGATGTGATGTATCACCAGTTCCTTTGCAGCCAACCTCCCACTCGCCCCCAAAGAGGAAGGAGATCCATCTGTAACCAAGGCCTGGGTTTTTCCTAATCAACTAGCCAACCAAAGGGGCAAGAGTCTAGTTCCACTTTTGATGTTTGGTTGTTGCCCACTTTTGATCCCCACTGTCCCCTTCTGCACCCCCGCCCCCCCCCAATTTGGGGAACCTGATAAAAAAGCCCATAGGCTCCTTCCCTTTGTGCAGGGGGGAGAGCTAAATGTGCACCCTCACCTAGTACCAAAGCCCAAGGAGGTGATCCGAGGTGGGGTTCTGCTTCCACATCCAGGATAGTGTCATGCAAACCCAGGGGAGGAGCTAATCTTCCAACTGCATCCGGAAGCAATGAGAGTGGCTGGCACTTCATTCCCTGCCCCCTCCCCAAAGACGGGTCAACAAATTACTCAAGCCCAACAGACATAAAACGACTGGATAAAACAAATTTAAAAACAACAGAGCCTCAGGGACCTGTGGGGATAATGAAAAAAAGTAACATTCATATTGCTGACGTCCCAGAAAGGAAGCAGAAAGAGGGTGGAGCTAAACATAATACTGGAATAAATAAAGGTTGAAAATCCCCCCAAATTGGCAAAAGGCAATTTCAAAAACCTAAAGAAACCCCAAACAGGATGAACAAAAAATTTCTACACCAGGACACAAAATAATTAAATTTCTCAAAACTAAAGACAGACCAACATTTTAAAAGCAGCTAGAGGGAAATGACATACTATCTGTAGGGGAACAGAATGGCAGATTTCTCACCTGAAACCACAGGAGGTCTGAAGGTAGTGAAGTAACATTTTTCAAGTACTAAGAATTGCCAACCATGAACCCTATATGACATCAAAATTTCCGTCAAGGATGAGGAAATAAAGCCATTCTCAGATGAAAGAAAACAAAGAACGTGTGTCACCAGGAGACCTACCCTGAAAGAAGGGCTACAGGAAATTCTCCAAACAGAAAGGAAATGAAACTTTAACGAAAGGGTAAGAAACAGGTAAACTGTTTAAAAGCCCTTCTCATGAGCTTTTAAAAATGTTTGACAGGTGCCCCTGGGTGGCTGTCAGTTGAGCATTGGACTTGGGTTCAGGTCATGATCTCGTGGTTTTTGAGTTCAAGCCCCGTGTGGGGCTTTGTGCTGACAGTTCAGAGCCTGGAGCCTGCTTCAGATTCTGTCTGTCTGTCTCTCTTCCCCCCGCCCCTTACACTTGTGTGCACGTATACGTTCTCTCTCTCTCACAGAAATAATAAATAAATGAATTAACTGAAAAACTAAAATTAAAATATTAAAAAAATTAAAATGTTTGACAACTGAAACAAAAATTGTAACATCATTCAATATGGTCCTCAACACGGGAAGAGTAAACACCCAAGACAACTAAAAGAATAGTGAGCGTGAAGGGACCTAATAGAACTAAGGTTTCTACATTGCACTTAACTGGTAAATGTTGTTGAGAGGAGACTGTGATAAATTGCACACGTACATTTTAATACCTAGAGCAACGACTTAAAAATAAAAAGGAAAAAAGAAATATACCCCCAAACCACTATATGTGAATCAAAGTTGAATTCTAAAATATGTCCAGGGACCTAGAAGAAGGCAAGGAACACTTTGCCCACCCCCACAAAAACCAAAACAGCAAAACAGGAATAAGAAACGGGAAAAATTAAAAATCGAAGAAGAAAAATGACATTTAGTCCCAACATGTCAGTAACGACTTCAAGTATAAATGGTCTAACATGCCAATTAAAAGACACACTGTCAAAGTGTTAGGGGAAAAAATGCAGGATCCCTCGTATGCTACCCACAAAAAATTTACCTCAAATGTAACAATATAGGTATGTTAAAGTAAAAGAGATGCACAAATATAAACCATATAAATAGTAATAAAAGTCCAGCAGTGGCTATGTTAATACCAGATAAAGTATACTTCACAGCCATGAAAATTAACAGGGACAAAGAGGGATATTAGTTACATAATGATACAAGGGTCAACATACCAAAAAAGATAGAGCCATCATAAATGTATATGCACCAAACAAGAAAACATTGCAACACACAAAGCAAAAGGTAACAGAACAGAAAGAAAGAGACAATTCCACAATTATAGTTGAGGATTTTAATGCTCCTTGTTCAGTGACTGATAGAAACACTAGGCACAAAATCAGCAAGGATATGGAAAATCTGAGTAACACCAATAACCAGCAGAATCTCACATTTATTGAACACCCAACAACAGCAGAATATATCTATATCTGTATCTATATCTATAGCTATCTATAGATATAGATCTATCTTTTTCAAGCACCCATGGAACATTTAACAAGAATGTTGTTTATGGCTCATCTGTTTGTGGGTCATAAAGTACACCTCAACAAATGTAAATGTTCTGAAATCACTCAGACCACATATGAAACTAGAAATAACAGAAAAATAATAAAATATTCCAAACACTTGGGTATTAACGAGCACCCTTCTAAATAATCCATGGGTCACAGAGGAAGTCTCCAATAGAATCAAGAATTATTTAAACTGAATGAAAGTGAATTCAAAACATATGAAAATTTCTGGGCTGGAACTCCAACAGTGATGCGGGAAATGCACAGAACCAAAGGCTTCTTACATTAGAAAAGAAAAAACAAACCTTACCATCTCAAAAAACTACATAGAGCTAAATAAAACCAGAAAGAGTAGAATAATAAACACCAGAGAAGAAACTGAGAATAGAAATAGAAAAAAATCAGTGATATAAAAAGCTAGTTTTTTGAAATAGTCAATAAAATTGATAAAATCTAAGAAGTAAGTAGAAAGAACAAATATCCATTTCTAATATCAGGAATAAAACAGGAGATATAATCATAGGTCTTCCTATCATGAAAATAATAATAAAGGAATACTTCAAACAATTCCACAATTTAGTTAGAAGACTTAGATGAAATGGAACAACTCCTCCAGAGTTCTATCAAAACCCACCTGATATAAAATAACAACTCTCAATAGTCCTCTACCAATTAAGTTGAACGAATGTGTTATTAAAAGTATCCCAAAGATAGGGCACCTGGGTGGCTCAGTCAGTTGAGCATCCCACATCGACTCGGGTCATACTCTCACAGCTTGTGGGTTCGAGCCCCGTGTCGGGCTCTGTGCTGACAGCTCGGAGCCTGGAGCCCTGCTTCGGATTCTGTGTCTCCCTCTCTCTTTGCCCCTCCCCTGCTCGTGCTCTGTCTCTGTCTCTCTCTCTCTCAAGAATAAATAAACATTAAAAAAAAATTCTTTAAAAAAAAAAGTATCCCAAAGAGAAATCTCCAGGCCCAAATGATTTCACTGGACAATTCTACCAGATATTTAAGTAAGAAATAACACGAATTTTAAGAAATCTCATCCAGGAAAGAAAAGAAATAAAAGAAAAAGAAAAGAAGAGGAGGAACACTTCCTAGTTCATTTTGGGAGGCACATAATCTGCAGACACTGATATTAGTACAAAAAAATTATACACCAATATGCTTATGATTTTAGACACAAAATTCCCCAATAAAACATTAGCAAACAGAATGCTGCTACACTACATTTATATTCCATGACCTGGTGCAGTTTACTGCAAGGAAGCAAGGAGGCAAGGCCAGTTCAACATTCAAAACCAGTCAAAGCAATCTGTCATATCAACAGGCTACAGAAGAAAAATCACATGGTCACATCACCCAAAGGAGAAAAAACATTTGGCAAAATTCAATACCCTTTCAATGAAAGCTCTTAGTAAATTAAGAGGGTGTCTTTCCAAACTAGACAGAGAACACCTATATATATATATATATATATATATATGTATACATATACATATGCGTATACATATATATAAAAGAGACAAACCAAAAAATAGACTCTTAATTATTGACAACAAACAGATAGTTAACAGAGGGAAGGTGGTTGGGAAGGATGTATTAGGTGAAGGGGATTAACAGTACACTTATCTCCAGGAATGAGTAATATACGGAAATGCTGAGTCACTATATTGTACACCTGAAACTAATATAATGCTGTTTGGTTTTTTTTTTAATTTTTTTTAATGTTTATTTATTTTCGAGAGAGACAGAGACAGAATGTGAGTGGGTTAGGGGCAGAGAGAGGGATCTGAAGCAGAATCCAAAGCAGGCTCCAGGCTCTGAGGTGTCAACACAGAGCCCAACGTGGGGCTTGAACTTACAAGCCATGAGATCATGACCTGAGGTGAAGTTGGACGCTCAACTGACCTAGCCACCCAGGTGCCCCAATATAATGCTGTTTGTTAACTGCACTGGAATTAAAATTTTTTAAAAAGTAAAACAACAAAAAACCCACAGCCATCATATTTAATAATCAACACTGAATGCTTTCTTCTTAACATTACAAACTAGGCAAGTATGTCCTCTTTCACCCTTTTATTTGACATTGTACTGCAAGTTCTAGCTAGTACAATAAAGACAGAAAAGGAAATGAAAGGGATACAGATTGGGAAGAAGACAAAAGATATTTGCAATTTGCTGATAACATTATTGTTTATGAAGAAAATCCTGAGGAATCTACACAAAATTCTGCTAGAATAAGTATTCAGCAAGGTCGCAGGAGGCAAGGTCAACATATCAAAATTAATCATATTTCTCTGCAACAGTAATGATCATGTACAAACTGGAATTAAAACCTCCATATAATATACAGTGACTCCAAAAAAAGTGCCAAAGTAAAAATCTAACAAAATTTGTTCAGTATTTACAAGTGGAAAATTACAAAACGCTAGTGAAATAAACCAAAAAAGATCTAAATAAATGAAGAGATATACCATGTTCATGGTGTGAGAGTCAAAATAATAAAGATGCCAAATCTCACAGAAATGATCCATAGACTAATGTAGTATCTATCAAATTCCCAGCAAGATGTTTCCTACATACAGACAAGCACATGATAAAGTGTTTACAGAAAGCCAAGGGAAAAAATTTGATATGGAAAGCTAAATCAATTTTAAAAAAGAATAAAGGAGAAATCACTTCACCCAATTTTAAGATTTACTAAAAGCTGCAGTAATCAAGATAGTTTGGTACTGGCAGAGGTTTAGATGTACAAATCAGTGGGATAACACAGAGACTCAGAAATAGACCAACATAAATATGCCCAACAGGTTTTTGATCAAGGAATAAACATAATTCAGTGGAGGCATAGTACTGTAGTCTAGTTTTCAACCAACGGTGCCAGTCAACTGAACATCCTTAAGCAAAAATACAAGAAAGAAACTCAACCTAAACCTCACATGATAATACAAAAATGAACTTGACATGGATCAGAGATTTATATGCAAAAACGACAAAACTTTTAGGAGAAAACACAGGAGAAAGTATTCAGGACAGAGAGCTTCCTTAAGACTTCTTAGACATGACCCGAAAAGGATTAAGAGGTGCCTTCACAATAATGCCATGAATCAATGTAACAAAAATGGCTTGGTCTATGACGGCAATACAAAAGTACACCTGTGGTGATTTAGGAGGCCCTGAGGAGGGTTCAAAGTGAATGCGTGATTATTTTTACATCTTTCTGTACAGCATATTTCTTAATGTGAGGTAATACTATCACAGGTAGGTCAAAGCAAAGCAAAGCAAAACAAAACAAAAAAAACCCACAAAAAAACAAAGAAGGAATTCCAAAAGACGCTGATAAAGGTACTGTTACTTACTACACTGGAAACCAAGGCCATGGAAACAACAGTGAAACTCACACACCCCTGCATGTGCACATGCCCATTTCATCTGCTAATATTCTAGTCAATTTCCTCAACAGTGAATCCTCACCCACCTTTCGTAGGATTAAAAATGGGATTCTTTCTCTCTGCTTTTTGGAGTTGCTCTTTATTTTTTTAGCTTAATTTAGCTATGTGTTTTCTTTTGTTTTGGCTCTAATTCGACCCATAGAAAACAAGTGAGGTGGACTCGGGAGAAGCCTCTCTAAATAGGATGGGAGAAGCTCAGGAACCACAATCAGAGGATTCATCTGAGAAGGTAACGCAGCTACACTGCCATCCTCGTCGTACAGAAAAATACAAAAAAACAACAGACAAGTAGATCAAGAGCACGTATAAACGGATGGTTAAGTACACCTGAAAAAAATTTTTTGCTTTTTAAAAAATCAAAGTCTTAAGAATGTGCTACAGTGGGCCCATTCATATGTACATTTTTATCTCCTGAAATATGAGTCTTTCATAACTCAAGTTTTCATATTTCTTGTTAAGACTTACGCTACTCAAAGGTAGGGATGATGCTGTAGAACAAAGGCCTTCGATAAAGGTTTTCAAGGGACTGTGGGGTCTGGGAGGCACCTTGTCCTATGGGCGACGGCTGAATAAAGCCATCTGTGAGTGTGAAAAATCATAAACATAAACATAAAAAAAATAAAGGTTTTCCACACACCCTCAACTGTCCCAACTGTCCCGACAATGGACAGCAGTGAAGGTATATACAAGGCAAAGGGGACAAGGCTCTCTGATCTCTGAAACACTGCCCCCCCCCCAAATAAGATAAGGAACAAGAAACTGCCATAGGCTTGTCACAGAAATATGAAAGAAACTGTGCGTGTGTTTCTCTTGTATCTCCTCCTCCTTTGTTTAAATATCCCTGAGATAATTTTGCAGCGTAAACTGAGCAGATGGGGCCAATGGTCATGCTAAGTGCACGAGAATGACTGGATCATGCTCTTGGAGGAGTTCTCAGATGTAGAATAAGGCTCTAGGCTGGGTGCACTTCCAGTATGACTCCTCAGATGACAACCGATATCCTCCAACAGAAGGGTTTCTCTTTGGTATGAACGATCGGATTCTGACTAAGAGGTTTCCTCAGTGGCTACATTCAAAAGTCTTTCCCCTGTGGAGCGCTTAGAGGGTGACCGAGGACTGCCCGCTCGCGAAGGGTCTCCCCACTTCTGCTGCGCTGCCACTGACAGGGTGTCTCCCAGTATGAATCCTCTGATGCTGAGTGAGGGAGGAGCTGCGACTGAAGGCCTTTCCACACTCGCTGCATTCATAGGGCTTCTCCCCGGTGTGGATGACGGAGTGTCGGATGAGGCTTGTGCTCCAGCAGAAGGTTTTCCCACACTCGACACATTCATAGGGCTTCTCTCCACTGTGAATCCGCTGGTGCCTCGTGAGCCCTGAGCGGCGGTTGAAGGCCTTCCCGCACTCAGAGCACTCGAAGGGCTTCTCCCCGGCGTGAATGCTGACGTGTCGGATGAGGTCCTTCCTAGTGCTAAAGGCTTTCCCACATTGTTTGCACTCAAAAGGTTTTTCTCCAATGTGGGCCCTTTTGTGCAAGATGAAAGTGTAGCAGTAGGTGAAGGCCTTTCCACACTCACTGCACTCATAGGGCTTCTCCCCGGTGTGGATGATGGCGTGTCGAATGAGGTTTGCCCTCTGGCAAAAGGCTTTGCCACACTGCACGCACTCATAGGGCTTCTCTCCACTGTGAATCCGCTGGTGCCTCGTGAGGTATGAGCGGCGGTTGAAGGCCTTCCCGCACTCCATGCACTCGTAGGGCTTCTCCTCAGTGTGGATGCTGAAGTGTCGGATGAGATCTGACCGATTGCTAAAGGCTTTCCCACATTCTTTGCACTCGTAGGGTTTTTCTCCGGTGTGGGCCCTTTTGTGCAAGATGAAAGTGGAACAGTGGGTGAAGGCCTTTCCACACTCACCGCACACGTAGGGCTTCTCGCCGGTGTGACTCCGCTGGTGCTGCTTGAGGTGTGACCGGCGGTAGAAGGCCTTCCCACACTCCAGGCACTTGTAGGGCTTCTCCCCCGTGTGGATGACATAGTGCTGAATGAGGTCTGTGCTGTCGCAAAAGGCTTTCCCACATTCGTTGCATTCAAAGGGTCTCACTCCACTGTGAATCTGCTGGTGCCACGTGAGGTGTGAGCGGCGGTTGAAGGCCTTCCCGCACTCCAGGCACTCGAAGGGCTTCTCTCCTGTGTGGATGATGTAGTGTCGAAGGAAACCTGTCTTATCTCGGAAGGCTTTTCCACATTCTTTGCACACAAAGGGTTTCTCTCCAGTGTGGCTCCTGTTATGCAAGACTAAATTGGAGCGGTGGGTGAAGGCCTTTCCACACTCGCTGCACTTATAAGGCTTCTCCCCAGTGTGAATCCGCTGGTGCCTCGTGAGGTGCGACCTGCGGTTGAAGGCCTTCCCGCACTCCATGCACTCGTAGGGCCTCTCCCCCGTGTGGATCATGTGGTGCTGGAGGAGGTGTGTGCTCTTGCTAAAAGTTTTCCCGCACTCGGTGCATTCATAGGGCTTCACTCCAGTGTGAACCTGCTCGTGTCGAACAAGAAAGCAGTTCTTGGTAAACACTTTCCCGCATTCCGCACACTTATAGGGACGTCTCCCTTCACGAATCAAGGGATCTTTCAGTGGTCCCCGTGAGTCACGTTCATGGAGGACATGTCCCGCAGGGATCAGCTCCTGTACAATCCTTGAGTGTAGACGATCATCTGTCCCTAAACCATCATGTTCGGGCTTCATGTTTCCAGGGAGCTTTTCCATCAGGGGGTCTGTTCCTGGTTCCAACTGGCCTTCCAGCATTTCTGATGGCCTATCCTGACTCTTGCCTTGCCCAAGCTGGGAGTACCCTGGGGCTCGTGAAGTCATTTGCTCCCGTGGTGAGGTTTCCTCAGACAAGGCAAGGTGAGAAGGGGAAGGCTCGGTGGTCTCAGGTTTTATATTGTCACCTGAAGGGAATACAATACACAGAAGGGCCTATTAGAGATGGGAACACAGAAAAGCAAAATTGCCATTTCAGTGGGAATAAGAAAATGGAAACAGTGGCTCAGCACCTCCCATGTTTTCCAATCTCGGAAACCCCGTTTACAATTTCTTTCTTTTTGGATTCTGAACTCTTGAAACCTTTGAGAGGAAATCCAGAGGGAGAGAACCGATGGGGGACAGAGTGTCTGGAGACTAGGGACGGGCAGACAGGAATGTCGCGTGTGTGCTGGGTTTGCTCCAAGCAAGAACGTCTGCAGGTGCTATAAGAAGCCAGGATAGGAGCACCTGAGGCAGCCCATGCAGCAGCCAGGAAGAGGTCAGGGAAGCTTCCTGCACAGGGAGAGCTAGAAGCTGCTGGACAGAGAGAGTGGGAACACCATTTCGGCCTCAGTTAACAGAATGAACAAAGGCAGAGTGTTCTGAGACTCAAGGAGTGCGGCACGCCAGAGAGGGGCCTGTGAGAGTACAGCCCCCGACACGGGATTGGTGTCCTCGCAAGGGGAGACACAAGAGCGTCTGCCGTGTGAGGACAGAGAGACTGCCATCTGCAAACCAGGAAGAGGGCCCTCACCACACATCAGATCTGCCAGCACCCGGATCTTAGACTTCCGGCCTCCAGAACCGTGGATAACAAACGTTTGTTGTTAAAGCTGCCAGTCTGTGGCATTCTCGTTACAGCAGTGCAGACCGCCTAGACAGCAGGTGTGAGCAATGTTCTCGTTCTTCAGTTCAGTGATGTTAAGTACGTTATTTTCAAAAAGAAATGAATGAGCAAATACCTTGGGTAATACATCAATTAATCAAGGTCATTCATGAATCAGTGAGGACAGTGTGTCATAAGCCAAGGTTTAGGATTAATTGCAATTTGTACCTGAGGTCCACTTTAACAAAAGTTAGAGATCACAGCAGTATTACGGTTAAGATCATGGTCTTGGGGGGGCGCCTGGGTGGCTCAGTCGGTTGGGCATCTGACTTTGTTCGGCTCAGGTCATGATCTCAGTTCGTGGGTTCCAGCCCTGCATTGGGCTGTATGCTGACAGCTCAGAGCCGGGAGCCTACTTAGGATTCTGTGTCTCCCTCTCTCTCTCTGCCCCCCCCCCCCCCCCCACTGCTCATGCTCTGTCTCTCTCTCAAAAATAAACATTAAAAAAAAAAAAAAAAGATCATGGTCTTGGACCACAGAAACCCTAGGCCCAAGCCCCACAGGAACTCAGTATTAGCTCCGTGGTACCTCCCAAGGCACTCAAATTCCTTCAGCCCTCATTTTGTCTTCTCAAGAATAAAGCTAAAAAAAGAGCCTGGACTGTAGGACTCCATGAGGATGGAGTGAAATCCTGCATTTGCCATGTTTGCTATGTGGACCATGTTCAGTCTGGTGCCAGACACTGAGCAAAACGTAACCCCCGTTAGCTCTAATTGTTTATCATGGGTTAGTCCCCTAACATACATCTGGGACCTAATTAGGAAGTATGTAAACTGACAGTGTAAGAATGTACATACATATTAACCCTGGAGGGTATTGAAGAATAAAAAGAACGGTCCATGGGTCACCCGGGTGGCTCAGTCAGTTAAGTGTCTGACTTGGGCCCAGGTCATGTCTTGTTTGTGAGTTCGAGCCCTGCACTGGGCCCTCTGCTATCAGCACAGAGCCTGCTTTAGATCTCTGTCCCCCTCTCTCTCTGTCCCTTCCCCACTTGGGGGTGGGGGGAGCACGGTCCAGGAGAGGCGTGATGAGCCAACATTAAAGAGGCCACCAGAGTAAGGAGACAAGATAGGTCCCGGGAGATCAGGGGCAGAGACCCCAAGAAGGCCGGATGCCCACGACACAATCAGAAAAGCGTGCCACACGACGAGCTCACACGGTACGGAGTTTAAGTGTCCGCTCTGGAGCCGGAACGCCTGGCTCACATCCTGGCTCACGTCCTGCCTGCACCAAGTGAGCAGATATGGCACAAGTTACTTAGCTGCTCCCATCTCAATCTCGTCTAAAGCACTGACAGGCTCAGCTTCTGCCTCAAAGGCCGCCCTGAAAGGTGAATTGAGACAAGACCTGTAAAACGCCGGGCACAATGCCGGCCCCTGTGGGGCGTTCAGTAAACTGCGGGCCGTTACCCATTATCCTGATGGTCGCTGCCGTATTTGGAAACTGGGAGCAAAGCAGTGACCGTGTAAGGAATATTTTCCTAAGGAACATTTTCCCGTGCTGTGGTTCAGAGGAACCCCCCACGGGGCCTCAAAGAGCGAAGAGGACAATGTTGGCGCTTTCATACGCGAATGGCGGGAACGTGAAAGGGGGCACCATTCTGCCGAACTGCCTGGCAGTTTCCAATTGAGCCAAACTGACCCAGAAACATACCAGAGTCCGTTCCTCACAGAAATCAGTGCCTCTCGGCACCGAAACACATGACAAGAATATCCTCGGCAGCAGGAAGTTGAAAACAGCAATGCCTGTCAAGAGGGGAAGGGATAAATAAACGGCAGTTTTTCACACAATGAGACATCACGCTGTATCGACTGTGAAAAACTCCAACTATATGCAACCACATGAAAAGAATCTCACAGACATAATGATGATCAAGAGACAGATATACCGACAGCACACAGTGGGTTCAACACTCAAAATAAATCTATGCTGATGGTCTAAACAGGGGCTACCTCACGGAAGGGGCTGTCGAGGGCATGAGACCCCGACAAGGTGCTGGAGATATTCTACAGTGGCCCCCCTTATCTGCGGGGGATTTGTACCAAGACCCCCCGTGGGTCCCTGAAATGACGGGTAGTATCAATCCTGTATATACTATGTTTTGTCCCTGTACATACATACCTAAAGTTTAATTTATACATTTGGCACATAAGAGATTAACAAAAAAAACCTAATAATAAAATAGAACAATTTTAACAAACGCTGGAATAAAAGTTACACAAATGTGGTCTCTATCCGAAAATATCTTATTGTACGCCACTCACCCTTCTTGTGGTGCTGTGAGATGATAAAACGCCCACATGAGGAGACGAAGGGAGGTGAATGACGCAGGTGTGTGACACAGCATTAGGCTACTATTGACCTTCTGCTGATATATCAGAAGGACCATCACCTGCTTTTGGACCGTGGTTGCCCACGGGTAACTGAAACCGCAGAAAGCGAAACCACAGATCAGGGGCACTGTGGTATATATTAGCGTAACGGTGGTGATGTGGGTTTATACGTATACAAAGATTCGTCAAGCTGACCTCTTAAGGCTTTTAAGCAACACAGCATATGAGTTATATCTCATTCAAAAAGTTCAAGAAAATAATCATTAATGGGAGGTATGGAACAAAAATGTAGACATCTCTCGGAAGAATGAGACAACTTTGGGGCACCTGGGTGGCTCAGTTGGTTAAGCATCCGACTTTGGCTCAGGTCACGATCTCACTGTTCATGGGTTCGAGCCCCATGTCAGGCTCTGTGCTGACAGCTCAGAGCCTGGAGTCTGCTTCAGACTCTGTGTCTCCCTCTCTCTCTGCCCGTTCCCCCGCTCGTGCTCTGTTTCTCTCTCTCTCTCTCTCTCAAAAAAATGAATGAACATTAAAAAAAAAAAAAAGAATGAGACAACTTTTCCAAGATTGGTTATACAGGGAAAGTGGAGTTGATGTCAGTGTGCAGACATGGGAGAGGCATAAGCCTTTGTAATTTACTTTCCCTAAGTGTGAGGCAACCGAGCATATTTTTATGTTGAGCAGAGATTAGATAAAGTTGAAGAGGCAGAAAATACGTGAAGAAGCAAGTGCCCTAAAAAGGTGTGATCTGGACTTAGTGCAGGAACTAAGGTCGAGCTCCACGAGGGGGCAGGATGGGGAGGTTCACACAGAGATTTCTATCCATGTATAAGGGTTGGAGATCAAGCAACAGAAGAACACAGACGACTTTCACCATGAAAATGTGCTGAGACATCACTGGTGGGTGGGGGGGCCGGCGAAGGTCTAGAACAAGGTCCAAGCGGCTGGGGGGGCCAGTGTGGGAGGCAGCACAGATCAGAGGCATGCAGCAGACGCAGGGAGACCGGCTGGACTTAGGTGTGTGGGGACAGGTCAGGGGTAGCAGGGGAGGCAGTGGAGACACGTGCGTGAAATGGACAGGATGTCTGGATGTGGGGGCTGGTGGAGACGGAAGGGTTGAGGAGTGACTTAAAGTGGCACCCAGCCTTCTCACCTGCATGGGAGGTGGGAGGAGAGGGAAAAATCACGAGCTCCCGCTCAGGCATGGTGAGCTGAAGTGTCTTTTGCACATTCGCAGACGTGAGACCGGGGACAAGGGCGAAGGTGTGGAACAGACTCTGAAGGGCTGAATAGACCAAGGGACCACGAGAGGGGACAGCCTGGCTCTGCGGTGGCACCAGTCAGCACACCTGATGTCCCGAGGGCCTCAGCGGCCCACATTAGGGGAAGAGAAGGTGAGGTGTTGGTGAAGTGTTACCTTGAAGCTTAAGCGAACAGGAGGGGTGCTAAGATATGGAGCCCGGGAGTGCTTCTGAGTGTCTAACGGACCCTTGGAGAATGGTGGAGAAGGTGGGAAAGGGTGAGACGCAGAGGACAGCTAGTCTCCTTGCACTTCAGAAGGCAACTTGAACTACTATCATTATTCACGAGGACTCATACTGTGACGTAAGTAGCACTAACAGCTTACCTTTGCTGAGCCATTCGTGCCCTGTAGGTCAGGGCCAGTGTGAACCAGCGTCACATGCAATCTGGTACGTCCTCAAACCATCCAGTGATATAGAAACTATTATTGCTAGCAGTTTTCAGGAGCAGACTACACTCACCAAACCATTGGCTCCTCTCCACGGACACACAGTTCAGCCTCATTTCCCAGAGCCAGGCACCGAAGTGCAGCCAGATCGAATGTGAGGAGAAATAGTGGGTATGACACCTCCCTTTCTTCTCTGATTTCCCTTCTGCTAGCCGGAAGGTGGCAGGACAACCTGAAAGTCTCATGTTGATGACAGGAGGTAGCTGGGTCCCTGAGTAACTGTGTGGCACACAGCTGCAGGTGGACCCACACAGTCCTTCGGTGAGAAAAGTAGTTTTCATATGCTGAGTCCCCAAGATTCTGGAATACACCTGTTAGAGCAGCTGGGTTACAGTGGCTGAACTGACATGAAGGCACTGTGAGATGACGCACCTTTCTTGCGGCCACAGGGTTGTGGCATGTCACAGCTAGTTTTTAAGCCCAAGCAACCAGAGCCAAGAGCCCGAACTTCTTACCTAATAGGCCCCACACCTCCCCAGGAGTGCTGGACATTGTGATGGGGTGCCGGGAACGGGTGGAAACACCTCAGGTTACAAGGCTCCGGGCATCGTAAGCCTTGAGAGAGGCCACAACAGTAAAACTTCCACAAACTCCAGGGACAGTCTACTCTGCCGTCTACAAGCTGCCAGGACCCCCACCTGGCCAGCTGTTGGCACCCACCTGGGCAGTTGCTAGAGGAGAGGCCTCTCTGCAGTGTCCATAACTCTGGGCTCCGCTCCAGTGGGTAGATCTGCTCTGGTTTGGGTAGAGGACAGCCTGTTTACGGAGAAAGAAAGAGGACGTGGAGATTCTGGTGAGAAGAAATAAATCTAGACTGGGACATCAGAATTTGGAGAAGGCCTCAGAATGAAGCTGCTCCCATCCATGCAAATAAAATGATGTGACCTGGAAACCAGCTGCATAAAACACTGTCATTGGGCCCCAAAGACTGTAGACATTAGCATCGGCTCCACAGAATGCACCAATTCCCTTTGATCCCCATCCTGTAGAATCGCAACGCTGTTTAGACCTATCTCCTGAAGGTGCTTTCTAATTAATCCAGTCAGGGGCCTCGACCTCCCTGTGCATCAGCCAATACCTGGTGAGCTTCGCTGCTACCACTGCCTAATTTACACAAAATATCTGGGGTGAGGCCTGGGCATCAGGAGATTTTAAACACTTCCCAGGATGATGGCACCCCACCTAGTAGGTTCATTTCCCCAGTGGCATCTCTGATCATAGACAGTCAGGTAGGCAGAGTGGCTGGGTACTCTGAGCAGAGAGACAGGTTATTCCAGGCAGAAAGACTAGAATGCAAATACAGGAACAAGGACAACAAATAGAATACAGTGACAAATATCGTAAATATTAACCCCTCTGTATCAATATCACTTGGAACGTCTGTTTTTTTTTTTTCTAAATGCTCCAATTATAAGACAGAGATGGTCAGAATGGATAAAAAAATAAGACCCAACTATAGACCGTCTATAAAAAACCCACTGTAAATAAAAAGATACATGTTGAAAGTAAACGGATGGAGGAAAATATACTAATACGTTATCAGAATACGCTAACACTAGTCAAAAGAAAGCAGGCAGACCTGTATTAATTTCAGACAAGGCAGACCTCAAAGCAAGGAAAATTACCAGGGATGAAGAAAGCATTATGTAATGATAAACGGGTTAGTTTGCTAAGAAGACTCGGGGCACCTGGGTGGCGCAGTCGGTTAAGCGTCCGACTTCAGCCAGGTCACGATCTCACGGTCCGTGAGTTCGAGCCCCGCGTCGGGCTCTGGGCTGATGGCTCGGAGCCTGGAGCCTGTTTCCGATTCTGTGTCTCCCTCTCTCTCTGTCCCTCCCCCGTTCATGCTCTGTCTCTCTCTGTCCCAAAAATAAAATAAACGTTGAAAAAAAAAATTTTTTTTTTAAATAAAAAGAAGACATAAAATTCCTTAATCTGTATGTGTCTGCCATCAAACTATATGAGGCAAAAACTGACAGAATGACAAGGAGAAATAGATGAATCCCCTATCAAAGTTGGAGACTACACTACTCCTCTACCAGAAATGGACAGATCCGGGGCGCCTGGGTGACTTAGTTGGTTGAGCGTCCGACTCTTGGTTTCTGCTCAGGTCATGATCTCGCAGTTTCATGATTTTGAGCCCCGTGTCAGGCTCTGCGTTGCCAGTGTGAAGCCTGCTTGAGATTCTCTCTCTCTCCCTCTCTCTCTGCCCCGCTGTCTCTCTCCCAAAGTAAATAATACATAAACTTAAAAAAAAAAAAAAAAGTAATGGACAGATCCAACAGGCAGACAATTAATAATGCCATAGTTGAACTGAACAATCCCATCAATTACCTGGATATAACTGACATCTGTAGACTACTGCATCCCAAAACAGAATACACATTCTTCTCTCACATGGGACATTCACCATAACAGATCATATTGTGGGCCATAAAACACACCTTAACCAAAATTTAAAAAGAACAGAAATCATATAATGTCTGCTCTCAGACCACAAAGTAATTAACTAGAAATTAATAATAGAAAGATAACTGGAAAATCCCCAAATAGGTAAAGATTAAACAGCACATTTTTAAATAACATGTGGGTCTAAGAAGCAATCTCAAGAAAGTAAAAAATATTTTGAACTAAATGAAAACCAAAATAGAGGATGCCTCTGTGGCTCAGTTGGAAGAGCATGTGACTCTTGATCTTGGGGTCATGAATTTGAGCCCCATGTTGAGTGTAGAGATTACTGAAGAAAAAAAACAACAAAAAACTTCAAACCAAATAAACATAAAAAAATAAAAAATACAACTTAGCAAAATTGTGGAACGCAGCAATGCAGTGCTTAGCAGTAAATTTATAACATAGAAATATTTTTTTTAAAGAAAGATCTAAAGTTAATTATATAAATTTCCACCTTAGGAGACTAGAAGAACAAATAAAGTGCTAAGTAAACACTACAAAAGAAATAAGAATTAGAGCGGAAATTAATGAAACTGAAAACAGAAAACAGAGGGGCGCCTGGGTGGCTCAGTCAGTTAAGCGTCAGACTTCAGCTCAGGTCACGATCTCACGGTCCGTGAGTTCCAGCCCCGTGTCGGGCTCTGTGCTGATGGCTCAGAGCCTGAAGCCTGTTTCAGATTCTTTGTCTCCCTCTCTCTCTGCCCCTCCCCCGTTCATGCTCTGTCTCTCTCTGTCTCAAAAATAAATAAACGTTAAAAAAAATTTTTTTGAAAAAAAGAAAACAGAAAACAGAGAAAAATCAACAAAACAAAAATCTGGTTCTTTAAAAAGATCATTAAAATGGATAAGCCTCTAGCCAGGCTAACTGAAAAAAAAAAAAAAATGAGAGAGAACACAAATTACAGATCCTATGGACATTAATAGGATATTAAAAGGGGTGCCTGGGTGGCTCAGTTAGTTAAGCATCTGACTTTAGTTCAGATCATGATCTTGTGCTTTGTGAGTTCGAGCCCCACGTTGGGCTCTGCTAACAGCTTGGAGCCTGGAGCCTGCTTCAGATTCTGTGTCTCCCTCTCTCCCTGTCCCTCCCCTGCTTATGCTCTGTCTCTGTCTCTCAAAAATAAACAAACATGAAAAAAAAATTTTTTAAAGGACTTTAAAAGAATACCATCAACCACTCTATGCTCACAAATTCGATAACTGAGATGAATGCACTAATCACTTGACACGATGTGCTAAAACTCACACAAGAAGAAACAGACAATCCGAGTAGGTGTATATCTATTAAGGAAATTGAATCAAAAGTTAATAACCTTCCAAAAAACAAAGCATGAGGCCCAGTTGGGTTCACTGGTGACTTCTACCAAAACCTGAAAGAAGAAATTATACCAATTCCCTACAATCTCTCCCAGAGACAGAAGCAGAGGGAATATTTCCTAATTCAATATGTAAGGCCAGCATTACCTAATATCAAATAAAGACATCACAGAAAAGTATACACAATATGTCTCATGAACATAGATGAAAAAAAAAAAATCCTCCACAAAATATTAACAAATCAAACCCAACAGTGTATAAAGAGATGATATATCACAACCAAGTGGGATTTATCCCAGATATACAAACCTGACTCAAAATTTAAAAATTAATTAACATAATCCATCACAGCAACAGGCTAAAGAAGAAAAATCAAACAATCATATTGATAATGCAGAAAAGCATTTGATAAAATCCAACATCCATTCATGTTTCAGAGTTAAAAAAAAACAAAAAACCTCTGGGGAGCCTGTGTGACTCAGCTGGTTAAATGTCTGACTCCTGACTTTGGTTCAGATCATGATCTCAGTTAGTGGGATCGAGCCCTGCATCTGGCTCTGTGCTGACAACACAGAGGCTGCTTGGGATTCTCTGTCTCTCTCCCCCACTCGTGCTCTCTCTTTCTCTCGAAATGAAAAAATAAATTTAAAAAAATACATAAGAAAAAAAAAGAACTCTAAGCAAAAGCGGAATGGAGGTAAATTTCCTCAACTTGATAAACATCTACAAAAATACTGGAAGTATTAGGTAATGTGACAAGAAAATGTAATAAGACAAAAAAAAGGTACACATAACTTTACCATAAGATCCTTATTTACCCAAAAGTCCACATAAAAGCTTATACATGGATATTTACAACAGCTTTATAGTTAATTGCCAAAATTTGGAAGCAACTGAGACTTTCTCCAGCAGGTAAATGGATACACTGTGGTACATCTAGAAAATGGAGTATGCAGCACTAAAAATAAATGAGCTATCAAGCCATAGAAAGACACTGAGAAACCTTAAATGCACATTACTAAATGAAAGAAGTCAATCCGAAAAGGCTACATACTGTATGATTCCAACTACAAGACATTCTGGAAAACACAAATGGGGATAGTAAAAAGATCAGGGGTTAATGAAGCGGAACAGGAGAAGGGACGAATAGGCAGAGCAAAGAGGATTTTGAGCACAGTGAAAATACTCTGCATGATACTATAATGATGGAAACGTGTCATTACACATTTGTCCAAACCCACAGAATGCACAACACAAGGAGTGACCCCTAATGTAAACTATGGACTTTCGGGGACTATGAGGTCAGTGTAGGTTCACTGACTGTAACAAAAGCACCACTCTGGGAGAAATGTTGATAATGTGGGAGGCTGTGCAGGTGTGGAGGAAGGGGGTTTATGGGGAATCTCTCAATTTTGCTATGAACCTGAAATTGCTCTTTAAAAAGTCTTAAAAACAAACAAACAAACAAAAAAAAAACAACTAGGGGCACCTGGGTGGCTCAGTCAGTTAAGTGTCTGACTCTGGATTTTGGCTCAGGTCATGATCTCACGGTTTTCAAGTTTGAGCCCCAAATCGTGCTCCATGCTGACAGTGTGAAGCCTGCTTGGGATTCTCTCTCCCTCCCTCTCTCTGCCCCTCCCCAACTCTCTCAAAAATAAACTTAAAAACAAAACAAAACACTAATATTTACAGGATGTAACCATATCCCAAGGGACTGTGCCAAGCAATTTAAATGCAGTATGTTCTTAAAACATAGAATTAAATTTATGTACTAACTTAGAAAATAAATGACATTTAAAATATCGAGCCTTGGGGGCGCCTGGGTGGCGCAGTCGGTTAAGCGTCCGACTTCAGCCAGGTCACGATCTCGCGGTCCGTGAGTTCGAGCCCCGCGTCAGGCTCTGGGCTGATGGCTCGGAGCCTGGAGCCCGTTTCCGATTCTGTGTCTCCCTCTCTCTCTGCCCCTCCCCCGTTCATGCTCTGTCTCTCTCTGTCCCAAAAATAAAATAAAAAACGTTGAAAAAAAAATTTAAAAAAAAAATAAATAAATAAAATATTGAGCCTTGGGTCCCTCAGTGGCTCAGTCAGTTGGATGTCTGACTCTTGATTTCGGCTCAGGTCATGATCTCACCATTCATGAGTTTGAGCTCCACGTCCGGCTCCATGCTGACGGGGTGGAACCTGCTTAGGATTCTCTCTCCCTCTCTCTCTGCCCCTCCTGTGCTCTCTCTCTTTCTCAAAATAAATGAATAAACTTCACAAAAAGATAAAATAAAATATTGAGGCTTTTCACTCAAAAGTGTCTTCATTGAGCGAAGTCTTTTTTAGGTCCTAAGCAAAGGATTCTGTTGTTCTTCCAGCGAACATAAAAAATTCTAATTTAGGATTTCCTTACAGCCTCCACACGAAGTAAACACTGTGACTGGCACAATTTATAGATGAAGAAACCGAGATCAGGCAGATCTGCTGAAACCGTGGAACTGGTAAAAGGCTGAGCCAAGATGGATCAGGGTCTGTGTAGTCGTGTCTGGCATCTGGCCTCTTTGACTACAAAGCTATACAACACTGTTCCAGAAGATGCTGAGTCCAAGTATGAGGGTGAAGACCAGACAATGAGAACGATGATGACATGAGAACAGTACTCGTGGCAGCGAGGGTCACAATCGCTAAAGCCGCACAACGCAAGATATCACCAGACACTGTTCTGAGCCATTTGACCTTCACGACAGCCCTGTGAAGCAGAGGTGCTATATTACTTCATTTTAGCTGAGATCACGAGGCACAGAGCGGTTCAGTACCCGGTCCAGAAACACAGAGCTCATAAGCCACAGAGCGGGGACTGAACAGTAAGGGTCTGGCACCAGACCCTGGTCTCCTAAGCACTATACGAAGAAGGAAGCAGCCGTGTGGGGCCAGCAACCTCAGCCCAAGGAGGCTGAAACAGTGACGGGGGATGTGAGCAGGAGGCATCAATCCTCAGGGAACACGGGCCAGAGAGAGACACAGACTTGATGACGCTAGACAGCGCTTCAGGAACCACTAAAAACAAAAAATTGGGACTCCCACTCAGTCGTGTGGTCAAATAGGGACGCTTGCACAGACATAAACGTTATCTATCCTCCTCAACATTTCACAAAAGAAAGAACCTTTCGCAACGAAGAGGGGTCTTTTAAATTGAACAGATTAAGCTTTAGAGGGACTCGTTGCAGTGGCCCTATTTTCCTCACTTGCCGAAGATGGCATGTCGGGAGAATTAAACGAATGAAGAGGAACAGTATCCGCATACAAGAAGAGTAGAGACACGGAACATAGGGCCTCACACCGCAAGGACTGGGTGACCGCTTCCTGCTGCCAAACAGCTGTGGCAGAAAAAAACACTGTGAAAAAACAGAGACACAGGCAGACCCACGGAGAGGTCAGGACGAAAGCCCCGGAAGCCAGGGCATAATCGTGCTTCTTGAAGTTGCTGGATCAGTCCCTCAAGGGGCGCAGCGGGCATTCCTTCCTGTGGGTTCCGTGAGACACCCCCATTTCCTCCCAACACACCCTTCTTTGGCTGTGACCAAAAGCCGACTATGTTCTCGCCTCACCCTCCCTCCCACACAGAAGAGCAGGCAGGAAGAGGGGAGTCTAGAAAATCACCGAAGCTGTGGGGAGGAGGGAGGCAGGCTACAGAGGCCTTCTCGACCAGCCAGGCCTGGAGCCAGAGAGTGGAGGGAAGGAGGTGATGGGTCTCCCACACGGCAGGAGGAGGGAGGCCTCACCCAGAGAGACCAGGAGCCTGCAGGTTTCCAGCATCACCTCCTGGTACAGGGTCCTCTGGGCCGGGTCCAGCTGCCCCCACTCCTCCTGGGTAAAAGTCACGGCCACATCATCGAAGGTCACCAGCATCTGAAAAGTCAAATAGAGGCAGCTGTGTTTGTCCTAGGGCTACTGACGGGAACCAGAGCCCATCTCTCTTGGTGGCAAGGGAGCAGAGAGACCAAACGGCCGCTGAGGGTTGAGCTCTGTGCTGGCCTCAAGGACTCCGAGATGCTGCTTTGCCTTGATTACAGCAGCACGGGAGCCAGGAGCCTCCCACGTGGGAGCCCAGGGAGAATGACGCAAGGTCAGGACCTTCCTGTGTGGACTGCGAGACACAGCATGGCAAGGGCTCCGAGACGCCAGATGAATGGGAGAGAGCACTGAAAACAGCAGCAATGATAGTTACAGAATAATCCCCGAGACTCACTGGTCTCCACAGTGTGCCTGCCTCGCGCAGACGCTCTGCCTGTCTCCTTAAAGGGAACAAAAGTCATACTCCTGAGGTGTGAATCCTCTTAAAATCAACACTTGCCTGGCATGTGAACTTGGGAGCCTCAATTCCTGGGTCAATACAGTAATTATCACTCGGTGGTAGCAGTTTTGAAAATTAATGAAAAAAAGATATTCGTAAAAGCAGCACTGGACGACTGACCACAGCCTGAGGTCGTATCATTATCACCCTCATGCCAGTCAGGGCCCTAAGTTTACATGTGGTATGAGCAGAGGCAGGATTTGAACTGAGGTCCCTCTGGTCTATGGTCTAACTGTACAATCTTGACACTCCTCCATTAGCAAAGGAGTTAATGCAGATGTGAAGCATTTCACATAAATCCCCAGTCACACTCATTTCGGCAAACATTGAACATAATTTCTGTGGACAAGGGCAGAGGAGCGAGCTCATCATCAGCCACCTTACAGGACAGTCACCTGAGGTGGTGGCATCTGCTTGGGAAGGGGCAGGGCCCGGATCAGGTGCCAATGCCTTCTGCTCCTCAGACTGCCAGGGAGAATCCACAATGAGCCATTGTTTCTTTTTCCTACTGGAGTCTTCTTTCCTTTCCTTTGGCGACTCTGCCGGAACTCAAACCCGCCTGCCTGGGTCCTCGAGGCACCCATCCCTGAGGAAAGACTACTTCAGGCCCAGAGAACGGAAGCTGCTGAGGACGATGCAAGCAGGCTGCGGCCATGAGAACAGCCTCCGATTTACATCTGTCTGTCCTGGCAGAGTCTATGATGGAACAGTCAGCAACTGATCACAGAGGCTGGCCCTCCCAGGGCAGGTCTCGACAGATGGGGGCGGGGGGCCATGGAAATCACACAGGTCTTCTGCGGACTCCTGAAACAAATATACCTTTTTTTGTCCACACACTTCCACCTGCTGAAATGCCATATTCCCACCTTCTGCCCAAACTGCCTACTCCAAGGAAGCCTGCTTGGCTTGCAATGTTTCCGTGTCACTGCCAGGTATCCCTATATGCGTTTTGTACAGAAGGGGGTACAAATACAGGCTGTGGTGGCTGACACACTGATTGTTTCTGCTACTTAAGAGCAGCAGGGAGGGGCGCCTGGGTGTCTGCCGGTTGAGTGTCTGACTTCAACTCAGGTCATGATCTCAAGGTTTGTGAGTTTGAGCCCCACATCTGGCTTGCTGCTGTCAGCACGGAGCCCACTTCGGATCCTCTGTCCCCCTCTCTGCCCCTCCCTGGCTCGCACTCTCTCTCTCTCAAACATAAGTAAAACATTAAAAAGAAAAAAGAGCTGCAGTGAATTTGGGCAAATAACTGAACTCTCTAAGCCTCAAGTTGTTTTCACTCAAAACAGCAATACTAACAGAACTTAACTCAGAGGAGGTGAGGATTAAAAGAGGTGAAATGTTAGGTCTGCCCTTCAACCCACAGCAAAAATTAACCAAGGCCAGCGATTATGGTTCCTCTGCCACTGTTTTCTCTTTGCTCCCACAACATCCCAGACATATTCAACCAGGAACCCTTATTTAATTTTGCCAGGTTTCCTACACAAAAATGCCAGATGATGGTCAAGCAGGGAAGGGGCCACTTCGGCCTGAACTGCTGGGGCAGTTCTGTCCAAATGCGTGACATCTGAGCAGAGGCCAGAAGGATGTGAGAGGAAGACCCCCCCTCCCTCCCGCCAGAGTCAAAGGGGCAGAATCGCGGGCACAGGGCAGGGCAAGGACAAGGGCTGGGGGATGAACTCAGCATGGTCAGGCTGGTGTGTCCGGAGAACCGCGCCCCCGGGTAAGAAGGCAAGGTCCAGGAGGTCGGCGGGAGGGCCGGGTGGGCACCTGCAGGTCCCGGGGCGGGCTGGATCTGTGAGTGACGGACGCCCGCGGAAGGAAGCATCACTTTCACCTTCCCGGCACTGACCAAACACTTGTCGGAACTCCGGCACTGCCGCAGGACTACGGACAATAAAACGACAAGCTAGCGACGCGCGCTGTACACAAACGACAGGGAGAAAAGGCAAGCGAACGGCTTCCTAGCCTCCGGCTGCCCAGAAGCCCTCTCCGCAGCAGACAGGCTGCAATACCCACAGCGTCGTCCACTCACCCGCGCAGGGGCCATCCACGCCGCCGCCATCGTGGGACCCTGTGCACAGAGCGGGACCCGGGGAGGGGGTGGCGGCCGAGGGGCCCCAGAGCGGGGCGAGCTCGGCTGACGGTCTCACTCCCAGCCTCAGTTTCCCCGCTGTGAAGCGCGCTCGAGGCCCAGGGCTGCAGGGACAGCAGGCGCTCACGTGACACCCCGTTATAGAGAATGAGGGGCGGGTATCAGGCTCGTACAAGGACGCGGAGGTAAGACCCACGCTCCACACCGCCTTCTCCGCTCGCGCCTCATAAAGGCGCCCTGCCCACCACTGCTCGAAGCCGCACAGACCGGTACGACCCATCCGGCACCGGCGGATGACGTTCGCCTCCACGGAGCAGGAAGTCCCGCCCCCGCCGGGGCGGGCCGCAGGAAACGCCCCTGTCCTGGGCTGTCATTGGCCCAGCCCACGCGCGGACACGCGGTGTACAGCCTTCTGGGAATTGTGGTTTTGTCCCTGAAAGCAGCGGCGGTGGGGAGCTTCCCGAGCCTGTCTCCTCCAGTGGAAGAGTGCGCGAGGCCGAGTACCGCCTCAGACCTGCATCTTCACAGTGGGGCCGAGGGACGGGCGCGAAGCGGTCCTTCACGTGCCCGGGGAAATCGAGGCTCCGGGGGCCGGGACGTCCGCCCGGGGTCGGGGCACGTGACACGTCGGGGACCGAGGTCTTCGGCTCAGCTCGGGACTTCCCCGTGCTCCTCACTTCCTCGCGATCCTCCTGGAGGGAGCCGGGCACACAAGCCTTAAGAGTAGCGAGCGCCAGGACGCAGACGCCAGAAGCCCTCCCTCCCACGCGGCGCATGCGCATCGCCTGGCCCCTCGCGGGCTCTGTCCAGCACCAGCTGCACGTGCTGTGGGGCCTTGACGCCAGCTGGTGAGCGAGGCTGGAGGTGGACGCAGGGGTCGAGCACCGGCACTTTGACCTGTGTCTCATCGCTGGCCCAGGGGTCGTGCATGGATCTGCAAATTCGGGAGTTGTTAGCGAACAGGGTTATCTCCAGTCTCAAGAAAAGCCTGAGAATAGAGAAAGGAATGGGCAGGGGCGAACCCAGAACCAACCCAGCATTAAATAGGTGCAGACAAGAAACCAACAGTCATGTTAGGAATCCTAACAATCCTTCGAGAATATATTACAAAAAACTTAAAAGTCATCGTTGGTTACTTATTTGTGTGTGTGTGTGTGTGTGTGTGTGTGAACGCAGCTTCCAATGAATATACACACAGTTATAAAAATGGAAACAGGGTGTGTATTTGACCCTGATGTTCTGTCACAATTACTAAACACATCACCAAGGAGTAGACCTCCTCATTATTTTTCCCCCATGTGTAAAAAAGGGAATCACAACACACAGATTTCTTTCTTTTTAAATGTTTGTTTACTTTTGAGAGAGACAGAGACAGAGCAAGCAAGGGAGGGG
The DNA here is from genome assembly GCF_023721935.1 of Panthera uncia. Taxonomy (NCBI): domain Eukaryota; kingdom Metazoa; phylum Chordata; class Mammalia; order Carnivora; family Felidae; genus Panthera; species Panthera uncia. The sequence goes on from NW_026057588.1 coordinate 2,871,366, forward strand.
CAGAAAGAGAGAGAGAGAATCCCAAGCACCCTCTGTGCTGTTAGCCCAGTGTGGGGCTTGATCTCACGAACCAAGAGATCGTGACCTGAGCCGAAATCCAGCCAGAGACTTAACCGACTGAGCTACCCCGGCACCCCAACACACATATTTCTTGTAAGTACTTATGTTTATTTGTTTTTTGAAGAAACAAGAATTAGTAGTGCTCTTACATAAATGGGTACAGGGAGATAAGAGAAACCTTCCTACAGAATTCCAAGTAACATATAGATAGCCTTATTTCAGAAGGTGGAGTTTGATTCCCTTGAATTGGCTGGACTTAGTGACTAAGGATGAAAAGAAGAAAAGGGTAAGTTGACAGCAGAGGAAATGGGTAGACACCACCCTTACCGAGTGAGCAAGGTTAGCAGCATTAGTGATGTCCTGTTGACACCATGTACCACATAGTATGATGCAACAAAACTGTTCACTACTGTGATGTCCTTCCCCCAGACTCACCACTTTACTCATAAAAAAATCAGATAAGTGCGAATTGAGGAACATTGTATAAAATGTCCAATGAAAACTCATCGAAAGTGTTGGGATCATGAAAAACAAGTGTAACAAAGTAACTTGATTAAGTGCAACCTGGTGTCCTGCAGTGGGATCTTGCAACACAAGGACATTGGTGGAGGGAAAAAAATGGTAAAATCCAAATAATTTGTAAACAATGTTCTATCAATGTCAATTTCTTAGCTTTGACAAATGTACCATATATCTGCATAATACATGAGGTGAAGCTGGGGTGGAAGTTATATCGAATGGGAAATACATACTTGCCACTTTACAGTAAATCTAAAATTATTTAAAAATAAAAATTTAGGGGCGCCTGGGTAGCTTGGTCGGTTAAGCGTCCGACTTCGGCTCAGGTCATGATCTCACGGTCCGTGAGTTCGAGCTCCGCGTCAGGCTCTGGGCTGAAGGCTCGGAGCCTGGAGCCTGTTTCCGATTCTGTGTCTCCCTCTCTCTCTGCCCCTCCCCCGTTCATGCTCTGTCTCTCTCTGTCCCAAAAATAAATAAAAAACGTTGAAAAAAAAATTTAAAAAAAAATAAAAATTTAAAAATTTAAAAATAAAAAAGAGCAAGGAGGGACTTCTAGCTTGACAACAGGAGTAGTTATGTGGACTCATTCCCTAGTGAAGCTGGTGGAAAAAATTTAAGCGAACAAAAACCAAAACATACAAGATTTAATATCTCTGGAAATGGATGTACAACAACAAGGTTATACAACGAATGAAGAACATTTGTTCAAGATGATCTGTAATTCTGTAAAAAGAGTGCGAGTCTGCGGTTTTTGAACTGAGACATTTAATCTCCTTCAACCTTCCCAGTTCAGGGAGATAGAAAATCCACTACGGTGGTGCAGATGAGAGCGCAGGGATCCCTCACTCCCAGCTCCCACTCGGAGAGTTATCTTCCAGGAGGGCCAGGAGGTCAGCATCTCTCATCCTGCCCCCAGCTACTTGTTGTTAAGGTGAAGTTCCTGGCCAGTATGGTCCCCAGAGGTCTCTTTTAGCAGGACGCCACTTCTGGGCTCGAGGTTCCGCCTTGGGCACCATGCTTCTGAGAATACTGGTCCACTCTCATTTTTGTGCCAGCTGAATGGAAGGATTTCCACACTCCGAGACGGCAGCTGAAAAGACTTGAGGCTACTTCCCACTCACCCCACCTCAAATGGGGGTGTCAGACAGAAGTGGGACATTGTCCCCACTCCCAGTTCAAGAGTGCTCACTCAGTCATTTTGCTCTGGGGAAGCAGAGAACCTGGGAAGAGAAATTTGGGAGTAGCCAGCCTGGGGAAGAACAAATATCCAACAACATAGGAACCCAAGAAGCTTGAATACTTTTGGTTCAGGCTGTAGAGCAATTTCCCCCAGAACTTTGCTGAAAGCAGTTCTGGAACTCTGTCCTTGAACCCCGTGAATGGTCTCTGTAGCTCTCTGTCAGTGAAAAAACTCACCAACTCCCAGCTTTTTCCTGGCCAGGAATGTGTTATGTGCCATGACCCTGGAATTCTGTAATCTGCTTCGTGTTCGTCCCCTGTCATTTTAGGGGGAATAGTCCTCTAACAGGTGTCCACTCCAGTCGGCTCTTCCTTCCATTCCTTGTAGAATCTCTCCTGTTCTCTTGAAACCAGGAGCACAAACATATCTTTTTTTCCCCAATGTTTATTTATTTTTGAGAGAGGGACAGAGAGAGAGAGGGACACAGAATCCAAAGCAGGCTCCAGGCTCTGAGCTGTCGGCGGAGCCCAATGTGGGGCTTGAACTCACAAACTGCGAGATCATGACCTGAGCTGAAGTTGGACGCTTAACTGACTGAGCCAGCTAGGTGCCCCAGGAGCACAAACATATCTTACTCTCAAACAATGACTCTTACCCAGGGACTACAGTTCCCTGTGAGTCACAGGCTAGTTCCTGGGAGCATAGAAAGGGAACGAGTAGATCAACAACCAATAGTCCTAACAATGGTGCCAAGGGACCAGGAGCATTTAGTAGCCTAATGGTAAAATCCACTCAACATTTGCTCTACAGATACTTCCAAGAGAAGCTGAGAGAAGGCACTTTGCAAAATGCTGTGAAGGATATAGTGTTGAGTCACTCACACCTGGATTGTAGACAGATGGTCCAGGGTGATGAGACTCAGTTCATGTCAACCATTACCTCCTCACAGAGGTTTCTCCATATCTCTCAATTTTAAATTAGTCCTCCACCCCAACATCACTCTTCTCTCTCTCTTGTCCCTCATAACGATTTGGAAATATATATATATAGACATATATTTGATCAATATTTATTGAGTGCCCATTTTTTGGACAGGCACTGCCCTACACAATGGGGACACATATATACCAAAAAATAATGCATTCCTGTTCTAGAGGATCTTTCATCGTAACAACCAATAGTTTAAAAACAAGAACAATGAAAAACCTAAACAATATAGGTTGGATGGGGGGAGTGCTGTGGAAACAGGAAAGTGTAGAGCGGATGAGAAATCGTGGGAGAGTAGAATGAAAGCAGTTTTGCAGCACTAAGTAACATGGTTGGGACAAGTCTAATGAGACATTTATTGTCTAAGCACAGACTCTGAGGACGGAAGGAGTCCTTATCTGAAGAAACAGGGTGTCACACAGAGAACACCTACGACAAGGAAACTGAAGGGGGAGAGCCCTGGGAGCCTGAAGAGGGGCAAGAATGTGGCCAGAGCTGCACCTGCAGGGGTTCGAGTGAGAGGAGAGGAGCCAGAGAGAGAAATGGAGACACTGCGGTTCCTTGGACCACACAGGAGGTTGGAATACACTTCCTGCGTGCTCTAGAATGTACCCAGGGACTGGTTGATCTCGTGCAGTAGCATACACAGACCTGAAAATGATTATCATGAAGGAAGTTTATTCCTACAGATCCATAGGCTCAGGATGCAGGGCACATGACTCAGGGTCTCCTGGAGACCAGGATGGGTCAGGAGGCAGAAGTGGAGGACAAAATGTGGTTCCGAGCTTTTGTATTTTGCACAAAGGAAAGGCAAGGCAGGGCAGGAGAGACAGCTTAGGATTGGCTAGTTTGAATACTATTAGCAGGCTTTAGAGCAGGAGGGCTGTCCTGATTTGTCTGGTCCCAGGATCTGGGATGATCCGCACAGAATACTGTTTCCTGAAGTGAAAGAGCCAGAAGGAGGAGGTGGTTCCCCTTAGTGTCTTTGTATTGTCTAATTTGCATATGAAAGGCAAGTCCACACCGGTAGTTTGCTACCTCTGAGGACTGGTTATCCTGGGAGGAGGCCGCCTGCCTGCCATGAGCAAGGCCCCAAATTTAGAGCATCAAGAATAGACAAGCAAATCCCCGCTGTGAAATGGGTAGTTATGGCAGGGTTTTAAGTAAAGTATTGATGTCATCTGATTCATGTTGCAAAAAGATTACTCTGGGTGCTGCATGGGAGTTAGGCTATGGAAAGGGGAGGAGAGGGGGAAGATCTGTTGGAAAGTTCTCACTGCATTCCCCGTGGGTAAGGATGACGATGTAAGGTAGTGACAGCGGGGGTTGTTTATCACACACACTTGATCAGAAAGGAAAAGTAACCAAATTAGTACAAAAATATGGACATGACAAAACTACCCAAAACAATCTACATATTCAATGCAATCCCTATCAAAATAACACCAGCATTCTTCACAGAGCTAGAACAAACAATCCTAAAATTTGTATGGAACCAGAAAAGACCCCGAATAGCCAAAGCAATCTTGAGAAAGAAAACCAAAGCAGGAGTCATCACAATCCTGGACTTCAAGATGTATTACAAAGCTGTAATCATCAAGATAGTATGGTACTGGCACAAAAACAGACACTCAGATTAATGGAACTGAATAGAGAATCCAAAAATGGACTCACAAACATATGGGCAACTCATCTTTGACAAAGCAGGAAAGAATATCCAATGGGATAAAGACAGTCTCTTCAGCAAGTGGTGCTGGGAAAACTGGACAGCAACATGCAGAAGAATGAAACTGAACCACTTTCTTACACCATACAGAAAAAATAAACTCAAAATGGATGAAAGACCTAAAGGAAGCCATCAAAATCCTCGAGGAGAAAACAGGCAAAAACCTCTTTGATACTGGCCACAGCAACTTCTTACTCAACACATCTCCGGAGGCAAGGGAAACAAAAGCAAAAATGAACTATTGGGATCTCATCAAAATAAAAACCTTCTGCACAGCGAAGGAAACAATCAACAAAACTAAAAGGCAACCGACAGAATGGGAAAGATATTTGCAAATGACATATCAGATAAAGGGTTAGTATCCAAAATCTATAAGGAATGTATCAAACACCCAAAAAACAAAAAATCCAGGGAAGAAATGGGCAAAAGACATGAATAGACACTTCTCCAACGAAGACATCCAGATGGCCAACTGACACAAGAAAAAATGCTCAACGTCACTCATCGGGGAAATACAAATCAAAACCACAACGAGATACCACCTCACGCCTGTCAGAATGGCTAACATTAACAATCCAGGAAACAACAGATGTTGGCAAAGATGTGGACAGAGCAGATCTCTTTTGTACTGCTGGTGGGAATGCAAACTGGTGCAGCCACTATGGAAAACGGTATGGAGTTCCTCAAAAAATTAAAAATGGAACCACCCTATGACCCAGCAATTGCACTACTAGGTATTTATTCAAAGGACACATGTATGCTGTTTCAAAGAGACACATGCACCCCAATGTTTATAGCAGCACTATCAACAATAGCCAAAGTATGGAAAGAGCCCAAATGTCCATCGATGGATGAATGGATAAAGAAGATGTGGTATATATATACAATGGAGTATTACTCGGCAATCAAAGGAATGAAATCTTGCCATTTGCTACTACATGGATGGAACTGAAGGGTATTATGCTAAGCGAAATTAGTCAGAAAAAGACAAATATATGACTTCACTCATATGAGGACTTTAAGACACAGAACAGATGAACACAAGGGAAGAAAAAATAATATAAAAACAGGGAGGGGAACAAAACATAAAAGACTCTTAAATATGGAGAACAAACAGAGGGTTACTGGAGGGGTTGTGGGAGGGGGAATGGGCTAAATAGGTAAGGAGCATTAAGGAATCTACTCCTGAAATAACTGTTGCACTATATGCTAATTTGGATGTAAATTAAAAATTTTTTTTTTCAATATGAACATGAACATAATGGTTTCACAGTATGGATTGTTATTTTAATCCATCCATACCCTACACTGCCTCCTTCAAATGGTTATTAGCACATTTCTGATGACACTACCGTTTTCCTGTTACAGAAATACTTCACTACATAGAGATGCTCAGGCTGATAGCACCGTTTTGCTGTCACAGAGCCTAGGCCAGGGGCCAGCAGGGCAGACTGAGCAGAAATGCGCCAACTGAACAGGCTTTGGCTGCTCAAGTGCTACACATCCCAAAGGACCGGCCCCTGACCAGCTCTGGGAAGACAATCTAAGTGCTTAACATCTGGCCTGGGAAGTGATCTTACGCCTGAATCTGCAGGCCCCGCTCGCTGCATCCGTTTGACCAGATGATTGATGCGGACGGTGCGACTCACGGGGAGTGGTGGCTTTTGTAGGCCTGAGGCTCTGGGACACACTGTATCTCTGCCTTCTGCGGACCCCCGGAGTACCCACGGTCAGTCGCGAAGGCGCGGCGTGCCTCAGTAAGAAACCCCGGCATTAAAGCTTCGGTGAGCTTCCCTCATTGGCGATGCCTGAACATACTGTCACACCTTTGCCGAAAGAATTAAGCCTTGTGTGACTGTGCTGGGACGGGACACCTGAACGCTGGTGCTCAGTCTCCCTGGACCTTACCCTTTAGTGACCTTGGCCTGTGTCCCGCGCTGTCACAGGCAGGAACCGTGTTACAGCTGTTCTGAGTGAAGCACAACCTCCTAGCACACCATCAAGCCTGAAGGTGGCTCTGGGGAGCAGAGAACAGTATGGACCCGTGCCATGATCTAGAAGCACGTTCCGGTCAAGGCTCGCCGAGGAAATGCTATTTGAGATGAGAGGTGAGGGATAAGCCTGCCCTCACTGGGCAAAGTGGGGAGGGAGAGCCCATGGCAGGCGGAGGAGTGAAGGGAGACAGGGAGTGAAAAGAGGCCAGCGTCGTGCAAGAGGTAGTAAATGAGGCCCGTCCCCCACCAGGGAAGGCCCCGTGGATGGGCCACGTGAAGGATTCGGGGTTTACCCCAGGAGTGGAGGGGAGTCGTGGAACGTTTTAGGGGGAGAGGGCGGGTGAGCAGTCCGTGACCAAATCGGAGCCGGATCTCTGGCGTCAGTGTGGACAAGGGATCGCCGAGGACACAGGTGGACCCAGCTGGAAAAGCAGGAGCCGAGGTGTCAGGTGACGTCTGCAGGCAGCAGGCAGCGGATCGCAGAGCCACGAGCTCCCCGGCGGGAAAAGTTCACAGCGCAGACACGCGCTTGACACACGGATGCCAGAAACGGAAGCGGAATAAATAGGGACTCGAAACTAGTCACCCAGCGCTAAGAGCGAGGTCAGGAGGCGCAGCAGGCAGCCCTACCAGAGGGCCCAGGCTCTGGACCCCGCTCCAAGAGGACAAAACGACTCGCCCGTCTACAGTCTAGCGCAGACCCTTCAGTTGTGACACGTGTAACCTACCTGTGAGCAAGCAGGTCGTCAGCCCTCACAACTCAAGGGTGACATCGTGGAGCATTCCAGAGGCACCCCCGCCCCGCATCCCACAGCGGAGACAGGAAAGGCCGCCTGGGAGAACAGAGGGAGCCGCACACGCTCCCGAGGCCAGCTTCCCAAGGTCTCCAGCATCACGCCTGTAGGGCGCCCTCCCAGCTGGAGCCCGAGGCTCCCACCGCCTCCCACTCACACGGACACATACGTCACCTTGACGAAGCCTGCCAACACCACAGTCTTTAATCTGAAGTTATGCACATTTAATGATGCAGAAATCATGACCACATAGTTGATTTGCTTTTTGAAGCCAAAGGCTACAAGTTTCAACAGCGGGAACAAAGAATAAATATGAAATCACTGACGTATGTGCAATGGAAATACATAGCATTGACCTGGCCATTAGGTCTTTGTTGAAATCAAGGCAAAAGAGGGAATATTTGTAAGTCATATCACCTGAGGCCATATCTATACGGAGACAAGAGCCTTTCTCACCAGTCTCTGTACTTTGTAATCACTAAAGTAAACCCTCCTTTGTGAGAATATCCACTGTGACTTCGTTTATATGTATATAAGCCTTCAACTCAAAGCTAGGACTTCATTGCAGCACACTGTATTTGTTTAATGCTTATAAAAGGTATTTGAGTTTACTCAGCTTTTTAGTACCATTCATGTCACTGTGAAGAAGAGTTAATAGAACAGGCCCAAGGCCACTGTCCTTTAGTCAAAGGAAAACTTTGTCAAAGGACAACTTTGCCAAAGTTTGCCCTTGACTGGAGCTTGGGACCTTGTATTTCAGGAGGTTTCCTAGAATTTGCAGAAATGACAGGTGGCTCAGTGTGCCTGTGGTTGGTGTAAACAATGTGGCTTACACTGGTGAACTGCTATCCTTCTGCAGGTCTAGAATTTGGGCTACATTTTAGAGAAAGAGTGCCCAATAAAAACCCTAGGCGTGGACTTTCTAATGTGCTTCCCTAGTAGACACTTCACAGATGCTGTCATATCTCATTGATGGAACGTGAGTGCACTGGAACTCCCGAGGAACTTTAGCCCTTCTCCCTTGTCTGAGTTTGCTGTATATCCTTTTGCTGTAATAAACTGTAGCCGTTGAGTATATGCTGAGTCCTTCCTAATAAATCATTACCCCCAGGGTAGTCCGCAGGACTTTCAACACCACCATTCATTCAGACTTTTCAAGTCTTAGAGATCTGGCCATAAAGGCCCATGTGGGTTCTCTCCGAGGTCAACGTATGCTATATATTGTGCCAACTATACACACAGCTTTGTATAAACACTGTGTGAGGGACCCAAACACTGTAAGAAAGATACACTGCTGTGTGTGACCATTCACTAAGACACACGTACATTAAGTGTCTACTAAGGAAAATAAGAGGTAAAGACAACAAAATGAGACACTGGCTGGACACCGGGATGATGAAAGGAAAATGGCTACAATGTAAGCAGCTCGGGCAAGAGGACAGAACACAGTGGGATTCACAGAGATATTTCTCAGGCACCTGAAACACGATGTGTAAAACTAAGTGCCTCCCGTAGCCCTCTTCTACCTCCCTGCCACCTCAAACCCAGAGGTTTTCTGTCATTTCCTATAATAGACTATGCAGCCGATAAGAATAAGTTTGGTTTATCTCACTCAACCTGAAGGGATGGCCAAGGTCTACAGTCAAAAGAGAAAAGGGGATTTTGAGCATAATTTGATCCATTTAGTAAAAATGATGACCAGGAAAACAAAGACTTACCCTGTAAGAAGGAATATAGGAAAGGATATGGACATGGACCCTACAGACACCCTAACTGACCTCAAATCTCTAATCTCATACTTCCTAGCTGAATGTAGAACTCTGGGTAAATTCCTTCACCTTTCTGTGCCTCAGTTTTCTGATCTGTAAAATGGGGAGAACATCACCTACCACGGACCTGTTGCAAAGGCTAAGAGTTGCTGTGTGTCAAACACTGCAAACGATGACTGATACACGGGAACACGCCATGTCTGCTTGCCGTCAGGATCATTATGGGTGTATCCTCGTGGGGACGGTCACGGCCGCCTGACACACGCACACAGGCTCAGTAGGTAGGAATACCGACAAGGTGTGGAACGATGACCAGAAACGTTCAACCTGGAGACAAGGACGTGGGGGAACTCTGTGATCACTGAGAGAAAATGCCTCGGGGGCAGGGGGTTAACTCACTCAGGGATCCCCTCACAAGTGAGAAAGCAATGGCGACGCACGGATCCTGAGAAGCACAACTGTTTAATAGACGGAAGGAGACAAAGGGCCTCTGAAGAAGGGCAGGAAGTCACAGAAACCAGGAAAGTGCCTTCAAGTCAAAGAGGTGGGCAGCAGTAAAAGGCCCAATAACAGACTGGGGGCGGGGGGGAAGCGTGGGAGCACAAGAGGGAACTCTGTGAGACCTGCTTCAGTCAGGTGCCAGTGGTGGAGGCCAGACAGCGGACAGAACTGTTGCACAGGGTGTGTCTGGGAGAGAGGAGAAGGGCGGAGCTCACCGGGCACGTGGGGCAGGAAGTGGGTGTGTGTGTGGGGGGGTGAGACTAGAGACTGGAACACAGGCATGGATTAAGAGGATAGAAAGGGATTAAGAGGGAGAAGTTAAAGACCAAGCGGTGAGGGTCTAAATTCGAACAGGTCCTAGACAAGCTGGGGATTGGCGGATGTGTCCAACCACGAAGAGGAAGAGTGATCCTTGGAGAGAAGAGACCTCTTTCCCCTTTGAGGCTATGCAGGTATCTCCTGCTTTTCAGAAGTTCACTTACACTGCATTGCTTTTACAAAAGACCTACATTAGCAACCTGTTTTCACTAAGCGAAAGAAACCCAACAAGGATTTTCACTTTTACCGGAAAAGGTAAAAAGCATTCGTTTTGTAGAGACAGCACACACCCCGAGCAGCAAGACTGGAACCACCAACCTCCTTCCCCAGGAACTATGCCATCTCAGCATTCAGCCACCATAGCTGTGAACTGTGTCTGTGAGCATTTCGGCTTTATCTCGATTTATTTTGTGCATCTGTGACCAAGATGTCCTAAGAAAAGCCTAAGAGGAGTTATTTTTGGGATCTGGGAATGCTAAAAATGTTTTTCCATATAAATTAATGGTAATTGCTTCTTCACATTATACAGATCACTCACTCTTATGTTTCAGTGTTCTCAGAAATATTTATGGAAACCAGCACAGAAGACTTCAGGCCTTTCCTTCCTCCATACAGTTCGGGATTTCTATTCCAACTCAAGATAAACCACCAGAAAATATGACTTTAGACTACACAATTTTACCTATTTTCTCAGAGTCCTTCTTTGGTACTACAAACTAGGCAGAGAAATAGAAGACGTATAAAAGAAACAAAGAGAAATGAAAACAATTGAAAAATTCAAAAACCAAAATGAAAATTCACTGGGTGAGCTCAATGCTACATTAGATAGGAGAGAGGAAAGATTCAGTGAGCTCCAAGAGATCAATGGAAATTAATCAACCTAAGCAACAAGGAGAAAGCAGAGTGGGGTGAGGGAGTAGGAGTCCGAGGACCTTCTGGGACAAGAATAAAAGATCTACCACTCATGTTATTAGAGTCCTGAAAGAGAGGAGAAAGTGTGTGGCTGAAAAAATGTTTGAAGAATGAATACCTAAAAATCTTGCCAACTGGCAAAGGGCATATACATCATCGGATTCAAAGAGCTAAGCAAACACCAAACAGAATAAACCCCTCAAAATTTCATGCCAGGTTATATCATAATCAAACTTCTGAACTCTATATGCAATAAAAAAACCACTCTGAAAACAGCTTGACAGAAAGATGCATTACAGACAGAACAATGGGTCAAAATGGCAGACTTCTCATCTGCAACCAAGAACAGAAGGAAATAACATGCTTTTCGAGTACTAAAAAAGTGCTGACTCCAAATACTATATCCCACAAAAATATCCTACTAGAATGAAGGAGACTGAGACATTTATAGAAAAAGGAAAACAAGGGGCGCCTGGGTGGCTCAGTCGGTTAAGCGTCCGACTTCGGCTCAGGGCATGATCTCACGGTCCGTGGGTTCGAGCCCCGCGTCGGGCTCTGTGCTGACAGCTCAGAGTCTGGAGCCTGTTTCAGATTCTGTGTCTCCCTCTCTCTGTGACCCTCCCCCATTCATGCTCTGTCTCTGTCTCAAAAATAATAAACGTTTAAAAAAAATTTAAAAAAAAAAAGAAAAAGGAAAACAAAAACATTTGTCATTAGAAGACCTACCTGATTACAGATGATCCCTGACTTACAATGGTTTCATGATTTTTTGACCTTGTGATATTGTGAAAGTAATACGCATTCAGCAGAAACTGTACTTCCGAATCCAAATTTTGATTTTTTTCTCTGATTAACAAAATGCATTGTGATACTTTCTTTTGATGCTGGGAGCAGCCACATCTCCCAGTCAGCCCTGCAATCACAAGAGTAAACTACTGAAACTCTACATCATACTGTGTTGCCGGCGTTTGGGGACATTGTGTTTCGTGTTTTCGCATCCCATCATGTCTACAAAACACCCATCCGTGTCTCCCGCTTCTGGGAGGCAATTACTCTACGAGAACAGGAAGGCAATTACTCTTGAGATGAAACTCAATATAATTGCCTAGCATGAAGCAAGTCTTCGTATGTGTTAGGACTTTCTCAATCAACAGTCAGCCATGTTAATGGTCAGTATTGGTTAAATCCATTGTCCTCACAAAGAAAAGAGAGGGGCCAACTGGTAACATGGAGAAATTACTTGTCACATGGATAGAAGACCAAATACAGAAGCGCATACTGCTGACATTGCCAATCCAGGCTAACGCAAGAAGTCTTTTCAATCCACTAGAAGAGCATGCTAATGGTCCTACGCATGCAAATGTTCACAGAAAGTCGTAAGAGTTCCAATGCTTCAAGAGTCACCATAATTTTCATAATATTTAGGTCAGCAGTGAGGCAGCAACCGCCACTACTCACGGTGCTGAAGCTTTTAAGAAAGAGCTGCATAGGATACTTGTGGATAAGAAATACTTGCCAGAACAAATATTTGATGTCAGTAAAACGAGCTTGTTCTGGAAGTATATGCTGGGGCACACATACATGCATCAAAAGCCCAAGACAGTGCCAGGATTCAAGGCACTGCAAGGCCATGTAATGCTGCTTTTGGGTGTTAATGTTGCGGATTTCAAATTAAAAGCCTTTTCTACTCTACCACTCAGAGAACCCTAGAGTATTCAAGAATGTGAGCAAGTATATGCTTCCCATTTATTATCACCATAACAAGAAAACCTGGATCACATTAGCAGTGTTTAAAGACTGGTTTTTGAACTGCTTTTTTCCACAGTCAAGAGAATATTGTAGGCAAGACAACATCGCACCCATTCAAGATTCTTCTGATCTAATACTTGAGGTCATCCCCAGTATTTCAGGGACACGCATCCTAGTATAAAGGTTGTGTATCTGCCACCAAACACAACTGCAGTCAATCAATGAACCAAGGTTAAACAGCTATGTTCAAAGTATACTATTTATGTCATTTATGCTGGCTGTTGAGTGACTGAATCTAGCCAAGTTTTGGGAAGGCTTTTCACATTCTAAATGCTATCCAGAACATCACTACAGGAAGAGTCACATAGCAGTGCACGAAAGAAGAAAGTTTTGAAGATATGTGAACACATTCAAAGACTTTAAAGATTCTGCTGTTGAAGAAATAATAAGTAACAAGGTATTAGTGCTTGGGTAACAGCCAGAATTGGACACTGAAAATGAGGATATTCCTGAGCTTGTTGGCATTGAGGCTGAAAAGCTTTCTATTCTTTTTTTAAACTTTTTTTTAATGTTTATTTTTGAAGAAGAGCGTGAGCAGCGGAGGGGCAGGAGGGAGGGAGACACAGAATCTGAAGAAGGCTCCAGGCTCTGAGGTGTCAGCACAGAGCCTGACGTGGGGCTCGAACTCACGCAAGGTGAGATCATGACCTGAGATGAAGTCAGACGCTTAACTAAACTAAGGAGCCACCCAGGCGCCTCAAGGCTGAAAAGCTTTCTATTGAGAAGCTAATCAGACTGGGGGAAGAAAGAAAGAAGTTTAGGCAGAATAAGTTAACCCATGAAGCACCAAGAAAGTTCACAGCAAACAAACGGATAGAGGTAACTGCTACTATCAGCAGTGGGTAGGGATATTAGAAGAAATGGATGTCAGTTACAAGACATTAACAAGAGCTGACAGGCTGATACAGGGTACTCTTGCTTGCTGCAGAGAAATATATAATGAAAAGAAGAAACAAACTGCACAGTCAAAACCTGCTATCTTCCTAAGGAACACGATACTGGCTACACCATCAACAAACGCTGATGCCCTGGTGCCTTCTACCAGCTGCTCTCTTTCGTAAGAAAAAGAGACTGATGATCCCGTCACCTTAGCACCCCATTACCCAGCAATTAATTTTAGTTCCTCATTTCACACATTCTTTAGGCCTGGTGTACTTTGGGCTGTGTATGTTAAGTACCCATACAATCACTGTTTTTCACTTTCAGTATAGTATTCAATAAATTACATGAGATATTCAACACTTTAGTATAAAATAGGTTTTGTGTGAAATGATTTGCCCAGCTGTAGGCCAACGTAAGCATTCTGAGTATGTTTAACAAAGGCTGGGCTAAACTGTGATGCTTAGTGGGTTAGGTGTACTAAATGCATTTTTAACCATGGTATTTTCAACTTACGATGGGTTTACTGACATGTAACTCCATCATAAGTCAAGGAAGATCTGTATAGGAGTTTGCAAAAAAAGAAATGTAACAGGAAAAAAAATCTCTTGAGATTTCAAGAAGAACAATGGAATGGATAAAAATATAGGTAAACACGTTACACTTCTCATGGGTTGTGTAAAAATTGTTTGATAATTGAAGCAAAAAAGAACATCATCCAATATGATGCTCAGTGTATGAAGAGGAAATACTTCTGTAAAAGGACCCAATGAAAGTTAAGGTTTCTACAATCAAAGTGCTAAGATGTTGATACTGTAGGCTGTGATAAATTACATATATATGAAACAATACCTAAAAAAACAGTAAAATACAAAGACTTATACTCAAAGTCATCACAGATATATCTATTAGAATTCTAAAAATTAAAGTAACCCACAGGAAGGCAAAGCAAAAAACAAAACAAAAAATAACCCCAAAACAACAGAGGAACAGTAAACAGGCAACAAAGAAAAACCAAATCATAAACTAGCCAACTTATGCCCTAACATATCAATAATCATTTTAAATTTAAATGGTCTAAATATAGCAATTAAAAAAAGAAGTCAGGAAAATGGGTAAAAAGAAAGCGTTACCCGAATACGTGCTATTCACAGAGGCTCACTTCAAATGTAATGATATAGACAAGGTTGAAAATAAAATTATGGAAAAATATAAACCAAAAATGCAAAATATTAACCCAAAAATGCAACAGTGACTATATTAAATCAGATAAAGTATATTCCAAAGAAAAGTTACAGGGTCAAAAAGAGACATTACATAATGATAAAAGGGTCAATACACTAAGATGATTTAGCAATCCTAAATGTGTATGCACCTACAACAGACCTTTCAAATACACAAAAACTGATAGAACTTAAAAGGAGAAAGACAATTCCAGAATTATACTGCAGGACTTCCAACATCCCTCTCTCAGCTCTTGATAGAAATACTAAACAGAAATCAGCGGGGACCTAGAAAATCTGAATAACATCATCAACCAACAGGATCATGTGGACATTTATACAAACTCCACCTAACAACAGTAGAATACACATTCTCTTCAAGCCAACTTATATAACATTCACCAAGATAAACCATATTTTGGGTCATAAAGCAAACCTCAACAAATTTAAACAGCCAGATCAAATATAAAACAAACTAGATGTGATTAACAAAGAGAACATGAAATACTTCAAACGCTAGGAAATTAAACAACATACTTCTAAATTATTTATGGGTTAGACAGGAAGTCTTGACTAAAGAAATTCTTAGAACCAAATGAAATGATATTAAAATATATTAAAACTTGTAAGGAAAGTGCTGTGAGGGAACTTTATAGAATGTAATGCTTACATTAGAAAAGTAAAAAAATCTCAAATCAGTATTCAAAACATCCGTCTCAAGAAACTACAGAGGAAAATACCACCAAAGCAGGTGGAAGAACAGATATAATAAAGATCGATACAGAGATATCAGTGAAATTAGGAACAAAAAGATAGAGAAAAAACAGTGGTATAAAGTGCTGCTTCTTTAAAAAGATTAAAAAAATTTGATAAACATCTGAGATTAACAAAAATAAAAATAACTGGCACATTTTCAATATCAGGAATATAACAGGAGATATAAGTACTGATTCTTCCATCAAACAATATAATAAAGGAATACTTGGAACAAAAAAGAAAATTTAGATGAAATGGAACAATTCCTAGAAAAAGACAACTACAAAAATTCATCCAATGTGAAATAGATATTCTGAACAATTCTATACATATTAAATAAAATAAATACATAACTAAAAAGCATCCAAAAGAAAAATCTCCAGGCATAAATGGTTCACTGGAGAATGCTACCAAACACTGAAGGAAGAAATAAAACCAATTCTATGCACTATCTTCCACATAACAGAAGAAAGAACACTCCCAATACATACTGGGAAGCCACTATCATCTAGACACCAAAACCAATGACAGTACCAAACATAGACAAAAACCAAAGAAACAAAAATGAACAAAAGAAAGAAAGCTACATATCATTATCACTCATGAAATTAGAGGAAAACTTTCTCAACATACTAGCATACTGAATACTGCAATACAATATATAAAAATAATTACACTCTACAATCAAGTAGGACTTGTTTCAAGAATACAAAGCTGCTTCAACATTCAAAACTCAAATCAATGTAATACATCATATCAACAAGCTGCAGAAGAAAAAAACATATGATTGTATCAACTGGTAGAGAAAAAGCATATGACAAAATTTAACACCCATTCACAATAACAACAACAACAAAAAACCCACAGCAAATTAGGAATACGGGAAAATTTCTAAACTTGATTAAGAAACTTCTATGAAGAAAACCTTATACTAACATCATACTTGACAAAATACTGAATGTTTCCCCCCTAATATCAGAAGCCAGACAAGGATACCCTTTCTTACTACTACTATTCAATATTGTATTGGAAACCCTAGCTAGTCCAGGAAAAGAAAATGAAGTAGACAGATGGTAAGGAAGAAATAAAACTACCTCTATTTGCAGATGGTATTTCTATGTAAAAAAACCCAAGCAGTCTATCAAAACAAATGCCTACAGTTCAGAAAGATTGTAGGATACCAAACTGACATCTAAAAATTAATTACATTTCTGTATACTACCAAAACGTGGGTGGAAACTTAAAAATCAATCCATTTATCATAAAGAAAAAAGACCACCTAGATATAAACTTTATAAAAATCATTCAGGACCTATTATTGAAATTTATAAAACAGTGATGAAATAAATCAAGCAATACTTAAATAAATGTACAGACATACCATGTTCATAAACTGGAAGATACAACACCATAAAGAAGACAATTCTTAACAAACTAATCTGACAATTTAACTCAATTTCTATCAAAATTTGATACTTTTTTTCATAAATAGACAAGCTTCTCCAAAACTTTATGTGGAAATTCAGAGTAATGAGAGTGCTAAATCAGTTTTAAATAAGAAGAATAAAGAGAGATCATTTTATGCAACTAAAATATTTACCACCTAATTACAGCAATCAAGTAAACTAATAGTACAGGACCAAGAAAATGTCTGAGTATCAGCTCCTTAAAGCCGCATGAAGAAAATGTTTGTTTTTTAAAAATCAAAGCCTTAAACAGTCTTAACTGGTAAAATAAAATGTGCCCATTCATAGGTGTATTCTTATCTCCTCAAATATAAAAGTGTTTGATGGCTTTAGCCATTACATTTCTCACAAAAATTAAGCTCCTTATGAACAGAGACAATGTTTTAGAACAGAGAAGACATTCATGAAAGTTTCCAAACCTGCCCTCAACTAACTCTCTTGACACTGGACAGCAATGAATGTATATACAAGACATATAAAAAGTCTAAGTCCTTTCCCTCTCAACAAAACCCTCCTCCTGCCAAGTGAACTAAGGAATCCATGACAAAGTGCCAAAGGCGTGGAAAGGAAGTCTGAAAGAAAATGTGTTTGCAGTTCATTGTCTAAGTCTCCTTAAAAAAAAGAAAAAAGAAAAAAAAATTCCTGAGATAACACTGCAGTGTAAATTAAGGAAAAGATACAGCTGAAGGTTTTCCTACATGCATATAACCGCTGGGTCTCTCCCTGGATGAGTTCTCAGTTGTAGAATAAGGCTCTAGGCTGGATGAATTTCCAGTATGACTCATTAGATGACAACAGATATCCTGCAACAGAAGGGTTTCTCACAAGGAAGAAAACTGAGGGGTTTCTCTTTGGTATGAACGATCAGATTCTGAGTAAGAGGTTTCCTCAGTGGCTACATTCAAAAAGTCTTTCCCCAACAGGAGCTCTTGGAGGTTGACCGAGGACTGCCCGCTCGCGAAGGGTCTCCCCACTTCTGCTGCGCTGCCCCTGACGGGGTGTCTCCCAGTATGAATCCTCTGATGCTGAGTGAGGGAGGAGCTGCGACTGAAGGCCTTGCCACACTCGCTGCATTCATAGGGCTTCTCCCCGGTGTGGATGATGGAGTGTCGGATGAGGTTTGTGCTCCAGCAGAAGGTTTTCCCACACTCGACACATTCATAGGGCTTCTCTCCACTGTGAATCCGCTGGTGCCTCGTGAGCCCCGAGCGGCGGTTGAAGGCCTTCCCGCACTCCATGCACTCGTAGGGCTTCTCCCCGGTGTGGATGCTGAAGTGTCGGATGAGGTCCGCACGATTGCTAAAGGCTTTCCCACATTCTTTGCACTCAAAAGGTTTTTCTCCGGTGTGGGCCCTTTTGTGCAAGATGAAAGTGGAACAGTGGGTGAAGGCCTTTCCACACTCCGTGCACACATAGGGCTTCTCCCCGGTGTGGATCCTCTGGTGCCTCTTGAGGTAGGACCTGTGGTTGAAGGCCTTCCCGCACTCCAGGCACTCGAAGGGCTTCTCCCCCGTGTGGATGACGTAGTGGTGAATGAGGGCCGCGCTCTCACAGAAGGCCTTCCCGCACTCGCTGCACTCGTAGGGCTTCTCCCCAGTGTGAGTCTGCTGGTGCCACATGAGGTAGGACCTGTGTTTGAAGACCTTGCCACACTCGAAGCATTCGTAGGGATTCTCGCCACTGTGGATTATGTAGTGACGTATGAAACCCGGCCTATCTCGGAAGGCTTTTCCACACTCTTTGCACACAAAAGGTTTCTCTCCGGTGTGGCTCCTGTTATGCAAGACAAAAGTGGAGCGGTGGGTGAAGGCCTTTCCACACTCGTTGCACTTATAAGGCTTCTCCCCGCTGTGAATCCGCTGGTGCTGTGTAAGGTGTGACTTGCGGTTGAAGGCCTTCCCGCACTCCATGCACTTATAGGGCTTCTCCCCGGTGTGGACCATGTGGTGCTGGAGGAGGTAAGTGCTTTTACTAAAGGTTTTCCCACACTCAGTGCATTCGTAGGGCTTCACCCCAGAGTGAATTCTCTCGTGTCGAGCAAGGAGGCGTTTCTTGTTAAAAATTTTCCCACATTCGTTGCATTTAAAGATATCTTCTTCTTCTTGAATCATGGGATCTTTACCTGATCCACACGAGTCATGGTCATGGACAGCACCTCGCAGAGGGACTGGCTCCTGTACAATTCTTGAACACACATTATCAGCTGTCCCTACGTTGCCATCTTCAGAGCTTGATTTCCCAGGGAGTTTCTCCTTCTGGGGATCTATCTCTGGTCTCAAATGTCCTTCTTGCATTTCCAATGACCCATCCTGATCCTTGGTTTGGCGCTTCTGGGAGTCTCCTGCAACTCCTTGTATTAGTTGTTCCTGGACGGGGGCGCCCTCAGACAGGGCTGGCTCACCAATGGCAGATACTGTGGCCTTGGGTTTTCCTTTGTCACCTGAAAGAAATCCAATACACAAATAGGTCTGTTGGTAATGCCAACATAGGAGAAAAACGAGCATTTCAGTGAAATGAACAGAAAAAAAATGAAGATGAAAATAGTGTCTCTGAGTCTTGCCACCTCTGAATCCCAGGATAACAATTTCTTTCCTGGTCCTCAGACTGTTGACACCATGAAAGGGAGAGAGACCCAGGGGAATGGCTGGATTAGAAGACAAAGTGCTGGAGGGGAGACACAGTCAATTCAAGATTGGATATTTATGCAAATGGATTACTTATATAGGACCTCAGATAGTTCTCTTAGGAGATGATTCAGGGCAATGCTTGACCACACGAGAAAGGTCCAACCATGTAATTAGAGGATTTGTGTTTTGGGCTAGAAGATAGCAACTAGGCCTCTGGAAAGAGATGGGGAGGGGCAGGAGTCAGGTAGGAAATGATCCAATCAATTATGTTTATGTAATGGCAGTGAATAAAACTCTGGACCCTCAAGCCAAGTGAAATTCCTAGGCTGCCAATACTTCATGCATGTATTGCCCTACATCAATGCCAGAAGGGTAACAAGTCCCCGAGGACACAGTAGCTCATGTTTGGAACCCCTCCCAAAACTGGTCCTAAAATACACCTGATGCCGATGTACTGGACATGATTTACAACAACTATGTTAAAGAAGCTCAAAGAGCTAAAGTAAGATATGGAGAAAGTCAAGAAAACCATATATAAACAAAATGGAAGTACCAGCAAAGAGCAAGAAACCTAAATAGAAACCAAAATGTACAATAACTGAAATGAAAACTTCACTACAGGGATTCAAAGGAAGATTACAGTAGGATGAAGAAAGAATCAGCATATAGGACAATGGAAATTATGTCCAAACACAGAAAAAAAAAAAAAAAAGAAAAACATTTAAGAAAAGTGAAAATACCCTAATGGAACTGTGATAAACCACTAAGGGAACCAATACACTCACTGTGGGATTCCCAGAAAATAGGGAAAGAAAATATTTGAATAAATGGCTGAAAATGTCCCAAATTTGATGAAAGACATCAATTTAAATATCCAAAAAGATCAATGCACTCCAAGAAAAATGAACTAAAATAGACTCACACCAATAAAACTTATAATCAAACTTGTGAAAGCCAAAGACAGAGTATCTTGATAGCAAGCTTGAAGAAACTTGTCACATACAAGAAATTCTCAATAAGATTATCAGCAGAGTTCTCATCAGAAACTCGGGAGGCCAGAAAACAGAAAAAAATCTGTCAACCGAGAATCCTATATCCAGGGGCGCCTGTATGGCTCAGTCAGTTAAGCAACCGACTCTTGATTTCAGCTCAGGTCATGATCTCATGAAGCCTACTTGGGAATTCTCATTCTCCTTCTCTCCCTCTGACCTTTCCCTGCTCTCCCTCTCTCTCGAAATGAATAAATGAACTTAAAAAAAATCATATATCTGGCAAAACTCTTTTAACAGTGATGAGAGAAATTAAGTCATTCCCATATATAAAATCTGAGGAAGTCTGTTATCACTAGATCTGTCTTGCAAGAAATTCTCAAGGAAATCCTGCAGGGTGAAATGAAAGGACACTACGGGGCGCCTGGGTGGCTCAGTCGGTTAAGCATCCGACTTCGGCTCAGGTCATGATCTCGCAGTCCGTGAGTTCAAGCCCCGCATCAGGCTCTGTGCTGACAGCTCAGAGCCTGGAGCCTGTTTCAAATTCTGTGTGTCTCCCTCTCTCTCTGACCCTCCCCCGTTCATGCTGTCTCTCCCTGTCTCAAAAATAAATAAACGTTAAAAAAAAATTAAAAAAAAAAAAAAAAAAGAAATGAAAGGACACTAGACAGCAATTCAAAGCCATATTAAAAAATAAAGATCTTGGGGCGCCTGGGTGGCTCAGTTGGTTGAGCAGCCCACTTCGGCTCAGGTCATGATCTCGCGGTCCGTGAGTTCGAGCCCCGCGTCGGGCTCTGTGCTGACAGCTCGGAGCCTGGAGCCTGTTTTGGATTCTGTGTCTCCCTCTCTCTGACCCTCCCCCGTTCATGCTCTGTCTCTCTCGGTCTCAAAAAAAAATAAACGTTAAAAAAAAAGATTAAAAAAAAATAAATAAAGATCTCAGTAAAGGTAAATATATGAACAATTATAAAAGCTACTATTATTTTAACAAGGGTTTATAACTACACTTTTTGTTTTTTACATGATTTAGGAGACTAATTTAAAAAAACTGTATTAATCTAAAAGGCAGTGTTACTATAACTTCAGTTTATAACTCCACATTTAGTTTCCTACATAATTCAAGAGACTAATGGTTTTAAAAGAGTTATTAAGATTGAGGGCATACAATATATAAAGACGTAATGTGGTAACATGACCAACTAAAAGAGGTGTGAACAGAACTGTAAAGGAGAACTTCTTCTCCTGATATAAAACCAAATTAGTGTTATAAATTTAAGATATTAAATGTAATCCCCATGGAAACCACAAATAATCAGCTAGGGATAATATACACAAAGGAAATGAGAAAGGAATTTAAACACTTCACTACAGAAAGTCAACTGAACACAAGAGAAGACAGTAATGAGAAACAAAAAAAATCTATAATGCATATAAAAAGCCAATATCAAAATGACAGAAGTCTCTCTGTATTAGTAATTACTTTAAATGTAAATGCATTAAACTCTCCAATTAAAAAACAGAGATTGGGGGTGCCTGGGTGGCTCAGTCAGTTGAGCATCCAACTTCGACTCAGGTCATGATCTCACAGTT
Source organism: Panthera uncia (assembly GCF_023721935.1). Classification (NCBI taxonomy): domain Eukaryota; kingdom Metazoa; phylum Chordata; class Mammalia; order Carnivora; family Felidae; genus Panthera; species Panthera uncia. The sequence continues at coordinate 2,893,465 of NW_026057588.1, forward strand.
TGTGAGTCTGTGCCCCACATCAGGCTCGCTGCTGTCAGGGCAGAGCTTGCTTCAGATCCTCTGTCCCCCCCACTCTACCCCTTCCGCACTCATGCACTCTCTCAAAAAAATTAAACATTTAAAAAAGTTTTTAAATAATAATAAAAAACAGAGATTGGCAGAATTGATAAAACACGTGATCCAAGTATATGTGTCTACAAGAGACTTACTTTAGATCTAAAGACACAAATAGATTAAAAGTGAGAGAAAGGAAAACGATATTACATGGAAATACAAACCAGAAGCAAGCAGAAGTGGCTATATTATCAAACAAAATAGACTTTAAATCAGAAAAGATTACAAAAGACAATAAAGGACATTATATTTTAATAAAAAGTATAATACAGCAAGAAGCTATAATAATTGTAGACATATACTTAATGTCAAACCATCAAAACGTATGAAGCAAAAAGCGACACAATGAAGGAAGAAAGAGACAATCCTATGGTAATACATGGAAACTTCAATACCCCGTTCTCAATAATGGATAGCACAACCAGACAAACGAGAAGTAAGGAAATAGAGGACTTAACATAATAAGCTAACTAGAGCTAACAGACATATACAGAATATTCTACCCCACAACAATAGCATACACATTCTTCTCAAGTGTACATGGAACATTTTCCAGGACAGACCATGTTAGGCCACAAATTAAGTCTCAATAGATTTAAAAAGATACCACATAAACTATGATTCATTTCCAATGAAAATGAAAATTTAACATATCAAAACTTATGGGATGCAATGCAAGCAGCATTAACTGGGAAATTTATAGCCATAAATGCTTACAAATTGATAGCTTATAAATGCTAAATAACAAAAGAGATATCAAACCAAACTAAAGACAACTTAAGGATGTAGGAAAAGAACAAACTGAAACCACAGCTAGGGGAAGGAAGGAAATAGTAAAGATTAAAGAGAACTGATATAGGGAATAGGAAAATAGAGAAAATCCATGAAACAAAAAGTTGGTTCTTTGAAAAGATAACAAAATTGGCAAACTTTTGGCTACTGAAAAAAAAAGATTCAGAGTACTAAATCAGAAATGGAAGTGGGGACATTACTATCAATTCTGCAGAAATGTTTAGTTTTTTTTTTTTTAATGTTTATTTATTTTTGAGACACAAAGAGAGCATGGGAGGGTCAGAGAGAGAGGGAGATAGAGAATCTGAAGTGGGCCCCAGGTTCTGAGCTGTCAGCACAGAGCCCAATGTGGAGCTTGAACCCGCAAACGTTGAGATCATGACCTGAGCCAAAGTCGGATGCTTAACTGACTGAGCCACTGAGGTGCCCTGCAGAAGTATTTTTGAAAAAGATTATAAGAGAGTACTATGAACTGTACATCAACAAACTGTTTAACCTACATGAAATGGACAAGTTCCTAGAAACACAAAAGCCACGAAGACTAAATCAGGAAGAAACATAAGATCTGAATAAACCTATAACTAGTAAGGAGGCTGAATTAGTAGTAAAAAAAAAATCTACCAACAAAGAAAAACCCTGGCCCTGATGGCTACACTGATGAATTCTAACAAACATTTTAAAAGAATGAATAGCAATCCTCAAACTCCTCGAAAATATTAAAGAGAAACACTTCTTAACTCATTAAGGCCATTAGTACCCTGACACCAAAGCCAAAGACATTACAAGAAAACTACAAACTAATATCCCTTATGAACAATGATGCAAAAATTCCTCAACAAAATATCAGCAAACTGCAGTATATTAAAAGGACTGCACACCATGACCAAGTGGGGTTTATTCCTGTAATGCAAGAGCAATCTGACATATGAAAACTGATAAATGTGAATACACCACATTAATATAATGAAGGGAAAAGCCCACACAATCATCTCAATGCTGAAAAGCCTTTGACAAATTCAACATCCTTTCATGATAAAAACACTCAACAAACTAGGAATACAAGGAAACTTTCTCAATACAATGAAAGTCATAAATGAAAGACTCATAGCAAACATGATACGCAATGGTGAAAGACTGAAAGCTTTTCCTCTACTAAGATCAGGAACAGGGCAAGGATGTATGCTATCACCACTTCTATTCAACGTAACACTGGAAGTTCTAGGCAGAGGAATTAGTCAAGAAAGAGAAATAAAAGGCAGCAAAATTGGAAAGGAAAAAGCAAAATTATCTTTGTTTGCAAATAATATGATCTTATATGTAGAAAACTATAAAGATGCCACACACAGTAACTGTTAGAATGAGCTCACCAAAGTAGCAGGATACAAAGTCAACACAGAAAAATCAGTTGCATTTTTATATACTAATAATAAACTATCTGAAAACGAAATTACAAAAAAGGCCTGCTTACAACTGCATCAAAAAGAATGAAATACTTAGGAGTTAATCTAAACAACAAAGTAAAAGAGATACAATGAAAACTACAAAATGTTGCTAAAATGAATTAAAGATGTAAATAAACGGAAACGCATACCATATTCTTGGACTGGAAGTCTTAGTATTGTTAAGATATGGATATAAGTGTCTGACTCGGCTCAGGTCATGATCTCACAGTCCATGGGTTTGAGCCTCACGTCAGGTTCTGTGCTGACAACCCAGAGCTTGGAACCTGCTTTAGATTCTGTGTTTCCCTCTCTCCCCTCCCCTGCTCACACTGTCTCCCTCTCTCTCTCTCAAAAATAAATATTAAAAAAAATCTTTTTAGGGGCGCCTGGGTGGCGCAGTCGGTTAAGCGTCCGACTTCAGCCAGGTCACGATCTCGCGGTCCGTGAGTTCGAGCCCCGCGTCGGGCTCTGGGCTGATGGCTCGGAGCCTGGAGCCTGTTTCCGATTCTGTGTCTCCCTCTCTCTCTGCCCCTCCCCCGTTCATGCTCGGTCTCTCTCTGTCCCAAAAATAAATTAAAAAAAAATGTTGAAAAAAAAAATTAAAAAAAAAAAAAATCTTTTTAAAGATATTGATATAATCCAAAGTGATCTACAGATTCAATGCAATCCCTACCAAAATCCCAGGCATTTTTGGCAGAAACAGAAAAATCCATAACATCTATATATACCAGAATGGACCCTGAATAGCCAAAACAATCTTGAAAAAGAACAAACCTGAAGGACTCTAAGTTCCTGATTTCAAAACTTACTACAAAACTACAGTAATCAAAACAGTATGGTACTGGCATGAAGACAGACATAGACCAAGAGAACAGAATCAAGATCCCAGTAATGAACTCTAGTATATATCATCAAATCATTTTTGATTAAGGGTGTCAAAACCATTCAATGGAGAAAAAGACACTGTTTACAACAAATGGTGCTTGGAAAACTAAGTATCTACATGCAAAAGAATGAAATTGAACCCTTATCTAACATCATATACAAAAATGAACTCAAAATCGATCAGAAACTTAAATGTGAGACCTACAACTATAAAATTCTTAGAGAACATAGAGCAAAACCTCCATGGCACTAGATTCGGCAATGATTTCTTAGATATGACACCAAAGGCGTAGGCAACAAAAGAAACAAATTGGAGCTCATAAAAATTAAAAAACTGCATCAAGATATTATCAACAGAGCAAGATAGCCCAAAGAATGAGAGAACATATTTGCTCATCATATATCTGATAAGGGATTAATATCATATATCTGATAAGGGATTAATATCCAGAATATAGAGAACTAAAACTCAAAAACAAAAAAATCCCAATGACAGAAATGGGCAAAGGACCTGAACTAGACATTTCCCCAAAGAAGATACACACACTGTCAGTAAGCACAAAAGACGTTCAACATCACTAATCATTAGAGAAATGCAAATCAAAACTACAATAAGTTATCATCTCGACTTCATTAGGATGGTTATCAAAAAATCAGAAAATAACAAATACTGGAGCATGCAGAGCCACGGGAACTCTTGCGCAATGTTGGTGGAAATGTAAAATAACATAGTTTCTGTGGAAACGGTACGGTAGCTCCTCAAAAAGTTAAACAGTGGAATTACGAGACAATCCAGCAATTTTTCGTGACATACGCCAAAAGAATTAAAATCAGGCTCTCAAAGATTCTTGTACACCCATGTCACAGCAGAATTATTCACAATAGCTAAAATATGGAAGCCACCAAGTGTCCAACGAGTGATAAATGGATAAGCAAAGTGTGGGATGTGGAATGTCACCGAGCCTTAGAAAGGAAGGAAATTTTGACACACGCTACAACATGGATGAGATTTGAGGACATTACGCTAAGTGAAATAAACCAGTCATAAAGACACACACACACTGTATCATTCCACTAATATGAAGTATCTACAGTAGTCAAAATCAGACACAGAAAGTAAAATTGTGGTTGCCGGGGGCTAGGGCAGAGAGATTGGGGGCGGTTATTGTGTGATGGGGAAGGACTTTCAATTTTACACAACGAAGAGCTTTGGAGATAGAGGTGGTGATGTTGTACCACATTATGAATGTGCTTGATGCCACCACTGTATATTTAAAAATGATAAAATGTTAAGTTTTATGCTATGGATATTTTACTACAAAAAAGGATAATATGAGAAATATACAAAAAATCCCTACAAATCAAAAAGAAAATGCAAACAAGTTAATAGAAAAATAGGTATTTATCATGAAAGGACATTTCAAAAAAAATACAGATTGACCAATAATCCTATGATCAGGTGCTAAAGTTCCTCCGCAATGAAAGAGAAATAAATGGAGACCACGGGAGACACAGTTTTGCACTCATCTGAGTGTCAAAAATTGAGGAGCCTTAGAGAATCGGGTCCTGGGCAAGGTATGGGTGGAAGGAGCTTCCATGCGTTCCCGGTGGAAGTGCCCTTTAGAACACATTGGCAATTATCCAGGAAAAACGTGGAAGTTGCATAGCCCGGAATCCATCAACCTCACTCCAGCAGACATCAAAGATGCCGTAACCACAGGCAGGAGGACCGCTGCGCGGACGACTCCGGGGACCTGGACGGCTCTGGACAGCGCCTGTGTGAGCAGTGAGCACGTGAGCGCGCGGGGAGCGGATGGGAGCCAAGTGAGCCGGGAACTTACTGACCTTCTTCAACGGTAAGGAGCTTGGGTCTATTTTTACACAGAGTACAGAAAGGATGAAGTTACATTACACAACAAACAAAATGAAGGAGGAAATAATTCCCCTGAAAAGGTGCTCTGGACTCCGGTTCAGGAAGCGGCCCCGGGGCCAAGGGCAAGACCCCCTCTGCTGGACGGAAGGCGCAGCTGCAGACTCGAGAGCCCGAGTGGGTGTGGAAGGGTCGAGGCTCAAGCAGGGGAGGAGGCGCACTGCACTGTCAACGCCGGGGTCGCACGGAGACACGTCCGTGGCTGGGGAAGTGCCAGCCGTCTGGAACAGAGTCTGAGCACGTGGGGAGGCGCAGGCAGGACCTGGAGCCGAGCCGACCAGAGGCACCACGCAGACGTGGAGAGCGGTGGGGAGGCCAGCGGCCCCCCCAGGGAAGATGATGGGAGTGAGCAGGGAGCATGGGGGCGGGGCTGATGGAGGTGGCGGCATAAGGAACCGAGGCGGGAGATGCACCGGGCGGGACACGGCTGCACAGGACCTGGGGACGCCGGCCAGAGAGAGGCACTGAGGGCGGGGGGAGGCTTGAGCGGCTCTCCGAGGCCGTGTCCGGTCCCCAACTTGCCACCGAAACTTGGCAGGTGGACGGAGGGAGAGACATTACGGGTCCCTGGCCGGGCACGCGGACTCTGGGTCAAAGGGTTCCCGGCTTCCGAACCACCGGAGGGGCCAGAACGAGAAGCTTCCCGGGGAACCAGGGCCTGCGGTCCCCTCCTGGTCTGCAGCCTGCAGGGTCTCCCGCGCGCCCGCATCCTGGCTCCTACCTGGATAGGTGTTCTGGGAGAGGCCTCTCTTCGCCGTCCACGGCTCCTGCCCGCGCTCCAGCTGGCAGATGAGCTCCGGTCTGGGGACGGGACACCCTGGTCACGGAGAAAGAAAGAAGGCACTGGGATTTTTGGGAAAACAAATTAAACCTCTCAATCTAGTCTGTAAAGAAGACCTTAGAATAAAGCTCCTTCCATCCACACAAAACGCTAACATGCAAACCCAGAAACCAAAAGCAGGCCATACTGCCAGGGAGATTTCTTTCCCTCACAGTAAGTCAAAAACCAATATATAGAGTTTAATCATAAATGTCAAAATATAAAGTGTAATCATAGATAAACATAATCATAAGGGGCTGTGTCAAGCATCTCAGATGCATTATGTCATTTCAAAACTGAAATAAATTTACGGAGTAATTGAAACAACTGACATATTTAAAAAATTATTGACTTATTCGTTCAAAACAAGCTATTTGTCTTCATTGATCTAGGTCTTTTTCTAAATCCTAAGCAAAGTTTTGTATTGTTCTTCCTATAGACCATGGACGAAATGAGGATTCTATCTCAGGATTTCCTCACAGCATTCTCAGCAAGTACAAATTGCAACCAGCACCACTTTGTAGATGAAGAAACTAACGCTCAGGCAAATCATGGGATTTGCCAGAGCGCACAGACCTGGTGAATGGCTGGGCCAAAACGGACACCCAAGTCCAGCCATATCCGCTCTCTATGCCGTTTTACCACAAAGCTACACAACACCGTTCCGGAAGTGCTGAGTCCCCGTGCGAGGATGATGAGGATCACAACGAGAGATATGGCACTGTCAGAGGGGTTCTTAACTGCTAACCTGCACACCACCTGCTCACACCAGGCATTGTTCTGAGCTCTGTTCAAAAGTTACCCATTCATCCTTGCTACAGTCTGGGGAAGTACATACATGAGTATCTGGGGAAGTATATACATGTTACCAGTGAGCACACCCAGGTGAAGTAATGTGCCTGCAGCCACAGCTTTAAGGGGCAGAGCTAGGATTGAACATCAGGGGTCTGGTTCTGGGCCTTTGTCTCCTAAACACGACACTAAGGAGGAAACGGCAACACCCTTGTGTGTGGCCAGCAGCCCTAGACCAAGTGGGGGGTGGAGGTGAGGTCGTCCTCAGAGAACTGGGGCCAAGGGAAGGACAGACTCAGGGACTCTAGACTTCAACATTACATGAACTACTCAAAAATAATAAAACTGAAAATCCTATGCAGTGATACTATCACATATGACCTTTACAGAAACATCAAATATCATACACTGTCATCGACATTAAACACAAAAAGGATTTTTACTACAGAAAAAAAAAACAACAACAACAAAAAATGGAGAACAGCTCAAAAATCAACTACTGGGACCCCATCAAAATAAAAAGCTTCTGCACAGTGAAGGAAACAGTCAGCAAAACTAAAGGGCAACCGACAGAATGGGAGAAGATATTTGCAAATGACATAACAGATAAAGGGTTAGTATCCAAAATCTATAAAGAACTTATCAAACTCAACACCCGAAAAACAAATAATCCAGGGAAGAAATGGGCAAAAGACATGTATAGACACTTCTCCAAGGAAGACATCCAGATGGCCAACCGACACATGAAAAAATGCTCAACATCACTCATCATCAGGGAAATACAAATCAAAGCCACAATGAGATACCACCTCACACCTGTCAGAATGGCTAACATTAACAACTCAGGCAACGACAGATGTTGGCGAGGATGCAGAGAGAGAGGATCTCTTCTGCGCTGCTGGTGGGAATGCAAATGGGTGCAGCCACTGTGGAAAACAGTATGGCGGTTCCTCAAAAACCTAAAAATAGAACTACCCTATGACCCAGCAATTGCACTACTAGGCATTTATCCACGGGATCCAGGTGTGCTGTTTCGAAGGGACACATGCACCCCCATATTTATAGCAGCACTATCAACAATAGCCAAAGTATGGAAAGAGCCCAAATGTCCATCGATGGATGAATGGATAAAGAAGATGTGGTGTGTATATATATATATATATATATATATATATATATACACACACACATACGTATATATACACACACACACACAATGAAATATTACTCGGCAATCAAAAAGAATGAAATCTTGCCATTTGCAACTACGTGGATGGAACTGGAGGGTATTATGCTAAGCGAAATTAGTCAAAGACAAATATCGTATGACTTCACTCATATGAGGACTTTAAGACACACAACAGATGAACATAAGGGAAAGGAAGCAAAAATAATATAAAAAAAGGAGGGGGGCAAAAACACAAGAGACTCCTAAATATGGAGAACAAACTGAGGGCTACTGGAAGGGTTGTAGGAGGCGAGATGGGCTAAATGGGTAAGGGGCATTAAGGAATCTACTCTGAAATCATTGTTGCACTATATGCTAACTAATTGGGATGTAAATTTTAAGAAATTAAAAGAAAACAGAGAACAGCTTCATAAAATGAAGTTCGTTCCAGACGGAGTAAATTAAGCTGTCTAAGGGACTCACTGTAGTGGCCAAGACTTCCGGAGGACTGCGATGCCATAAGATTGTGTGGGTGAAGCAGGAACAGTGCCTGGGACAGCGCTCCAAGGACCTGAACAGGCTGTGACTATTATTATTCACTTTTCCTAAAAGTGACCCACTTTTTATTTTGCTTAGATTCCTTCAACAAGGGAATCTGTATCACTCTAGTAAGTGGGAAACCGGAGTCACTGGCCTTGAAGGCAGGTCACCCTGAAGACGCAGCAATGAAACCAAAACCATCTTAATTCCCAGTGAGCTCAGGCTGCCTACTCGAGGCTGCGTGCTCACTCTGTTGAAAAGGGAAATGAGCAACAATTGCAGGTAAGGCATTAAGATTCAGCACTGAACCCAGATTTTTCCTCAACAATAATCAGGAGGCATTAATCATTCCATGAAATGATTATGTCAGGGTGTCCCTCAATGTCAGCTGATGAAGTGTCCATGCACCCTGTGACCACAGGGTTTTTCAACCTCTATACAATGGACATTTAGGTCAAGATACTTTTTTTTTTTTTTTAGTTTATTTATTTTGAGAGAGAAAGCATGAGAGAGAGAGGGAGGGAGGGAGAGTGAGAGAGAGAGAGAGAATCCCAAACAGGCTCTGCACTGTCAGCGCAGAGCCCGATGTGGGGCTCGAACTCATGAACTGCGAGATCATGACCTGAGCCGGAACCAAGAGTTGGCTACTTAATCAACTGAGCCACCCAGGCACCCCAGGTCAAGACACTTCTTTGCAGGGAAGACAGGGAGGAAACTGTCCTGTGCGTTACAAAAATGTTTGGCAGCACTCCAGGTCTCCACCCACCAGGTGCCTGTCTCAGCCCCATCCCAGGGCGACAACCAAAATGTCTACAAACACTGCCCAGTGTCCCTCGGGGATGACATCGTCCCTGCTTGAGACCGCTAACCTGGAAGGCCATAACCGGGATGATGAGAGAAAGCGACAGGGATGGGGGAGGGCCCTGCACAAGATCTGGTGGTCAGGACACTGCTGGCGAGGAGGCGGGGACCGCGCACAGAAGGGTCACCGTCTGAGAGGCTGAAATGTCCACGAACACTCACCAGGCAGACACAACAGCAAGCTGAGGCCCGAGCCAGGTGTGTGCGCAGGAAACCACCAGACGCCCCGCACAGCCAGAGCAGGGGGAGCTCAGGGAGAGCACGGAAGGGGAGAGAAGAGCTCAGCAGGGCCAAAATGCACTTTCTATTTGTAAACGTTTTGTTACAAAATATTTAATCCGTCAAACTTCTCTAATTTTGTTTTTGCCTCTTCTCACTGAGACCTAACTCCAGTTCTCCAAAAATCGGCACGTCTTCCCCTAAGCTCTGGGGTCTCAGATCGAACGGCCTCGTGGTGACTAACCTCAAGCAGAGAAACATCTAAGCTGGCGTTTCTCAACTGGGCGCCCTGGATTCTGCAGGCGGGATAATTCTTGTTGAGGGGCCCGTCGTGTCCATCGAAGGAGGTCGCCAGCATCTCCGGACTCTAACCACCAGATGCCAGTTCCACCCACACCCAAGGCGCGACAACCCAGAGTGCCCGCAGACGTTGCCAAATGGCTCCTGGGGGCAAAACTGCCACCCGCCGAGAAGCACTACTCTAACCGCCTCTCTCGTCCCGGCAGACGATCCCGGCCCTGGAAACAAGTGACAACCATGAGGGCACGTGAGCACAGAGAAGCCCCGTCACTGGGATCACCTCGTTTACAACAGTACCTGTCGGTGCTGAAGGCAAAGGCCTCCGGGGGGCCTGACTCCCTCCCTTCCCGGAGAACTTCCCATCACTCCCTGCCCTGCTGGCCCTGCTGAGGACACTTGAGCCAACCAGGCTCAGCCTGTCAGCTCCCCCTCTGGAATGTGAAATGAGGACCTCAGATGGGAGACCAGTCTGTCCCGGGCACTGGGGTGAGAGGTCCAGAGGAGCTCGGGCTCAGGTGGCCATTTCCGCCTCAAGGACGCCCCACACAGCCCCGCAGCAGAGTAAGGAAGAGGCAAAGACGCAGAGGTGCGGAATCTGGGGGCCACGCCTGGAGACAGAAGGTCCTCTGACAACGAGGTGGCAGGTCCCCCCCTAGGGTGGAGTGGGGAGCACTTACCCAGAGACACCAGAAGTCCACAGTTTTCCAGCATCACCTCCTGGTACAGGGTCTTCTGGGCCGGGTCCAGCTGCCCCCACTCCTCCTGGGTAAAAGTCACGGCCACATCGTCGAAGGTCACAGATACCTGGATGTCAAACAGAGGTAGCAGCGTGTTGGTGTTGGGGTGCTGGATGGGATCGGGCCTCATCCCTACATCCCTGATAAAGGTACAGAGTGATCAAGGCTCGAATCGCCAAGAACCTTGTGAGCGCCAAGCTCCGTGCTGGGCTCAAGGTGGGGGTGGACACAGCAGTGTAAGGGAGAAGCCTCCTCCACGGGAGCCACCGGAAGGTCACACAAGACAATGGAAGTGACGGGTGGACTGGGAGATGCAGACACCATGGGCCCCAGGACGTCAGAGGAATGAGTGAATAATGACAATAACAGCATTGGTGACAACGGCAGTACCTGAGCCTCACTGGTCCTGCTCGCTGCCTGCCCCATGCTGAGGGCTTCACATCTTCGTTAAAGTGACTGTAAGTACCCAGTTCTTTTTTTTTAATGTTTATTTATTGCGGGGGGTGGGGGGGCGTGGCAAAGAGAGAGAGAGAATCCCAAGCTGGTTCCCTGTTCAGCGAGGAGCCCAACACTGGGCTCAATTCCACGACTGTGAGTTCACAGCTGATATCAGGAGTCAGACACTTAACCTACTAAGCCACCCAACTGCCCCACCTTTTTAAAAAAATTTTTTTTCAAGTCCCCAGTTCTTAACTCACCTTGTTTCCACTAATGTGGTCTTGTGACTTAAAAACACTGTATATGGAGGGACGCCTGGGTAGCTCAGTCAGTTAAAGTGTCCAACTTCAGCTCAGGTTATGATCTCAGAGTTCGTGAGTTCAAGCCCCGCGTAGGGCTCCGTGCTGACAGCTCAGAGCCGGGAGCCTGCTTTGGATTCTGTCTCTTTCTCTCTCTCTCCGCCCCTCCCCCACTAGTGCTCTGTCTCTCAAAAATAAATAAATCTAAAAAAAAAAGAAACAAAAAACACTGCATATGTAGTTTGCCTTGTTAACGTTACTTCCGTCACCATATTCTACGGTCTTCTGAGACATTCAACACATACAAGACCACCTTTCTGCGTGTGACCAGATCAGATCCACGGATTAAATATAAGTAACACAGCTACTCCACTCTCAGATGGACAGCCCCACCGCTGCAGGTCTGTAATTTAAACGCTCCAAGACCTTGGCTTATGGTTTTCCATCCGCACCTCCAGAGCCCACATCTCTGTGCTTTCTAGCTTTGCCCACTCCACCAGTGCTCTTGAATTAATATTTCAATTAAACATCTGGAAAGTCCTAATAGACTAATTGGTTGGTACACAGGAACCCTGCATCATGACTCAGTTCTGGTGCTGGATAAACTCACATCACTGGGAGCATGTTGGGCAGGTAGACACGCACAGAAGGGTTAACTACGGCCTCCACATTGATTCCCAGGTGATATATGCGTGAGTTATGAAAACTTTCCGACATGCAATCACGTAACATCGTACCTATATGGTTGGTGAGAGGCAAATATATGGTTTTTCTGGTCGGTCTGAAGTTGGAAATGCAGAAAAAATTAGAGAGCGTCACTTATTAATCACATCCTGGCCATTTAGGGCCGACAGTTACCGAAGTCATTGTTCAGCTTCCTGGATGGTCACTATAGCTAGTAATCTGGCTTCCGGCGAGTATGACTTGGAGCGGGCCGGTTTCCTGGGTTGTTTACGATGGATACGGGGTTAGTTCCCTGGGCAGGTGGCTGCAAGTTTGGGTCAAAGTTCTACTTTTACGTACGTTCTGCCACTTGTCCCTCTGTATATTCAGCCTCCCATGTTACAAGGCTGGAGATCGAGTGACAAGCCCTCTCCACTCGTCCTACACAAACACAGCTGCAAACAGAAATCGAGTTCTCCCTCCAATTCCAGCTGCCCAGGAGCCCTCTCCGCAGCAGAGAGGCAGCAATGCCCAAAACATCGTCCACTCACCTGCGCAGGGTCCATCCACGCCGCCGCCATCATGGGACCCCGTGGACAGAGGCGGGTCCCGCGGGCTCGGCCGACCGCCACCTCTTCCCTGTCCTGGGAGGGGTGACCTCGGCTGACTTTCGCACTCCCCGGTCACCGCGCGGCTCACGGCCCGTTCAAATGCGCGGAGGTGAGTCGCAACCCTCCTTCTCCTCTTTTTGGACGAGCTGCACTGGAAGCGGCCACAGAACAGCGACCCCTCCCCACAGCTGGCGTGGACGGAATCGTCGCACACAAATGACGTATGCCTCCAGGAGGCCGGAAGCCCCGCCCCCATGTCAACGAGCCGCAGGAAATGCCCCTGTCCTGTCACTCAGTGGCCCCGGTACTGCCGCGGACACCCCCGTGCACAGCCTTCTGGGCAATGTAGTTTTTGCTCTAAAAACGAGTCCCAGAAGAACGCGTTCCAGAGCCAGTCTTCCTCGTGGTAAAACACTGATTAGGCCCAGATTCCCCTGTCAGGCCCGCCTCTTCACCGTGAACACAACCCAGGGGGGCCGAGGAGAATGGATGCCCATCACATGCCCCGGGAAATCGAGGCTCCGAAGGCGGGAGCGTCCGCCTAGGGTCAGGGCACGTGTCACCTGTCCGCCTAGGGTCAGGCCCTAGGCTCGGCTCGCGACTTCCCCGTGCGTCTCACCTCCTCGCGATCTTCCTGGAGGGAGCTGGGCACACGAGCGGTAGGAAGAGCGAGCGCCAGGACACGGACGCAGGAAGCCCTCCCTCCCACGCGGCGCATGCGCACCGCCCGGCCCCTTGCGGGCTCTATTCCAGCATCAGCTGCACGTGCTGCCAGGCCTTGACGCCCGCTGGTGAGCGAGGCTGGGGGAGGTCGGCACTCCGGGGTGGAGCACGGGCGCTGCATCCTGTGTCTGACTGCCGGACTAGGGGTCCTGCGTGGATCTGCATGTTGGGGAGTTGTTAGCGAAGGGGGTCATGTCCAGTCTGAAGAGAAGCCTTAGAATAGATGGAGAAAGGAATGGGCAGGGGCGAACCCTGAACAACCCGGCGTTAAATAGGTGCAGACAAGGGGCACCTGGGTGGCTCTGTTGGTTAAATGGCCAACTTCGGCTCAGGTCACGATCTCGAGGTTCGTGAGTTCAAGCCCCACATCGGGCTCTGTGCCGACAGCCCAGAGCCTAGAGCCTGCTTCAGATTCTGTGTCTGCCTTTCTCTGCCCCTCCCCTCGCTCTATCTCTGTGTCTCTCTTTCAAAAATAAATTAACCTTTAAAAAAAAAATAGGTGCAGACAAGAAACCAACAGTCATATTGAGAATCCTCACAACCTTTTTAGAATTCTATTACATAAAGTCTCACAAGTCACCATCAGTGACTTTTGTTTTCTTCTCATAACTGTGAGTGTGAGAGAATACGATCTCGTTTCTAATGAGTTCAGAATACATATAGTTATGCAAATGGGAATGTAGTGTGCAGAAAATGCCCTCAAAAGATTTAGTTTTATGGTATATTACTCAGCCATAAAAAAGAATGAAATCTTGCCACCTGCAACAATTCGGATGGAGCTAGAGAGTATTATCCTAGGCAAAATAAGTCAGTCAGAAAAAAACACAAATACTATATGATTTAACTCATATGTGGAATTTAAGAAACAAAACAAATGATTGTGCGGGGGTGGGGGGAGAAGAAAACTAAGAAACAGACTCTGAACTATGGAGAACACACTTATGGTTACCAGAGGGAAGGTGGAGGGGGGTTTAAATAAGGGATCACTTGTGATAAGCACCAGGTGTTGTATGAAGTGTTGAATCACTGTATTGTACACCTGAAACTAATATTACATGGTATGTTGACTGGGTTTTAAATAAAAACTAAAAAGAAAAAGAGAGATTTAATTTTAAAAGTGGAGAAAAGCATAGTAACAGGATGTTAATGGAATCAAGGATTAAGGTGGAGTTAATTTTCTAGAGGAAGATGTTTTTTATAAAAGGTTGTGGAAGGGTGCTTGGGTGGCTCAGCTGGTTGAGCATCGACTCTTGATTTTGGCCCAGATCATGGTCCCAGGATCCTGGGATCAAGCCCCACATCATGCTCCATGCTGAGCAGGGGATACTGCTTGGGATCCCTCTGCCCCTTTCCCTCTCTCTGAAACAAAATAAATAAAAATTCATATTAAAAAAAAAAAGGGCGGGGGCACCTGAGTGGTTCAGTTGGTTGAGTGTCCACCTTCAGCTCAGGTCATGATATCATGGTTCCTGAGTTTAAGCCCCACATCAGGCTCACTGCTGTCAGCCTGTCAGCACAGAGCCTGCTTCAGATTCTCTGTCCTCTCCTGCTGCCCCTCGCTGCTTGTGCTCTCCCAAAACTAAGGAAAAATTTTTTAAAAAATTTAAAAAAAGATTGTGGAGAAATATGGCTAAATTAGCGTGTGATCCATCATTGGCCATAATAACCATATTGGACCATATTGGAAACAGCATATTTCTCTTCACATGTAGTTGACACAGTTAAATTAAGTGATTTGAGGCTAGAATGTAAGTCAGATATTAAAGTTAAGATTTTTATATTCTCTTTATCACGAGAGGCAGAATGTCTGGAATCAGTGGTGGGGAAAGCTATATAGCTATTGGAAATCCCTGCTGTAAAGCATGTCAGAGTTTGCATGATTTAGACACATATCACGGGGTAGTCAACGTGGAAGCCCTAGTTTCCTTTCCTCTGCTTATCTTATCTACTTCCCTCAAAATGCACCCGGTGATGTGAATTTGTCTAGCACCAGAACCGAGTAATATTGCAGGGTTCCTATGTACAAACCAGTTAGTTTATTAGGAATTTCAAGGTGTTTAATTGAAGTATTACTTCAAGAGCACTGATAGGACAAAGCTAGAAAGCAGAGAGATGTGGGCACTGGAGGTGCAGATGAAAAGCCACAAGCCAGTATCTTGGAGCCTTTAAATCATACATCTGCAGCAGGGGGTGGGGGCTGTCCGTCTGAGTAGCCGAGTTCCTTGTATCATGGGTCTGGTCACACATGGAGCCGTGGTCCTACACGTGCAGGACATGTCACATGAGGAGACTGCATAGAATACGGCGAAGGGAGTAACATGAACAAGGCAAGCTCCATACGCAGTGTTTGTAAGTCAGGTGACACAGCGGGGAAAGCGATGCCTGCAAAAATGAGCAAAAACCATGTTTTGAGCTCCCAGCTGTGTCTAGATGCTTATTCTGGGGCAGTCAGCTTACTGTGGATAGAGGGAGTGGCTGACACGTGACAGTGGGACAGAAGGATACAGGGGAAGGTTGGAAGAGCCCTAAATTGCTCCAAGTGGAGGATGTGATTTCAGAAGAGGTGACGGTCCGTCTATTAGGGGTGATTTAGTTGATGCAATCAGAAAATGACACATCACAGAGCTACTGGTGAATCCATTTGAGAATTGAGCGGCAGTTGATGTTCAGTGAGACATGTTATCAGACGGTAGCACGCTCGTGTCAGTATAAAGACGGTGGACCTCTGGGTTGACCCGTGTCCTGTTTTATAGATCCATGCTCCTGAGAAGATGGGAAATAGTAAATTGAGTCTAGAAGCAACTGTGATGGGGGATAGGGTATGCACCAAGGCAGTTATCTGAATGAAAATAGGAACTAGTTTTGCCGGTGAGTGGTTGAGTCACCACCCTGGGGACCCGGAGGGACATCATCTTGGGACGCTCTCATGGGAAAGAGTTTCTACAAGAAATAAAGATTCTACCCCATCAGACACCAACTCACAGAACCATAAAGACCTGGTAAAAAAATGACTCTGCTTTTATTCATTAGTATCTTGCATCTTAGAAGAAACAAAAGACAGACAAGTTAGTAGAGCCAGGAGAGCTCCCTGGACAAATGCAATGAAACAGGTGCGGACAGGGCTCAAGAATCCATCTGAACAGATGGAGGCAGCACCCTCCGAGAGTGGGCCCGGACCCAGGGGTGCTCCAGGATCTGCGACAAAGGCAGCCGCTCCAAAGGCTGGTATCTGAGAAGCTTGGAGATCAAGTCCCGGGCCCCCAAAGGTATCGACGGAGGAAACCTGATGTCCACCTGATGAGGCCAGACAAGAAAAAGAAAAGGATGGTTAATTTCTGTGCTCCATGTTTTCTGTTCCTTGAGTCCCTTCCAGGCACTCTTCTGGATCTTATTCGACAACCTTTATGTGCAGCCCAGGCTCTGTAGCACCCCGCCCCCACGAATTCCCAGAATGTGACCATCCCACCTTGAGGATACGTCTGTACGTCTCATTATGGGAATGGCTTTCAAAGGGTGGATTCCCCACCAGCAGCTCATAGCAGAGCACTCCAATGCACCACAGATCAACCGTCTCATTATATGTTCTCCTTTCTATCATTTCTGGGGGCAAGTAGTCCAGAGTCCCACACATGGTCTTTCTCCTAGAGGACAGCAGAGAAGGGAGGCCTGTGTAGAGGCCCCACACAGGGCAACCCTCCTTTTCTAGATTCCAGTGAGATGAGAGATGCTAGAAAGGCCTGAGCAGTCCCCTCCAAAGCCTGGAAGTCTGGGAACACCAAGTTTTAATAAGGATCGAGGTTTAGGGAAGGCAAGTCCTGGGACCCACCAATTCCATACTTCGGAATTACTTATACATTTAGCTCACGATCCAGGATGTTTTCATAATATTCTGGGCATCAATAGAGATTTGGAACAAACTGAAGGTGCATCAACAGAGACCAAGTAAAATTTCCGGAATTATGGAGCAATGATTCTTATTTACATGGAAACTTACTGGGGAAAGTTATATGTTAACAGAGATCAAAAGATACAAGATGTGGTTCAGCCATTCTTTCCATCTACAAATGCACATTAAATATATACATATGAAAAAAGACAGTGCTCAAATACAAACCCGGGGTTTTATCCCAGTCTTACACGTGCAATGGGTTAAATTGGATCATTCCTTACTGGCACCCAGGGCCCATGCCACCACCACGTGACCTACCTCAGAGATGGGGTGTGCACAGACCAGCCAAAGTCTGCAATCTTCACCTCACCCCTGAACCCCAGCAGCAGATTCTCCGGCTTGATATCCCTGTGAATCACCTTTTTCTCATGGCAGTATGTCAGAGCATCTGCTAATTCCTCCATTATCTGAGTGAGCAAAGAAAAAGCAGTCTGGAAATGAAGCCAGCCAGTTTTCCGTGTGAGATAAAATACTCCTCATACGTTTTTATCATTGTAGTGGAATCTTTTTTTTTTTTTTTTTTTAATTTGAGAGAGAGAGCACACAAGCAGGAGAGAGGCAGAGAAAAAGGAGAGAATCCCAAGCAGGCTCTGTACTGTCAGTGCAGAGCCCGATGCAGGGCTCCAACTCACAAATGGAGAGATCATGATCTGAGCCGAAACCAAGAGTAGGACGCTTAACTGACTGAGCTACCCAGGAGCCCCTGTAGTGGACTCTTTTATGTCCTAGTTACCAACCCCATTACTTCCTTAATGGCACAATTAATTACTGGTGGGGAGGAATTCCTCTCCCCATTTTATGTGGTCTTGAAGGAGGGATGCTAAAGTGGACGGAGCCTCTCTTTTGCCCTAGCACAGCAAGGAGCTGGACCAGGGCCCATGCTGAGCCAACCAGAGGATCGCCCACAGGACTGGAGTCCTGAAGAAATGATACAAAAATAGGAGGAAAATTGGAAGATCACTCATTCTGACAGCAAGCTGACCCAGCCCTTCCTGCTGGGATAACTGAGGCTCTGATTCCCCATCTGAGGCTCTGTAGAAATCTCTTGCTTTCTATTTCTAAGCCAGTTCTACTCATAGGCTTTCAACATGCTTCTTCACATAAGGTAGTGGAGATTCTGTTGCTTACAACCAAAGAATCCAAATTCATACACACTAATTATTAATATTCTGGGTAACTAGGGTATCAAAATGTGAAGCTATAGGATGTACGTGTCACTACATAAAAGGCAACAGAATTCAGAAATAAAGAAAAAAAAAAAAAAAAAGAAGCTGGACACTAATGATAGCCACAAGCAGTGATCCCCACCAGCCCAGAGTAAACTCACAGGCCCAAAGCCGCCAGCCCTCCCACCTCACCGTGGCTGCGTGCTGTTCATCCAAAGTGTTGCTCTTTTGCAGCTCCTTGTAGAGCTCACCCCTTGGAGCATATTCCAGAATCAGGTACACCCGGCGTGCATCATGGAAGTAGTTGTATAGGCGTAGGATATTGGGGTGCCTGGAGAAAAGATGGAGGAAGGGTCAGACTCATGAGACCCAACTCCCGATGCTACTAAAAGTGGTCGGACAAAGGACAAATTGCGCTGGGACCAGAATAATGGTCTGATACTGGTGTGCGTGAGGGGAGAGCAAGAGGAGGCATCAGGATTTGGGGGTCTGAGACAGGGAGGAGGTTTACACGGTGTAAGCGGAGTGAACTGCAGAAAAAATCTTCAAGGTGGACTCAAGGTGGCCTGTTGGAGGGTCATTTGGGGGGAGTGCTGGGTTCAGATGCCAGAGACGGAAGAGGAAACAGATGAAGAGGAAGAAGCTGGCGCTGGATTCTCCTGCAGCCCGTCCTTACTGTAGATGCGCCTGGATCTCGATTTCCCGGCGCAGCTGGTGCTCCAGTCCTTCCTTTTCTATCTGGGACTTGAAGATGACTTTCAGCGCCACAAGGAAATGGCTTTCCTTGAGCCGAGCCAGGTACACGTTCCCAAATTTTCCCTTGCCCAGAGGACGCCCGATTTCAAAGTCCTCAATCGTGAGGCGCCGCCTGAAAGTGAGAACAGAGCCTCAGTTTGGGGAAGAAAATGGCGGGCAGTGACGGACTCGAACCTCCTTCACCTCTCGCCTCCCGCCCCCGTGCCCCTTCCCCTTGTCAAGGGCGCAGCCAGGCTGTTTGGTTGGCCCACGAGCCAACACTTCCCACGTGCAGCTGGTCTTCATTTCTCGTCCCGCTCCGCTTCCTTCCAGAGACACTCACACGGGGGGCATGCCGAGCTCCACGAGGCCTGCTGCAGCTTCTTAGACAGACAGGCAGAGGTCAACACGCGCTTCTTGCACCCCACCCCCGCCCCCAACAACTGACACCAGTCCTTCTCCACCTGTTCCCTGGTCTCGGGTCTGCTCCTCTTCTTCATCTGCGGGCTGCACGCTGCCCGTCGCCATCGCAGCGTTTGGGTGGCTCCCCAGGAGACGGCACGGCGGCGACAGGACGCCTTCCCGAGCCCTTTGGAACTGTCCTCAAAAGGGGTGAGGGTAGGCAACAACAAGGCTGAGGCGCTTCGGACGCCGACGGCCCCCCACGAACCCTCAGCGCAGCGCGCGGAGCTACACCACCGGAGATCAAGGAATTCCCGGGAAGCCAGCGCTGGGGCCTTTATGTCTGCGCCCCCTCGTTGGCTGAGCCACAGTTCCTGACCGGCTCCCATTGGTTGGATCTTCTGGGCGCGCAGGCAGCGTGTCCAATAGAAAAGACAGAAATGGGAGCTTCCGCCCACGCTGAGCCAATGAGGTGGCAGGGCGCGGAGACCCGGGCGCTGCGGTGGGGCAGACTCAGGGGGGCTCCCGTGAGCTGGGGGAACCTCGGGGAATGGGAGGCGAAGCAAAGGGTCTCGGTGAACCAATTCCTGCGTGAGTCTCCGAGAGTGCGCGAATGCATTAATGAACTGACACCGTGTGCGTGTAAATGATGAGACACCAACCACAGAAAGCTGCGGGGGGTGGGGGTGGCTCTAAGGTCGGCAAACTCCCAAGCTACGTGCGCACCAAACCGGCCCCCGCTGGGAGGTCGTGTCCCGTTCAGGCCACTCCCCAGGGGCGTCCTCCATCTTGCTTCCCGAAGTTTCTGCCTCTGTCCTCGGATGTCCTGCAGCCCCTGCTCTCCCCACTCCACCCCACAGCCCTTGGAGCCTCCCCCAGCCTGGGGCTGTAGGCCCATTCGGCGCAATGGCACAGACCGCTCTCCCTTTGCCTCCATGAGCTGTGTATTTGCTGGACTCTTGACCTTAAAAATACAATAATACATGCATTGTATTTAACATTCGGTTATTTTTAACCAGAAAAAAAAAAAAAAAAGAAAAAAGGGCTTATTTGGAAATAGAGAATTACAATATAGGGACAAGGAAGATGCAGCAAAAACGCTGTTTTATGGAGAAGGAAGTTTGGGAGGGCTTGTTTTGAAGGGAAGTCCATTGGAGAAAAGCAACAGTTTAGTAAAAGACACCTTCTCATTGGTTGAGTTGCCGGGGTGGTCAATTTCTTGTAGGAAATGCAACGTATATCTTTTCTCCTTGGGGCCTATAATTGATGATTCTTTACTGTAGGATTCTTCTGCCGGCGTCTGCAATTGACACCCCTAGTCAGGATGTGACAGCCCCCGTCTGGCCTCCTGGCTCCATTTTACTGAAGTTTCCTGTAATTAATTTTCACAGACACTGTCTGCAGTTTGCATTTGGGGGTCTCAAATAGTAAAATCAGCCCACATGTCTGTTTGTGTGGCATATACAGGCGTTACCAAAAATTTAAATTGCATTCTTTTAGACAGGTAACGTAGCAGGATTCTTGCAGAGAGTCTGACACTGAGGCTTTTCTTTCCAGGAAGCAACTTTATTCTTGCCAGCACGGCTCAGTTGGGTTTCTACCTGAAGAATTGAGCCCTGAACAAATGCCACGTGGCATAGTTTTTAATACATTTTCTATTTCTTTGTCTCCCATATAATGATAACACACAAACATGGAGTCTGATTAAGTGGTCTCATGTTACAAGGTCGAGAGGGATGTTGTCACATGTATAGCCAGGTTGCTTGAGGTTTTTTTTTTTGTTTTTGTTTTTGTTTTTTCATTCCTTATGGAGGGGACCCTACCACAGTAACAATATAACTTCTTGGAGGAATGTAATTTAGAAAGAAAAAATCTTCTCCCAACCCAGAAAACCTCCTCACAAAGATAGTAAAAACATAAATAAAAGTTTATTACTGAATAAACCTTAAACTGAATGCAATGCCGTATCACAGATAATTGCTAAGAGATGGAAAGTGAGAAAGATGCCATTTCGTAAAGCCAAGCAGACACTGGCTTTTCCAGTGTCTCCCATTACATAGCTTCATCACAAACAATAATTAGTCCTCACGTAAGAAAACATAATAGGGGCGCCTGGGTGACGCAGTCGGTTAAGCGTCCGACTTCAGCCAGGTCACGATCTCGCGGTCCGTGAGTTCGAGCCCCGCGTCAGGCTCTGGGCTGATGGCTCGGAGCCTGGAGCCTGTTTCCGATTCTGTGTCTCCCTCTCTCTCTGCCCCTCCCCCGTTCATGCTCTGTCTCTCTCTGTCCCAAAAATAAATAAAAAACGTTGAAAAAAAAATTTTAAAAATAAAAATAAAAAAAATAAAAGAAAACATAACAGCACCATTTGTTACACAGAGTCATCCTAAATCTACTTGGTAATTGGGGTGGCTGTCTGCTCCTACACTGGCTTTCCATAAAGGAAAACAAACGTCTCATTTCTTGAGGATAGAAAGCGGTGTTAACCTTAAAAATAAAAGTCAGTTATTTTACCCACAAAAAAGTGTTATTTGGAAATAGCACAGAATTGCCATAGAGACACGCAAACTACAACAAAGCCACAGGCAAATCCAACAAACAAAAGTTATTTTATGGAGGAGGAGGGAGTGGGCAGGGTCGTTTTCAACAAATTCCATTGGAGGAAAGCAACAGTTCAAGATGATGGAAGTCTCTCATTGGTTGGGTTGCAGGGATGGTTGGTTTCTTGCGGGAGATGCAGGGTCCATCTTTTCCTGTTGGGGCCTGGAATTCCCGATTCTTCCTGTGATTGCCTTGGAGTGGTTTCGTGAGAGTTCTGCCTTCTGGCCTCCCAACTCTGTTGTAAATGAACGAGGCTTCCTTCGTGAATCTTCCCTTTTGCAACTTGGAGCCAGATGCCCACCAGAGAGGCTGTCTTCCCAGAGAAGCTGAGTGATAGAGATAACATCTCCCTCGATTTCTGCATTTCAAGGAGATGGCTCCTGAGTCTTTTAAGACATTCCTGGGGGGGGGGGGGGGGTCGGAGCGCACCGGGGGCCTGAGGAGAAGGCTAGTGGAGCTAGAACTGTGTGGCAGGGGTTCAAGCGGGACCAGGGGAGTTAGATAAATGGAGACAAATTGCGTAGAACCCTGTCAGCCTTTGTAAGGAGGCTGTAATTGGCTCTAGCACGTGTTCTAAAATGTACCTGGGATTTGTTTCCTCAGGTGTGGCAAGGCAGCAGATCTGGAAGGGACTGTCACAAAGGAAGAAGTTTATGCTCACATCCCTAGCAAATGGGAGTTACGGCATGTTACCCGTGGGAGACTCTGCGCCGTGTGGATGGAGGTCTCATTCTCGGACTCCCCACAGAAGGTTTATGCGAGGACCGGCTCTCGGGGAAAGGCAGCCAGAAGGAAGGTAGCAAAGCACAAAGCCCTTTAAGGACAGGCCGTTCTCAAGGTGGGAAAGCGAGGCACTGCCCTGAAGCTACAGGGCTCTTTTCTCTTCGTGGGTCATAGGCGGGGTGGTCTCTCATAGAGGCTCCTTCCCGTCACTGGTCGGGAGGGGAGTCTCTGATCAAGCCCACCGTGTTCCTACCGGAACCATCTTGGCAGCCTTCCCCCGGGGGAGGGGGCAACGCTGCAGCGCACAGGCATGACCTTGGGCACGGATGGCCCTGCGGCACAGGCGGGAGCGTGCGTGTTCCGCCCCGGGGCTCCTGGTCTGTCAGCCCTGGCGTGTTGGAAGGCGGTCGGCACGTGTGACCCCAGGCTTCTAATGTGTAACCTACTTATCAGCACCCTAGCCTCCAGCTCCGAACTGCCTGTTCTACCAGACGTACACGGCGGAGCGGAGGAGCGGGGGAAGCACCAGGGTGGGTCGGAGACAGCAGTGACGGAGAAAGCACTGCCCACCACATGTGTCGTGTCTTCGGCAGGAAAAGGCAAGGCGGAACAGGTAAACAGTTTAGGATTGACTGGTTTGAATAATATGGTAGGGCTTTGGAGCATTGTCACTCCCTTCTAGTACTGGGCCCTAGAGTTTTAAGGAGACAGACAGGTGGGTCGTTTGCATGTGAAAAGCGAGGTCCCGGGGAAGTTGTTAGGGGTCTCTAATAACTGGCTGGTCCTGGGAGGGGCAGAATCTCCCCAGTCAGCAAGACTCCAAATGCCAGGACACAGAAAATTAAAAATATATAGTTAGTAAACTGTGAAATAGATAACTACCTGGGGAGGTTTTCAGGTAAATGGTAATATAATCTGATTTGTGAATTAAAGGATCAATCTGAGTAGTGTGTGGAAATTAGACTATAGGAGGGGCAAGACAGAAGATCTATTCGACTGTTTTCCAGATGGCGGAGGACACGGACTGAAACTAAGGTAGTGACAGAGCGAAGTGGTTTATCACAAAGTACAAACAGTTGATCAGAAGGGACAGTAATCAAATTAGTACAAAAATATGAACATGAATATAATGGTTTCACAATATGAGTTGTTATTTTAATCAACCCATAACCCACTCTGCCTCATTTAAATGGTAACCAGATTTTTTTTTTTTTTTTTTTTTTTTTGAGAGATAGAGAGAGAGAGGAAGACACAGAATCTGAAGCAGGTTCCAGGCTCTAAGCTGTCAGCACAGAGTCTGAGGCGGGGCCCGAAACCACGAACTGTGAAATAATGACCTGAGCCAAAGTGGGACGCTTAACTGAGCCACCCAGGCGCCCCTTAAGAGGTTAGCACATTTCTGATGACACTACCGTTTTCCTGTCACAGAAATACTTCACTACATAGAGATGCTCAGGCTGATAGCACCGTTTTGTTGTCACAGAGCCTAGGCCAGGGGCCAGCAGGGAGGACTGAGCAGAAATGCGCCAACTGAACACGCTTTGGCTGCTCAAGTGCTACACATCCCAAAGGACCGGCCCCAGACCAGCTCTGGGAAGACAATCTAAGTGCTTAACATCTGGCCTGGGAAGTGATCTTACGCCTGAATCTGCAGGCCCCGCTCGCTGCATCCGTTTGACCAGATGATTGATGCGGACGGTGCGACTCACGGGGAGTGGTGGCTTTTGTAGGCCTGAGGCTCTGGGACACACTGTATCTCTGCCTTCTGCGGACCCCCGGAGTACCCACGGTCAGTCGCGAAGGCGCGGCGTGCCTCAGTAAGAAACCCCGGCATTAAAGCTTCGGTGAGCTTCCCTCATTGGCGATGCCTGAACATACTGTCACACCTTTGCCGAAAGAATTAAGCCTTGTGTGACTGTGCTGGGACGGGACACCTGAACGCTGGTGCTCAGTCTCCCTGGACCTTACCCTTTAGTGACCTTGGCCTGTGTCCCGCGCTGTCACAGGCAGGAACCGTGTTACAGCTGTTCTGAGTGAAGCACAACCTCCTAGCACACCATCAAGCCTGAAGGTGGCTCTGGGGAGCAGAGAACAGTATGGACCCGTGCCATGATCTAGAAGCACGTTCCGGTCAAGGCTCGCCGAGGAAATGCTATTTGAGATGAGAGGTGAGGGATAAGCCTGCCCTCACTGGACAAAGTGGGGAGGGAGAGCCCATGGCAGGCGGAGGAGTGAAGGGAGACAGGGAGTGAAAAGAGGCCAGCGTCGTGCAAGAGGTAGTAAATGAGGCCCGTCCCCCACCAGGGAAGGCCCCGTGGATGGGCCACGTGAAGGATTCGGGGTTTACCCCAGGAGTGGAGGGGAGTCGTGGAACGTTTTAGGGGGAGAGGGCGGGTGAGCAGTCCGTGACCAAATCGGAGCCGGATCTCTGGCGTCAGTGTGGACAAGGGATCGCCGAGGACACAGGTGGACCCAGCTGGAAAAGCAGGAGCCGAGGTGTCAGGTGACGTCTGCAGGCAGCAGGCAGCGGATCGCAGAGCCACGAGCTCCCCGGCGGGAAAAGTTCACAGCGCAGACACGCGCTTGACACACGGATGCCAGAAACGGAAGTGGAATAAATAGGGACTCGAAACTAGTCACCCAGCGCTAAGAGCGAGGTCAGGAGGCGCAGCAGGCAGCCCTACCAGAGGGCCCAGGCTCTGGACCCCGCTCCAAGAGGACAAAACGACTCGCCCGTCTACAGTCTAGCGCAGACCCTTCAGTTGTGACACGTGTAACCTACCTGTGAGCAAGCAGGTCGTCAGCCCTCACAACTCAAGGGTGACATCGTGGAGCATTCCAGAGGCACCCCCGCCCCGCATCCCACAGCGGAGACAGGAAAGGCCGCCTGGGAGAACAGAGGGAGCCGCACACACTCCCGAGGCCAGCTTCCCAAGGTCTCCAGCATCACGCCTGTAGGGCGCCCTCCCAGCTGGAGCCCGAGGCTCTCACCGCCTCCCACTCACACAGACACATACGTCAACGAAGCCACTAATTTCAAGTTAAGTGCACTGAATGATGCGCTTAGTTTTCTGTTTGTTGAAGCCAGAGGCATGAACAGTAGGAATAAAGAGATTAAAAACTGTTGATGTGTACTGCAGAAACACGCCATGTCAATCTGGCCCTCACATTTTTATAGATCAAGGTAAGTAAGTGGTACATTTGCAAGTCAGACCACTGGAGGGCATATATCCTGACACACACGTATAGGTAATACACGTACCTCTATTAGGCATATACATACATGTGGAGAGTCCTAAGTGATGTGTACATGTACGCATACACACACACAAAACACCAGTGTTTGGAAGAAGCAAAGTCCTTTCTCACCAGCATCTCTGAACCTTGTCATCACTAAATTAAATCCTGGCTAGTTTCTTCTTCTTTTTTTTTTTAACGTTTATTCATTTTTGAGAGGCAGAGACAGAGCACGAGCAGGGGCGGGGCAGAGAGAGAGGGAGACACAGAATCCGAAGCAGGCTCCAGGCTCTGAGCTGTCAGCACAGAGCCCGACGCGGGGCTTGAACCCACGAACCGTGAGATCATGACCTGAGCTATGGCTTAACGGACTGAGCCACCCAGGCACCCCAAATCCTGGGTAGTTTCTAAGTTCTACTGTGACTTGGTGATTTTTTTTTGGTTACAGTGGTTCTGCTTATATAAGCCTTCAAAGTTGTGACTCTTAAAATAACTGTATTTGCTTTATGTACAGAAATTTAACCAGCATTTTAATACCTTTCAGTCACTGTAAGGAAGTTACACAACAGGCCTGGGAACTCCCATCCTTTGAGCTTGCAGGGTTTACCCTTGGCCGGGGTTTGTGACCTCAGATGATGGCAGGTTTCCCACCACTTCCAGGAATGAATGGCTCAGAGTGCCTAAGTTTCTTGTGTAAACAATGTGGCTCACACTGAACCTGCTATCCTTCTGGAAATCTAGAACTTGGTGTGTGCTTTTGCACATACATATTCTCTCTCCAAAAGACCAAGGGTCTCTGATGAACTTCCCTAGAATTTTTAAAAATGTGTTTATTTACTTATTTTGAGAGAGCGAGCAAGTTGGGGTAGGACAGAGAGGGAGAGAATCCCAAGCAGTCTGTGCTGTCAGTGCAGAGCCCAATGTGGGGCTTGAACTCAGGAATCGGGAAATCATGACCTGACCGAAATCAAGGGTCAGACGCTTAACCAACGGACCACCCAGGCGTCCCCTAGTAAACTTTTAAAATCATGGTCTTAACTCCTTAACGGAGCTTAAGTTAAATGTGTCCCGTGTGCCTTCCCAGAAACAGGACTCTTGAAGCTTGTCTCTGATGGCCTCTGGCTTTCTCCATTCCTGGTGCCTCTCCTCGACTGCGTTTGCTGTGATAAATCACAGCCTGCCCCGAGTATGACAAAATGTGGAGTCCTGTGAGTCTTGCTAGCAAAACACTAAACAGGATGGTCCTGACGCCCTTAACCATCTGGCCATACAGGCCTGTGCAGTTTCTCTTCAAGAGCCACATGCCACACACTGTGTCCCCCGCATAAACAGCTCTGTGTGAGCACTCTGGGAGGGACCCGAACTAGAAGACGCACGTATACTGAGGATCTGTAAGGGGGAGAGAAAGGAGAAATGAACAAAATGGCTGCAAGGTGTCTGACGTGGGCAAGAAGGCAGACGACAGTGACCTTCAGGGAGATGTGGGGCACCTCACGCACACAACTCCAGACCCCAACCCCTGCCCTAGCCGTTGTCTACCTCTGCGCCACCTCAAACCCCTCATCTGTACTCTCCGCGCAGTTGCAACAGATTATACGGCCGTTGAAAAGTGAGTGTGGTTTGTCTCCTGTACCGTCACACGAGAAGGTAACTTCCAGACAAACGGCAATGGCCCGCTCTATGGCGCAGTGGTGCACAGACCGGCCTATGGGAGGTGGCGAGGTGCTCAGGGCATGGCTTCTGCAGCAGCCCACCTGGCTCCAATCCCCAGTCCCGTACTTCCTAATCAACTGTGAAGCCTTGGGCAGATGTTTTAACCCTTCTGTGCCTCAGTTTTCTGATCTGTAAAATGGGGAGAACATCACCTACCACGGACCTGTTGCAAAGGCTAAGAGTTGCTGTGTGTCAAACACCGCAAACGATGACTGATACACGGGAACACGCCATGTCTGCTTGCCGTCAGGATCATTATGGGTGCATCCTCGTGGGGACGGTCACGGCCGCCTGACACACGCACACAGGCTCAGTAGGTAGGAATACCGACAAGGTGTGGAACGATGACCAGAAACGTTCAACCTGGAGACAAGGACGTGGGGGAACTCTGTGATCACTGAGAGAAAATGCCTCGGGGGTGGGGGGGTTAACTCACTCAGGGATCCCCTCACAAGTGAGAAAGCAATGGCGACGCACGGATCCTGAGAAGCACAACTGTTTAATAGACGGAAGGAGACAAAGGGCCTCTGAAGAAGGGCAGGAAGTCACAGAAACCAGGAAAGTGCCTTCAAGTCAAAGAGGTGGGCAGCAGTAAAAGGCCCAATAACAGACTGGGGGCGGGGGGGAAGCGTGGGAGCACAAGAGGGAACTCTGTGAGACCTGCTTCAGTCAGGTGCCAGTGGTGGAGGCCAGACAGCGGACAGAACTGTTGCACAGGGTGTGTCTGGGAGAGAGGAGAAGGGCGGAGCTCACCGGGCACGTGGGGCAGGAAGTGGGTGTGTGTGTGGGGGGGTGAGACTAGAGACTGGAACACAGGCATGGATTAAGAGGATAGAAAGGGATTAAGAGGGAGAAGTTAAAGACCAAGCGGTGAGGGTCTAAATTCGAACAGGTCCTAGACAAGCTGGGGATTGGCGGATGTGTCCAACCACGAAGAGCAAGAGTGACCCTTGGAGAGGAGGGACCCCTTCTCCTCTGGGGCTCTATCTAACAAGGCTTACAGAGCTGGGAAATTTTACACATGAATCCTGGAGACTATAACCCTGAATAATCTGCAGATCTTCAGTTTTAAGATCCATTTTTACAAATATCTGTGGATAACAGGACTTCCATTTCTCTAGATACTTTAGGCTTTTTATTCCAATACCAAGATAAGCCACCAGAGTACCAGGACTTTGGACTACATAGTTTTGCCTGTTTTATTTCTAAGAGTCATTCTTTGGTATTATAACTAGGCAAGGAATTAGAAAATGTAAAAAAGGAGCCAGTAGAAATTAAACTGGAAAAACACAAAACAACCCCAAAACCCCAACACCACAAAAGCCAAAGCGATAACTCACTGAGTAAGCTCAACAGGAGATGAGATGAGAGACAAAACAATCAGTGAGCTCAAAGATCAACAGAAATTGATAAATCTGAGTAACAGAGAGAATACAGACTAGATAAAAAAAATCTGAGGAACTCATTTAATTCGAGTCCCTGAATGAGATGAGAAAGAGTAGGACTGAAAAACTATGAGAACATAATTACTGAATCCCCAGATTTGGCAAAAGACGTAGGTCTTTAAAAAGTTAAACAAATACCAAACAGGAAAACTCCAAAAATTCTGCGCCAGGACACATTGTAATCAAACTTACAAATACTATAGATAAAAACACCCTTCACGGAAAGGAAAAACTACACACAGGGCAACAATGGGTTGAACGGCAGTAAGTAGGTTTCTCATCTGAAACCATGGAGGACACAAAGAGGTATATGTTTTTCTTGTACTAAAAGAACCGTAAACCTCAAGTCTTTTATCCCATGAGAACATCCTTCAGGAATGAAGGGGACAGAGAAACACTTTTAGATGATGGAAACCAAAATCATTTGTCAACAGCACACCTACCCCAGAAGAAAGACTACAGGAACTTTGCCAAACAGAAGGCAAATGTTAACATAAGGTCTGGAACTTCAAGAAGGGACAAAGAACAATGGAGATGGAATGAGTAAAAGTAGAGATAAACAGACCACTCTTTTCATGAGTTTTGTTTAAAAAAATGTTTGACAGCTGAGGCACAAATTACAACATCCAACATAGTGCTCGGTGTAAGAAGGGAAATACTTAATTAGATTTAAAATGGAAAATGCAAAGGAACCTAATGGAATTAAGGTTTCTATACATCAAAGTGCTTAAAATGCTGATAATATCAGACTGATAAGTTATGTATATACAATGCCTACAGTACAAAAATTAAGACGACACTCAAAACATCATACGTATATCAAATGGAATTCTAAAAATTGTTGGGAGTAACCCACAGGAATGCAAAACAACACAAAACAGAACAGGAAAATAACAAAAACAACCAGAAAACGAGAAACAATGTGAAGGGAACACAGCAAAAAATAAAAAAAAATGGAACACTTAAGCCCTAACACACCAATAATTACTTTCAATTTAAGTGATGTGACTCTACCAATTAAAAGACAGAAAGTAGAAGGGATAAAAAAGCATGACCCAACTATATGCTGTTATAAGAAACCTCTTTCAAATGTAGTGACACAGATAAGGTTCAAAATAAAGCTATGGAAAAATATAAACCATGCAAACATTAATCAAAACATGCAATAGGGAGGAACGCCTGGTGGGCTCAGTTGTCTGACTTCGGCTCAGGTCATGATCTCAAGGTTCATGAGTTCCCTGTGTTGGGCTCTCCGCTGTCAGTGCAGAGCCTGCCTGGGATCCTCTGTCTTCTTTCTGCCCCTTCCCCACTCTCTCTTAAAAATAAACATTAAAAAAAAAAAAATACAGTAGGGACTATATTAATATTACTGAAGTATGCTTCAAAGTCAAGAAAATGAACATGGGCAAAAAGGGACATTAAATAATGAAAGGGTCAATAACCAAGATAACATATCAATACTAAATGTGAATGCACCAAACAACAGAGCTTTAAAATACCTGAAGCAAAAAATAATAGAATTTAAAGATGAACAGACAATAATGCTTCAGGACTTCACCATCCTCTCTGTGCAACTGACAGAAACACTAAACAGAAGGTCAGTAAGGATACAGAAAATTTGACTACTACTACCAACCAAGAGGATTGTGCAGGCATTCACAGAAATTCCACCCAATGACAGAACACATTCAAGTGGCATTTTAGAACATTCAAGAAGACAGACTGGGCCATAAACACACAATAAATTTAAACAGGCCAAATGTGAAACAAACCAGAAATCCAATAACAAAAGATAAAGAAAATACTCTACTAGAAAACTAAACAATAATCCATGAACCCAGTAGTCTCTTAAGGAGCTGAATAAACTGGAATTAAAATTAGCTGTGGTGGGGGATGCCTGAGCAGCTCAGTCAGTTAAGCATCCAACTCTTGATTTCAGCTCAGGTCATAATCTCATGGTTGGTGAGTTCAAGCCCCACATCGGGCTCTGCACTGACAGCAGAATTGGAATGTTCTCTCTCTCTCCCTCTCTCTCTGCCCCTCTCCTGGGCACACATATGCGCGTTCTCTCCCTCACACAAAATAAATAAATAAACTAAAAAATAAACTAAAAAAAAAACACTTGTGGGATGAAGCGGTCACAATGCTATAAGGGAACTTTATAGTACTAAGTGCTTAAATCAGAAAATAAATGAGGAGCAAAAGACAACCAAAGCAAGTAGAAGAAAGGATATAATAAAGATCAGAACAGATGTTAGTGAAATTATATAAACAATACAAACAAATGAAATTAAGTGATGGTTCTTCAAAATGATCATTAAAACTGATAAATACCTAAGAAGATGGACAAAGATAAAGAGAGAGTGGACCTATTTCCAAAATCAGGTATCAAATGGGACAGAAGTATAGATCTTGCTGCCATTAAAATGGTAATAAGGAAATACTACAAGTCTACAAGTTAGAAAATTTAGATAAAACGGAACAATTCCTTGAAAATGCCAATCTTAAAACTATCCAATGTATCCAATATAAAAACTATTCTGAATTCAAGAAATTAGAGGAAAATTTCCTCAACAAAATATAATCAAATGGAATGTTTTAATACATAATATGTAAAAAAAAAATTATACTCCACAACCAAGTGGGATTTATTCCAAGGATGCAAGACTGGTTCAATATTCAAACCTAATCAGTTAATACACTATATATCCATAAACTATAAAGGAAAAATCAGATAATCACATCAATTGATGGAGGCAAAGCATTTGGCAAAATCCAACGCTTATTCATAATTAAAAAAAACAAACAAACAACTCAGTAAATTAGGAATAGATGGAAATTTTCTAAACTTGATAAGAAAACTCCAAAAAGAACTTTTAACATTGTATTTGATGAAAAACAAAGTTTCCCGCCTCATTTGAGGAATCAGTCAAGGGCATCCTTTCTTACTACTCCTATCTGATATCACACTGGAAGTACACCTAGAGCAGTAAGAAAATAAAGTCATAGATAAACAGATGGGAAGGAAGAAATAAAACTCTATCTGCAGCTGATGTACCTTTGCAGAAAATCCTAAGGATTCTACCCAGAGAAATGGCTAGAAATAATGTGAGTTTAGCAAGGGTGCAGGTTACCAAAATATCATCCCCCAAACCAATGATCATTCTGCATACTACTGAAGATCATATGGAAAATCAAAGTGTAAAAATCAATGCCATTTACACTCAAAAAACAAAACACCTAGTTACAAATCTTAACAAAAATATACAGAGCCTGTATTGAAAATTATAAAACGGTAATGAAATACCAAGAATTAAATAAGTGAAGTATCATAGCATGTACGATGTTCATGATGCTGCTTTTCAACAAACAGATCTACAAACCAATTCCTATAAAATGCAAACACGATTTTCTGCACCCTAAGATTTATATGAAAAGTCAAAGGAACTAGGAAAACTAAATCAATTTAAGTAATAGAGAGAAATCACTTTTACCTAATTTTGAGGTTTACCGTATAGCGACGGAAACTAAGTAAATAGATGGGATCAAGAAAAAGTCTGGGTGTTTGGGGTTTAAAACCAAATAAAAAAGTTTGTTTTCTAAAACTGTGAAGTCTTAACGTCTTAACTGGTGCAAGACAATGTGCCCATTCTTATGTGTGTATTTACCGCTTTGAATACCTGCCCTCTCGTCTGTCTAACTCTCCTGCCACTGAACAGTAATGAATGTATATACAAGACACACAAAGGGTCAAGGCCCGTGGCCTCTGAAACACCCCCCCTGCCCCAAGTAAACAAAGGAATCCATGACAAAGTGCTTGACAAAGCTTGACAGAGAAGTCTCACAAACTTTTCATTTCATTTGCCCTTCTAATCTCCACCTTCTTTTTATAAAAATTCCTGAGATAACGCTGCAGTGTAAACTAAGAAAAAAGTAGCTGAACATTTTACTTCCTGCATAATCAACACCGGTCTCTCCCGGATGAACTCTCAGATGCACAGTAAGGCTCTGGGCCGGGCCAATCTCTAACTGCATCTCTACACGACTCCTGACGGCCTGGGATGGATGATTTTCTCACAGCGAAGATACCTGGGGGGTCTCTCTTTGGTATGTTCGATCAGATGCCATGGTAGAGGTTTTCTCCGGCAAAAGGTTTTCCTCGGTGGTTACATTCAAGAAGTCTTTCCCCAGAAGGAGTTCTCGCAGGGTGACCGAGGACTGCCCGCTCGCGAAGGGTCTCCCCACTTCTGCTGCGCTGCCCCTGACGGGGTGTCTCCCAGTATGAATCCTCTGATGCTGAGTGAGGGAGGAGCTGCGACTGAAGGCCTTGCCACACTCGCTGCACTTATAGGGCTTCTCCCCGGTGTGGATGACGGCGTGCCTGATGAGGTTTGTGCTCCAGCAGAAGGATTTCCCACACTCCATGCACTCATAGGGCTTCTCTCCACTGTGAATCCGCTGGTGCCTCGTGAGCCCCGAGCGGCGGTTGAAGGCCTTCCCGCACTCAGAGCACTCGAAGGGCTTCTCCCCGGTGTGGATGCTGAAGTGTCGGATGAGGTCCTTCCTAGTGCTAAAGGCTTTCCCACATTCTTTGCACTCAAAAGGTTTTTCTCCGGTGTGGGCCCTTTTGTGCAAGATGAAAGTGGAACAGTGGGTGAAGGCCCTTCCACACTCGGTGCACACGAAAGGCTTCTCCCCGGTGTGGATCCTCTGGTGCCTCTTGAGGTAGGACCTGTGGTTGAAGGCCTTCCCGCACTCCAGGCACTCGAAGGGCTTCTCCCCCGTGTGGATGACGTAGTGGTGAATGAGGGCCGCGCTCTCACAGAAGGCCTTCCCGCACTCGCTGCACTCGTAGGGCTTCTCCCCAGTGTGAGTCTGCTGGTGCCACATGAGGTAGGACCTGTGTTTGAAGACCTTGCCACACTCGAAGCATTCGTAGGGATTCTCGCCAGTGTGGATGATGTGATGTCGAAGGAAACCCGGCCTGTGTCGAAAGACCTGCCCACACTCTTTGCACACAAAGGATTTCTCACCGGTGTGTCTCCTCTTATGCAGGACAAAATTGGAGCGGTGGGTGAAGGCCTTTCCACACTCGTTGCACTTATAAGGCTTCTCCCCGCTGTGAATCCGCTGGTGCTGTGTAAGGTAGGACTTGCGGTTGAAGGCCTTCCCGCACTCCATGCACTCGTAGGGCCTCTCCCCCGTGTGGATCATGTGGTGCTGGAGGAGGTGTGTGCTCTTAATGAAGGTTTTCCCGCACTCAGTGCATTCATAGGGCTTCACTCCAGAGTGAATCTTTTCATGTCCAGCAAGAAGGTGCTTCTTATTAAAAGTTTTCCCGCATTCATTGCACTTAAAGGCATTTTCCTCTTCTTGAATCACGGGATCTTTACCCGATCCACATGAGTCACGGTCACGGATGGCACCACCTAGGGGGACCAGGTCCTGTGCAATCCGCGAACACACTCCATCAGCTGTTCCTGAACCACCACGTTCAGGGGTCATTTTCTCCCTCTGGGCTTCAAACCCTGGTCTCGAGTGTCCTTCCTGCATTTCTGACGGTCCACGCTGATCCTTGGTTTGGCCCAGCTGGTAGTTCCCTGGGTCACCACGTCTTAGTTCCTGGAACGAGGCCCCCTCAGGCAGGGCTGGATCACAAGTGGTGGGTTCCATGGTCTTGGGTTTGTCCTTGTCACCTGAAAGAAACCCAATACACAAAAAGCCCTGTGAGTAATGACGACATGGGAAAAATAAAACTAGCGTTTCAGCGAAAGAAACGAAGATGAAAACAGGGCCCATCTCTGTTATGTTTTACTACCTCTGAATCTCAGGATTTTTACCCTTGGATCTTGGACTGTTGACTTCTTGAAAGGGAGACCCAGGAGAAGCCAGGCGAGGGGACAGGAGGTCTGAGGGGAAATACTACCACCACAATCCCATTGTGCATGCGTCTGCAGTCTAATTATGGTGCTGTGTGCTTCAAGATACCTCTATGCGTGGACATCCTGCATGGGCACCTAGGAATGTATCCCTTAGTTTGGGAAGGCAGGTAACTCATTAGAGGCCTCCAGTTTGTACTAAAGAGATAACTCGAGGCAAGGTCCAGCCACGCAAGAAAAACCTACCATGAAATTAGAAAGTTGGGACTTTGAGCCACAAGATACCAGCTGGACCTCTGGAAAAGGAAAAAGAGCTAGACACTGAGTCCCACGGAGAGTAACTCAATTGCGCGTATGTAATGAAGGCTCAATAAAAATAGAAATAGTGATGCTCTGGCCAATCTCCCGAGCTGGCCATATCTGTGCACGTTATTGTCATACACGGATGCCAGGAGGGAACAAGTCACTGAAGACATGGAAGTTTTGTGTCTGAACACCTCTGGCCCTGCTTCTAAGCTGTATCCTTAATCTGTAACAAACACTGAAGGCAGGGGCGCCTGGGTGGCTGTCGGTTAAGCTCCCGACTTTGGCTCAGGTCATGATCTCGGTTTGTGAGTTCAAGCCCCGCGTAGGGCTCTGTGCTGACAGCTCAGAGCCAGGAGCCTGCTTTGGATTCTGTCCCCCTCCCTCTCTGCCCCTCCCCTGCTCAAACTCTCTCTCTCTCTCTCTCTCTCTCTCTCTCAAAAATAAACTTTAAAAAAATTAAAAAAAAAAAACAACAGGCAACAACAGATATTGGCGAGGATGCAGAGAGAGAGAGGATCTCTTTTGCACTGCTGGTGCCAATACAAACTGGTGCAGCCACTCTGGAAAACAGTATGGTGGTTCCTCAAATAACTAAAAATAGAACTATCCTATGACCCAGCAATTGCACTACTAGGCATTTATCTACGGGATACAGGTGTGCTGTTTCAAAGGGACACATTTAATCCCATGTTTGTAGCAGCACTATCAACAATAGCCAAAGTATGGAAAGAGCCCAAATGTCCATCGATGGATGAATGGATAAAGAAGATGTGGTGAATGTATATGTTATGTGTATGTTTATATATGTACATATATATACACATATATATATACGTATGTATATACATGTGTGTATATGTACACATACACACATATATATAACGGAGTATTACATGGCAATCAAAAAGAATGAAATCTTGCCATGTGCAACTACGTGGATGGAACTCAAGGGTATTATGCTAAGCAAAATTAGTCAGAGAAAGACAAATATCATATGACTTCACTCCTATGAGGACTTTAAGAGACAAAACAGATGAACATAAGGGAAGGGAAACAAAAATATAAGAACAGGGAGGGGGACAAAACAAAGGAGACTCTTAAATGTGGAATATAAACAGAGGGTTGCTGGAGAGGTTGTGGGAGGGAGGATGGGCTAAATGGGTAAGAGGCATTAAGGAATCTACTCCTGAAATCGTTGTTGCACTATATGGTAGCTTAGATGTAAATTAAAACAACAACAAAAACCTAAACAAACAAACAAACAAACAAACAAAAAAAAACACTGAGGGCAGAGTAAGAACAGATTTTAGGAAGTTTTTCTAGTCTTTCTAACAATGTGTCAAATCTAAGGATAGTTGTGGGAAATCTCTGAACTCCCACTGGTTTCGGATGACCTGGGAAGACTTGGCATTCTCGGGAGTTCTGTGTTCTTCGCCTTGAGCTTGGCTGTGTTCAGAAAGACATCAAGAGAGTTTTCCAGTAGGAGGTGCCCACGATGGGGGTCCCACTGGCAGCACAGGAGTCGCCCCAGAGAGGAAGTACCGAGGGTACAGTAGCCTCAGGGGACAGAATGTACAGGGGACCAAGAGTTTGAGGATGGTGTTGATGAGAATGCAGGGACAGAAAGGAGACAAGGGAACAGGATTCTCAAGGTTCTTGGGGGGGGGGGGGGGGGGGGGGGGGGGGGGGGAAGGGGACAGTGAAGACTCCCAGGACACGGCAGGAAGTGAGCAGGACTGGGCTGCATGTACTGAGTCTGGGGAAGAGACCAGAAAAATACACATGGATCTAGAGGAGAAAATGATAATACTTTACTTGAAGACATGAAGGAAGAGCTGGGTCAATGAAGAGTACGATGTGGGGGTCAGAAGAGTCAGAGGAAGGTGTGTTGAAAGGGACAAACTTCCAGTTCCAAGGTTAAGGGCTAGGAACGGGACGTACCACACGAGGGCCCTAGCTACTCCTGCCTGCCGTGACAAAGCGCAGAGATGAGAGAGTAAATTGCAACAGTTCTCACCACAAGAAGAAACCTTTTTTCCTTTTTAATTTTCCTCCTTCCTTTACTTATTACACTGACATCAGGACCTGTTTCCACTAACTGAAAGAAATTCAAAGACTTTCACTCGTACGAAAACCACAAAAAGCAAAAATGGTGTTCAGCGTCTGTCGCATCGAGCCGTCACAGAGGCAGTGGGCCCCCTGGGTGGCAGAGGTGGCCCACCGAGCTCCTTCACCAGAACAGTCACCAGAACAGTCCCTGACATTGAGCCGCCACAGCTCTGAACTGTGTCTGTGAGCACCTGTGCTTTCTCTCCACTTATTTTGAGCATCTGTCAGCAAGATGTGTCCTAGGGCATCAGAAAACCCTGAGAGAGATGATTTTTAAGTATAGAAATAGTAAAAAAAAAAAAAAAAAAAAAAAAAAAAAAAAAAAAAAATTCCATATAAATAAATGCTGTTTTGGCTAATGAAAAGTTTCACAGGAACACTCTACTTTCACATGGTGGGGAAACCCGTACGGTGATGTGGGTCCATTATTACTTGACAAAACCAGGGGAATAAAACTTAATCACATAAAACTGACAATTCTACCCAAATGAGTAAAAAAAAATTTCAATACAATTCCCTATAAAATGCCAACTGGGCCATCAAGGAACTTCACAGTCTGATGGTAGGACTTGTATGAAGGGTCAAACAGGCAACAATAAAGAGAAGGACACCTACCATCTCAGATGACAGTACTGCCACGGAATCACAGGCTCACACACTGTGGTACCAGCACACAGAGAAGACAAACGAGCAATGGAAAAAGAAGAGACTTTGGGAAACACACGCAGGGAGCTTTGGCGGACGGCAGAGAGGGCAGAGAAGCTGGGGGGTTGAAGAAGAGGAAACATAGTAAATGGAGCCAGAAAGACTGGTGTCGCACTGGAAATGCAAAACTGTACTCGTATCTCACAACAGACTCCAGTTCCACCTTGGATCGAAAGGTTAAATGTCAAATGTCTCTCTCTCAAAATAATCAACAAACATTAAAAACATTTTTTCAGGGGCGCCTGGGTGGCTCAGTCGGTTAAGCGTCCGACTTCGGCTCAGGTCATGATCTTGCGGTCCGTGAGTTCGAGCCCCGCGTCGGGCTCTGTGCTGACTGCTCAGAGCCTGGAGCCTGTTTCAGATTCTGTGTCTCCTTCTCTCTGACCCTTCCCCGTTCCTGCTCCGTCTCTGTCTCAAAAATAAATAAACGTTAAAAAAAAAAAAAAAATTTTTTTTTTATAAAAACAAACAAAAAAAAATTTTTAAGTAAAAAAAAGAACACAGTGGCAACTATCCAGTAAAAAACTTGAAAGTTTGCGTAGCCTGGAATCCATCTACCTCACTCCAAGAAAACATCAAAGACGCTGTAACCACATGCAGGATGACCTTCGGGGCGGCTCCGGGCAGCGCCTGCCTGAGCAGTGAGTACGTGAGTGCACGGGGAGCGGATGGGGGCTACGTGAGCCGGGAACTTACTGACCTTCTTTAACCATAAGGAGCTAGATATATGTATTTTTTATGTTTATTTTTGAGAAAGAGACAGAATATGAGCGTGAGCAGGGGAGGGGCAGAGAGAGAGACAGGGAGACACAGAATCTGAAACAGGCTCCAGGCTCCGAGCTGTCAGCACAGAGCCTGATGCGGGGCTTGAACTCATGACCTGTGAGATCATGACCTGAACTGAAGTTGGATACTCAACTGACTGAGCCACCCAGGCACCCCTTGAGCATATTTTTATGTTGAGTACAAAAAGGATGAAGTTACGCTATACAACAAACAAAACGAAGGAGGAAATAATTCCCCTGAAAAGGTGCTCTGGACTCTGGTTCAGGAAGCGGCCCCGGGGCCAAGGGCAAGACCCCCTCTGCTGGACGGAAGGCGCAGCTGCAGACTCGAGAGCCCGAGTGGGTGTGGAAGGGTCGAGGCTCAAGCAGGGGAGGAGGCGCACTGCACTGTCAACGCCGGGGTCGCACGGAGACACGTCCGTGGCTGGGGAAGTGCCAGCCGTCTGGAACAGAGTCTGAGCACGTGGGGAGGCGCAGGCAGGACCTGGAGCCGAGCCGACCAGAGGCACCACGCAGACGTGGAGAGCGGTGGGGAGGCCAGCGGCCCCCCCAGGGAAGATGATGGGAGTGAGCAGGGAGCATGGGGGCGGGGCTGATGGAGGTGGCGGCATAAGGAACCGAGGCGGGAGATGCACCGGGCGGGACACGGCTGCACAGGACCTGGGGACGCCGGCCAGAGAGAGGCACTGAGGGCGGGGGGAGGCTTGAGCGGCTCTCCGAGGCCGTGTCCGGTCCCCAACTTGCCACCGAAACTTGGCAGGTGGACGGAGGGAGAGACATTACGGGTCCCTGGCCGGGCACGCGGACTCTGGGTCAAAGGGTTCCCGGCTTCCGAACCACCGGAGGGGCCAGAACGAGAAGCTTCCCGGGGAACCAGGGCCCGCGGTCCCCTCCTGGTCTGCAGCCTGCAGGGTCTCCCGCGCGCCCGCATCCTGGCTCCTACCTGGATAGGTGTTCTGGGAGAGGCCTCTCTTCGCCGTCCACGGCTCCTGCCCGCGCTCCAGCTGGCAGATGAGCTCCGGTCTGGGGACGGGACACCCTGGTCACGGAGAAAGAAAGAAGGCACTGGGATTTTTGGGAAAACAAATTAAACCTCTCAATCTAGTGTGGGACTTCTGGATATGGATATGACTTCAGAACGAAGCTGCTCCCATCCACATGAACACTGACTTGTCACCTGGAAACTGGCACAAACACCACTGCTGGGATCCAAAGACTTGAGACAGTAGTTCTGGCTGTGTAGACAGCACCTGTTTCCTTTGACTTCCAGCTCACAGAATCCCAGGGAAGAGGATCCCCTCCTTCCAGAGAGTGTTTTCTCGTTATTCCGAGCACGTGAGTCTCACCCACGTGTGCCTCCACACCTCCCGGCACGTCCGCCTCACATCCAACGCAAACCTCTGTAGGCGAGGCCTGGGTATCGGGAGATTTAAAAACCTTCCCAGCAGATTCTGGCATCAAAGGAAGGTCGAAAAACCACTCTCTACCAACCTGCAAGTGGCTATGCCCCATCACCAATCGTTAGAGGAACACAAGTACACAACCTGGTAGGAGCCAGGACGGCTGAGTGGGTGGCATCCTGGGACTTTTATGAGGGAACCTGCCTCAAAGCCCTAGACCAGAGAGGGGGTAAAGAAACACACAGCTGGGCTGTCACTCGCCAAGCGGGGAGCCGGGATCACCTCTGAGCTTACGAGACGAGAGAATGAACGTCCCTCAGGGTGAAGACCGAGCTGCTCTGTCATGTAGCTGCTCACAGACGCAGGGAAAAGACACAGGACTGCAGAGAAGTCAATGGCAGAGGCACCAGGACCCACGGAAGGCTGTGCTGACAGACACAGAGCCACAGCCGGAGAGTATCAGTTGTCACTACGCAAACCTCACTTGCATCTGCTGCAGGCTCAGCTCGGGTGTCAAAACGGGAGCAAGACTTCCCTTCAGCTCTCAAGAGCCATGCCTCCTGTGACCCCAGGGCCTTTGCATGTGTTGGCCCTACTACCTAGCAGGCTGTTCTCTTCCCACCTTGTGCCTCTAGAGAACTCT
Source organism: Panthera uncia (assembly GCF_023721935.1). Classification (NCBI taxonomy): domain Eukaryota; kingdom Metazoa; phylum Chordata; class Mammalia; order Carnivora; family Felidae; genus Panthera; species Panthera uncia. The sequence goes on from NW_026057588.1 coordinate 2,934,597, forward strand.
AACTCTTCCGGTCTCAGCTCCCATGTTACCTCCCGACAGGACTTCGCTGAAGCATGGCTTCATTAATCTGCCACATTGTTGTGGAGTTTCTCATCCTAACAATAAATGAAAAACTAGCATTTATAGGGTATAACCATATCCCAGGGAGTGCGGCAAGCAATTCAAATACGTTATGGTTTTTTTTTTTTTTTAACTTTTTTTAATGTTTATTTATTTTTGAGACAGAGAGAGACAGAGCATGAGCAGGGAAGGGGCAGAGAGAGAGAGGGAGACTCAGAATCTGAAGAAGGCTCCAGGCTCTGAGCTGTCAGCACAGAGCCCGACACGGGGCTCGAACTCATCAACCGCGAGATCATGACCTGAGCCGAAGTCAGACGCTCAACACACTGAGCCACCCAGGCGCCCCTCAAATACGTTATGTTTAAAGTGGAAATAAATTTATGGGATAATTTAAAGAACTGACATATTTAAAACACTGACTCCATTCAAAACAAAGTTTGCATCTTTACTGATCTGAGTCTTTTTTTTTAGATCCTAAGCAGAATCCTTCTGTAGTTTACAGGTGTGATGACCTAGGTCTGCAAGGGCTAACTCCCTAGTTGCCCCTGTATCGGCAAAAACCCATCTCATCCATCTGTTTTTCCATGGTCAAGTCTCTGGGTGGGTGCCCCAGGGACAACTAGGGTAAGTGGCTGTCGTGCAAGGCCAAGGTCCCCCCAGACTACCGTGCTGGGGTGCAGGTATGCCCAGTGAGCCAGCAACACTCAGTGCTGGGCTGCTCAGCTAGGTTCCCCAAGGGACTGATCGCACAGTCCCTTTTTCAAGGCGCATCTGGTGGAGTCCCAGCACTGGTCCCCTGTGTGATATGAGGGATCTACTGGCCACAGAGCGTGGGGCGCCCTCCTCAGATGATGTGGCACAAGAGGCTTCAACTGCTTCGAGGGCAAATCCTGCCATTGTTGCCGGCCTTACTGTTGTAGTCTGTCCCCCAACCCAGCAGGGATGGGACACCCCATTCTTGGAGACCCATGGTTCAATGTATAAGGGAGAAAAAAAAGCATATGGGGTATCTTGTTCCTGCGAGGACACCTCAGGATGCATCTCCCTTTACGCCAGATTGCACAACCAATGTCAGGGCACCGGCCAGTGCATCCGGGCACCCCCGACCGCAGCTGCCCAGCAGCATGCCAGAGTCTCCTCCTTAAAATCACACTGACCCAATCAGAATGCCGATGCCGCCACCATGCTGCCCTAGACGTAAGTCCCGGCCCTCTGCGGCTGTCAGGGCACCCTACAGACGAGACTGCCACTCAACAGGGGCCACCTGGGACTGCCGGGAGCTCATCAGGTAAATACGCAAAGAAAAGGAAAATGACCAGGGACAGAGAGGTGACAACAAACAATTATGCTGGGGACCAGGGCCATCCCAGGGAGGCTGCTGCCCAGAGACCCCATGCCCTCCCCACCCCTCTCACCAGCAGGAGACAAATTCAATATGGGGCTGCAGGCAGCTAAAAGCCCAAGAAAATGAAGCGGGAGTAGGAGGGGTGCTTTAAAACTTATGTACCAAGTGAATACCAGGTTTAGAAAACAACACTCATCCTAAACTAGTGACTGATTTAAAAACAGTAACAAAAAGAAACCCCTAGATACACAGGAAGAAAATAAAAAATAACTAAATGCACAGTGTACAACTAAAACACTGTCTACAGTTTGGTGCGATTAGAAATGCAAAATTTATATGCTAAAAGTTAAGATAACAAATTATAATAATTCTGTATAGCATAATTATTCTGTATAATAATTCTGTACAGCATAACAAAATTTATATTCCAAAAAGATTATATTACCAAAACAAAACCGGGCACGGATTGGTTTTTCTGACTCTACAATATAGGTTCTGAATTAACTTCAGGATTTGCTAAAAGGCACCAATTGACAAAACTTCTTAAATTTAACCAATACCGGGGCTCAAATCCTAGTTATACCTGGAGATTCTTCTAAATTTAAACACAGCGCTGCCCAAACTTCAGTAGCTAATACAGGGGAAGAACAGGTATGTCTCACTTTAACTGCAGATTTGCCTACAACTCCCTGCGTCCCAGTGCCCACTGTCCTAAATTATGCCCTATGGGCACAGGTGCCCTGACACATCACAGAATTAAAATACATTTCTGGCTCGGGAAAATGGGGCCCGCAGACCCCAATTAAAATAGTTAATACAGCCCAGTGGAAGCTGAAAAGGAGCCTTTTATCACATAAAAGCTGATCAATAAAGGAATGACCGTCCCACTGCTGCTGCATCTGACAGCCCAGTTGTGTCTGTGCTTGAACCCGGGACAAACGAAGGGCACCTCATGGCGGTGACTACAATCTTACTACTCTGGTCCACCCCTGAGGGTCCCTGCTAGGAACGCAGCGTGTCCTCCCCTCAGTGTCATTATGCCCAAATTCCCAATGTGATCGTATCTGGAAGACAGGATCTTTAAGGAGGGAATTAAGGTTAAATGAGGTCAGGGGATGGGCCCCAATCTGGTAGGACTGGTGTCCTTGAAAGAAGAGGAAGAGACAGCCTTTCTGAGCCAGAGGAAAGGAGCCGTGAGGACACAGCATGAAGTGGCAGCTGGGAAGAGATCGCCATCAGACACCTCTCTGCCGGCACCTCGGGTCTGGAACGTCCAGCCTCCAGAATGATGTGGAAACAAAGCTGTTGTTTCAGCCACACAGTGTGGCAGCCAGAGCGGACTCACACGATCCACACACCCAACATCCGACAGAGATCAAGGACATCATTCAATCCACACCCCGCTGATTCTGGGCTGAGAGCTCTGGCTAACCGTGCTGCCCGGTGCCTGCTCCGCCCCTCCTCTGCTGGCCTGCCTTTCCCCCCGCAGGGAAACCCTTCTTCTCTCCTGGGCTGCCGGGGAGGGTGGCTCAACAACTCCGACCCGCACCCATCTCTGCAGACAAGATTTTAAGTGCCCCCACTTTCTCCCGGAGCACACGTGTGACGGTACATCGAGGACGACCTTGACCACAGAAGGTCATCTGACACACTCGGTTATGGATACATAAACACAACCCAACATCTTTTAGTCCCTTTGTGGGATTAGTTATCTTATATTATAGTTTATTTATGTAACTATGGAGAGAGAGAGCACGCACACACGTGCACACAAGCACAGGTAAGTGGGAGAGGGGTAGAGAGAAAATCCCAAGCAGGTTCTGAGCTGTCAGCTCAGAGCCCAATGTGGTGCTCAAACCCACACAAACTGTGAGATCATGACCCGAGCTGAAATCAAGAGTCTGACACTCAAACGACTGAGCCACCCAGGCGCCCCTGGGGGATTAGTTTTAGATAATAACACTACTTAGCATTATCTGGGGTCTGGTTACTACATTCTTCATTTACACATTTTATTTAACCTCACCGGTGTTGACAGTTACAGGTCAGCCCACCTTAAATGAGGCTTCCTCCAACCAAGACTCCAAGACCTGTTCACAATACTGTTAACAGACGCTCCGGTGGGTGCCCTCAGAGACCCCTTCACTACAGAGGCTTTGGACGACCTCTTTCTCCTCAAGCCTCCTGGAGTCTCTGAATGACCAACGGTGGCCACAAGGGCTTCTGATGGGACAAACCGTCCCCAGTTCCAGCCCTGAGAAATACGCTGTTAAAACCACAGTGACTGACCACACACTAGGCCCTCCCGAAAACAGCCGCTCTCACAGACAGGAGCCTGCAACCTCCACGCCCAGCTGCCCACCGTGCCCTGGGTCACAGAAACAGCATGGCACAAGCTTGGCACCGCCACCGACGACTCCCTGAGACAGGCTGGAGCCCAGCCTGGGCCCCGTGGCACCCTCCCCTCGTGGGAGGTGGCGGCTTCTCCTGTCTGCAGTTCCCAGCCACATGTTCTGCTGCTGAAGGAGGTCACCTGTCCCCAGGCCCCCAGAAAACCCCTGGGAGTAACGGAGGGAATAGTTAGGGGAGTTTGGGGATTGTAAACGAGAGACTGTTTTCCATCACACCCGAGGGGGCTCAATGGAGTGTTGCTGCTTTCTAGCCCTTAGCCAGAACGTTCTAAATAAAACGGGACCTAAGAAACATCGCTTGGCCAAACTTCAGGGGGTTATTTTCACACCAGATGCCCTGATCAACAAACGGTCCCATCTCCACATTCATTATAAACTGCTGGGCCACTGCCCAAAAATGGACTCCTTCAGGGGAAAGAACTCGAAGACCCTCCCGTCTCACAGACACCCCCAAAATAAGTCAAAACCACGCATCTCTACACATACAAGGGCCACGATACAAGGCATGGCCAGGCATTCCTCGTTCCCTTCAGAGCTGCAGGCGATACTACTAATGGACACACACCTCACTTCTCCAATTACACAATGCTGGGCTCTGGGAAGAGAGAGACATTCAAGAGCTTTCGCGGCCCAAACATGCCCAAAATTGCTGGCTTAAGTAGAAGACATAACTCCTTTTCAAATCCCAGTGTGACAAAGAAACCCAAGTGGGTCTCTAGCTTGCCTTACAAAAGGCCTCTTGGCCTAACACCCCACGCTAACACCACTGTTTCAACCAAACGCGGCAAACACAGGAGGCGCCCAGCAACTTGAGCGGCCATTCACTCGCAAAGGATACCCCAGTCCCACACGTGGACAACACCGACCCAGACCAACACTCCAACGATGACAACTCCACGCCAACACTAAAACCTTCACCCCAGCATGTGTCCAGACTGCCTCTCCTAAGTCCGAAATTAGACACAGAACCTTTTTGCTTTCTTCCATTAGGAATTCTATTATGTTCTTGAGGTGACTTTTTGGAACACTCTAAGGAGGGCCAGGGGAACCAAACACATGCTTATAGCACTGGAATGTTCAGTTCCATCTCCCAACCTCTGGGCAGGCAACAGGGGCTGGAGACGGAGTTCAATCACCAATGGCCAGTGATTTCCTCCATGATGCCAATGTCATGAAGCTTTCGTCAGCAGCCCTAACTAACGTGGTTCAGTGAGTTTCCAGGCTGGTGAACACATCGAGGTGCAGGAAGGGTGGCAAGCCGAGACAGGGGGCATGGGAGCTCAGTGGCCTGTCCTGCACACCTCGTCCTCTGCGTCTCTTCCATCTGGCTGTTCCTGAATTCGATCCTTTACAATAACTGGGTAATATTAAATAAGGTGCTTTCCTAAGTTCTGTGAGCCACCCTAGCAAATTATCAAACCTGAGGAGGGGGTCATACCTGATTTATAGCCAGGTGACCCAGACAGGTGACGACCTGGACTCGTGACTGGCATCTGAAGTGGATGTGTGGGAAGGGGAGGGGCTGTCCTAAGAGACCGAGCCCGTTTTAACCTGCGGGATCTGTGCGAACTCCAGTTAGTGTGTGGCAGAATTGCGTGGGGTCGAAAACAAGATTTTCATGTCAGAAGTGTTACTGAGTAGAGGAAAAAGAGATTCTTTTCGTTTACACACAACTAGCACACACATGGGCGTGTATGTACAGACGTGCACAGGTGTGTACATACGTATGTAAATGCACACATAGAAACATGTAAAATACATGACAGCATTAACCTCTCTACATCATCTGTCACTAAGTCACCTCTACGAATGCAAATCTTGCAGGTGCAAATTCATACAGGGGGGATGCTGTGACAATTTACATGAGTGGAGCATGAATAAGCCTGAACAGTCCCGCACAGTCAGTGCTCAGGGGATCTGTGATTGTTAACTGCTTTTGAACATGACCCATTTTTTTTTAATGTTTTATTTATTTTTGAGACAGAGAGAGACAGAGCATGACCAGGGGAGGGGCAGAGAGAGAGGGAGACACAGAATCCGAAGCAGGCTCTGGGCTCTGAGATATCAGCACAGAGCCCGACGTGGGACTCGAACTCACGGACCATGAGATCATGACCTGAGCCGAAGTCAGACGCTCAACCGATGGAGCCACCCAGGCGCCCCAAACATGACCCATTTTGAATTTTTCTTATTTTCTTCAAAGAAAGAATCCTGCATCATTCTGGTAAATGAGAAACCTAGAGTCTAGCCTTAGTGGAAGATCACCACAAAAACTCAGCAATGCCATCAAAATGCTGTTAAGTCCCAGTAAGCTCATGCTGCCTATTCATGGCTGTGGGCTCAAGGCTCCTTCTGTTTTAAAGGGAAAAGTGCCAACAACTGGAGGGTGGGGGTAGTAAAGAAGATGTATTAAGGTTCAGCACTAGGGGCACCTGGGTGGCTCAGTGGGTCAAGCATCCGACTCTTGGTTTCAGCTCAAGCCATCATCCTGGGGTTCGTGGGGTTGAGCCCAGGATGGGCTCTGTGCTGACAGGGGGAAGCCTGCTTGGGATTCTCTCTCCCTCTTTCTTTGCCCCTCCCCTGCTTGTATTCTTTCTCTCTCCTCCTCTATTTCTACCCCGCCCTCTCAAGATAAATGAGTAAACACTTGAGAAGAAAAAAAAAAAAGATTCAGCACTAAATCCAGACTTGCCATCAAAAGCAATCAGAGGCAGGAAAAGAGAAGAAATAACGCAATCATCATATCAGGGTGTCTCTCAATGCCAGTTCATGTTCCTACACTCTCTGAAATAAGGTTTCTCAACCTGACATAATTATGTGGGTTACGGGCATGATTATTTAGGTCAACACACTTCTTTGCAGGGAAGACAGGGAGGAAACTGTCCTGTGCGTTACAAGAATGTTTGGCAGCACTCCAGGTCTCCACCCACCAGGTGCCTGTCTCAGCCCCATCCCAGGGCGACAACCAAAATGTCTACAAACACTGCCCAGTGTCCCTCGGGGATGACATCGTCCCTGCTTGAGACCGCTAACCTGGAAGGCCATAACCGGGATGATGAGAGAAAGCGACAGGGATGGGGGAGGGCCCTGCACAAGATCTGGTGGTCAGGACACTGCTGGCGAGGAGGCGGGGACCGCGCACAGAAGGGTCACCGTCTGAGAGGCTGAAATGTCCACGAACACTCACCAGGCAGACACAACAGCAAGCTGAGGCCCGAGCCAGGTGTGTGCGCAGGAAACCACCAGACGCCCCGCACAGCCAGAGCAGGGGGAGCTCAGGGAGAGCACGGAAGGGGAGAGAAGAGCTCAGCAGGGCCAAAATGCACTTTCTATTTGTAAACGTTTTGTTACAAAATATTTAATCCGTCAAACTTCTCTAATTTTGTTTTTGCCTCTTCTCACTGAGACCTAACTCCAGTTCTCCAAAAATCGGCACGTCTTCCCCTAAGCTCTGGGGTCTCAGATCGAATGGCCTCGTGGTGACTAACCTCAAGCAGAGAAACATCTAAGCTGGCGTTTCTCAACTGGGCGCCCTGGATTCTGCAGGCGGGATAATTCTTGTTGAGGGGCCCGTCGTGTCCATCGAAGGAGGTCGCCAGCATCTCCGGACTCTAACCACCAGATGCCAGTTCCACCCACACCCAAGGCGCGACAACCCAGAGTGCCCGCAGACGTTGCCAAATGGCTCCTGGGGGCAAAACTGCCACCCGCCGAGAAGCACTACTCTAACCGCCTCTCTCGTCCCGGCAGACGATCCCGGCCCTGGAAACAAGTGACAACCATGAGGGCACGTGAGCACAGAGAAGCCCCGTCACTGGGATCACCTCGTTTACAACAGTACCTGTCGGTGCTGAAGGCAAAGGCCTCCGGGGGGCCTGACTCCCTCCCTTCCCGGAGAACTTCCCATCACTCCCTGCCCTGCTGGCCCTGCTGAGGACACTTGAGCCAACCAGGCTCAGCCTGTCAGCTCCCCCTCTGGAATGTGAAATGAGGACCTCAGATGGGAGACCAGTCTGTCCCGGGCACTGGGGTGAGAGGTCCAGAGGAGCTCGGGCTCAGGTGGCCATTTCCGCCTCAAGGACGCCCCACACAGCCCCGCAGCAGAGTAAGGAAGAGGCAAAGACGCAGAGGTGCGGAATCTGGGGGCCACGCCTGGAGACAGAAGGTCCTCTGACAACGAGGTGGCAGGTCCCCCCCTAGGGTGGAGTGGGGAGCACTTACCCAGAGACACCAGAAGTCCACAGTTTTCCAGCATCACCTCCTGGTACAGGGTCTTCTGGGCCGGGTCCAGCTGCCCCCACTCCTCCTGGGTAAAAGTCACGGCCACATCGTCGAAGGTCACAGATACCTGGATGTCAAACAGAGGTAGCAGCGTGTTGGTGTTGGGGTGCTGGATGGGATCGGGCCTCATCCCTACATCCCTGATAAAGGTACAGAGTGATCAAGGCTCGAATCGCCAAGAACCTTGTGAGCGCCAAGCTCCGTGCTGGGCTCAAGGTGGGGGTGGACACAGCAGTGTAAGGGAGAAGCCTCCTCCACGGGAGCCACCGGAAGGTCACACAAGACAATGGAAGTGACGGGTGGACTGGGAGATGCAGACACCATGGGCCCCAGGACGTCAGAGGAATGAGTGAATAATGACAATAACAGCATTGGTGACAACGGCAGTACCTGAGCCTCACTGGTCCTGCTCGCTGCCTGCCCCATGCTGAGGGGCACATCCTGGTTAAAGCGACTACAAGTCCCCAGTCCGTAAGTCAGTCTCCTGTGGCTGGAATCCAAACTCTTGAAAGCCGACACTTGCCAGCTGTGTTAACCTTGAAGACATCACTTCATTTCTCTGAGCGTCTGTTTCTGGATCAATACAATCATAGTTCCCGCTTCACTGGTCGCAGCCGTGAGACTTACATAGAGATGACTCAGCTCAGCTTCTTTGGGTTCTCATTTCTCCCACAGCCCCCCCCCCCCGGGCGGGGGTGGGGGGTGGGGGGAGACATCTCATCACCTCCAACCAGTCCCCGAAAGGCTAAGGGAGTTCCCCCAATTCACCCGAAGCCTTGCCTCTCACAAACCAGAGGCAACATGTTAACCGCTGCTTACTCTTGTACAGGGAGGAAGAGAGGGCATCGGGAATTCCTCCGTAATCACAGTGATTACGATGTACTGACATTGGGAAGCATGTGCCCCAACTTTTGTCGTTAAATACATTTCCATCAATCCTGAAACTATTTTCGTGAACGTGGGCAGAGGAGCAGAACCCTCAGCACTGACCTCACAAGAACGGCACCTGGAGGGTTGGCGCCTCCCTGGGTAACCGGCAGGGACCGGACCTGCGCCGCCCGCTCCCCACCTCACTCCCGGGGAGACTCCACCAGGAACCATGAGCCTCCTTCCTGAGCTCTGACAGCACTTGCCCCGAGGCCAGGACACTTCGGGACCAGGGAGCACAAATGGCTACGGAGAACACAGGCTTTGGCCACGGGAAGAAGGGCCTCTGACTGGCCGCCAAGTCGGTGCTGGCGGAGGAGGGGTGGAGCATCCCGCCCCCCGCCCCCCGCCCCAGCAGCTGGGACCACCGCAACCTCACTGCCCCTCCCGGGCCCCCTGAACTTGTCTCTGCCCGGAAAGCGGACCCCCTCCGCCCGACGCCCAAGGTCACCTGTTAGAAGAGGGCAGGTGGGGGCAGCGTGGGTCCTCCCAGGTCCCGTTGGGGGCGGGATTTACCCTAAGACTGACGGGAGTCCCAGGCGGAAGCATCATTCGTTCTTTCCACAACTTACTGGCGAGCCCGAGACCAAGCACTCCACGGAACCCGGGGTCAGTTAAGCCGCAAGCCAGCCCCACCCTCCACACCCCGCGAGTGCGGAGATCGGTCCAGCGGACGTCGGGGCTCCCGGCCCACGGGGGGCCCGTCTCCGCCCTCGCACAGACGCAGCAACTCCGACGCCAACGTCCACTGACCTGGGTCGGGCCGGTCGGCGGCGCCGCCATCGTGGGCCCCGCGGGTCGAGCAAGGCGAAAAGAGGCGAGCGCCCGGGCGGCCTCGGCGTAAAAGACACCACGACTCGGGGCGCCGCCCTCGGCGACCGAGGGGATGAGGGCGGCCGAGAGGCCGCGGCCCGGCGAGCGGCCAGGGGGGCACACCCGCTGCAGGGAGTCGCGGCCCCTGCGAAGCGCGAAGGTGAAGCCTAGCCTCCTTCCCTGTTTGGTCCCCACGAAAGGCCTAAGGAGCGGCGCTGGCACAGCCCGCGGCAGGTCAAGGCCGTCCCAGGGCAAACGGCTGAGGCAAATGGCGGCGGCAGTGAAAACCCCGGAAGCCCCGCCCACGTACGTGGGCCGCAGGAAGCGCCCCTGTTCTTGGCAGGCATTGGCCTCAGATGCCTTCTGGGTAATGTGGTTTCCCTCCTCTGAATCCAACCGGGCAGGATGGACTTAACCAGGCGTCTTCCTCCGAGGGGAAGGAGCACAAGCAAGCGAGCAACCGATCTGCCTTTTTATTTTATTTTATTTATTATTATTATTTTTTTTAACGTTTTATTTATTTTTGAGACAGAGAGAGAGCATGAACAGGGGAGGAGCAGAGAGAGAGGGAGACACAGAATCGGAAACAGGCTCCAGGCTCTGAGCTGTCAGCACAGAGCCCGACGCGGGGCTCGAACTCACTGTCCGTGAGATCATGACCTGATCCGAAGTCGGACGCTTAACCGACCAAGCCACCCAGGCGCCCCTCGATCTGCCTTTTTAAGTGGCCACAACTCGGGGGACCAAGGGGCAGGGGTGAAGCCTCCATTCTGTGCCTGGGAAGTTGAGGCTCCGGAGACAGACATTTGTCAGGGTGGAGGCATATGAAAAGGCGAAGAACTGGCCTTCTGCCCCAGCTGGCCTGGTGACTTCCTTTTCTCGGTACCACCTTCCTCGATCCTCTTCTAGGGGAAAAGACCAAAAAGTAGCTTAAAAATCCTCCCAAGGAGGGAGCGCCTGATCAGCTCAGTTGGTTAACCATCTGACTCTTGATGTAGGCTCAGGTGATGATTTCACACTCTGCCGAGAGTGTAGAGCCTGCTTAGGATTTTCCCTTGCTCTTTGCCCAGTCCCCACTCGTGCTGTCTCAAAAAAAGAAAAAACAACCACCACAAAACCTCCCAAGGAGGACACTGAAAGTCCCCTTTCACAAGTTGCACACTCTCCAGGGACTTATTTAGCCTAGGGCCTTTTTCATAAGGTGAATGAACTTCTGAGTCGTATAGTTGGCCCAGATTACGGAAGAATGGTTTTGGCATCCTGTGAGGTGGGGAGGAGCAGATACAGGAGGCTTAGAGGGAAACTTAGGACTCCCAGTTTCCAGCATGGTCAATTTGAAATGTCCATGAGACCACGAGGCATGTGTTACATAGGCAGTTCAATGACAACATTGGAAAAGAGTTCAGCTTTTCACGTTTGTGGGCCTTGCTCCTGGGCTCCTGGGGAAATTATACTTTAACATTTACCAAGGTCAAAATGGCTTGGCATGGGCTCTGTTTCTGCCCCAAGCACATGTTGTACATCTGCTTCACTGAAAATAAAAATAAAAATAACAGGGGCACCTGGGTGGCTCAATCGGTTAAGCACCTGACTCTTGATTTCAGCTCAGGTCAAGATCTCATGGTTCGTGGGTTTGAGTCCCACATCCAGCTCTGCACTAACAGTGCAGAGCCTGTTTGGGAATTCTCTCTCCCTCCCTCTCTCTCTCTGCCTCTTGCCCACTCGTGTTCTCTCTCTCTCTCTCTCTCTCTTTCTCTCAAGATAAATAAATAAACTTAGAAAAGAAAAAGAACGAGAATGTAGCATTCCAAACATAAATATAAGAAAAAGAAAAAAACCTCCCTGGTTCCCCTAAGATTAGTCATATGTATTTGCACATACTAAAAACGTAAGACAAAGTCTGAATTTTTGGAATGTCCTGGGTCATAATGTTAATTAATAAAGAGTTACAATTCATTGTGTGTGTGTGTGTGTGTGTGTGTGTAGCACTGTACCAACCGTTCCTTCCCCAGAGCACCCTCTTCTTTGCTTTGTGAAGACTGTGTATCCTAGGTAGCTGTCTTAACATGAGCTCAAATAAAACCCTCTTCCTTTCTCTTTAAAATTTTAAAAAAGGTTTGTTCATTTTTGTGGACACTCCCGTGTATTTGAGAGTCGTTAGCTCACACTGCTATTCCAAGTCATGACACTAGGTAAGACCAACAGAGGAATGAGTGTAGATTGAAGAAGAGAATGGACAGAGCATGAACCCTGGGCCAACCTGACTTTGTTAAGTTGCTGATGTCAAGAAACCAACAAACTCACATTAGGGGTTCTGATGTCCACCTAGAGGTACGTTAAGCAATCTAAGAAGTCACCATTGGTGACTTTTTTTTCATAACTGTGGAGCTGAGAGAATCAAATGCATCTTTGATGATTTGAGGATGGGTACAGATTCAGAACTGGAATCAGAGAGTATAGAAATGCCCTTCAGGTTTAATATTTCTAAGATGAGAAAAGCATAGCAATAAGTTAATTAGGTCAAGGAATGAAGAACGTATGAAGAGTTCTATGGAGAACTAGTAAGATATGTTTTATAAATATTGACATGTATACATCTTTTATAACTATGTGTATGGTGTATCTGTGTGTATCGCATATACATATGTAGTTGTAATATGTATATATGAGATTTATTTCAAGAAATTTGCTTATGTGATTGTGGGGCATAGCAAGTTTCAAATCCAGAGGGCAGAGGGTAGGCTAGTGAGTGGCCTGGAAACTCTCCAGCCAGAGGTAATGCTGCAGTCTTGAGGCTAATTTCTTTCCTTTTAAAATTTTTTCATATTTATTTATTTATTTTGAGAGAGAACGAGAGAGCACTTATGCACACATGAGAGCAGGGTAGGGGCCCAGCGAGGGAGAGAGAGAATCTCAAGCAGGCTCCACACCCAGTGCAGAGCCAGCAGCAGGGCTCCATCCCATGACCCTCGGACCACGACCTGAGCTGAAATCAAGAGTTGGATGCTCAACCCACTGAGCCACCTAGGCTCCTGGAGGCTGAACTTCTTCCTCAGGGAACTCTTACTTAAATCCTTAAGGCCTTTTCACTGATCGGGTAAGACCCACCCACATTATGAAAATAAAATCCTTTGCTTAAATAAGCCAATTGGTTGTAGATGTTAAGCACATCTATAAAATACCTTTACAGCAACACCAAATTAGTGTTTGATCCAATAATGACTGGCTAGTATAGCCTAGCTAAGTTTACACATAAAACTAGCCATCACATTCTACTTCTTGTCAACTTGGCACTCAGATGCATCTCCTTAAACCATACATAATTTCCAAATAAAAATGGTGAAAAAAAAAGACATACTTCTGTCTAACTAGATCAAATCTGGTATTGGTCCATTGGATTTTATATGATGAATGTAATATGATCTAAATTAATATATTGATCTAATTTGTGTGTTTGTGTATATGAGAGGTAGGGGGGAGAGAAAGCATGAGCAGGGCACAGAGGGAGAGAGGCGATTGGGGGGAAGAGAGGTAGAATCTTAAGCAGGCTCCACACTCAGTGTGGAGCCCAATATGGGGCTCGAACCCACAACCCTGGGACAATGACCTGAATCAAAATCAAAGAGTCAGACGCTCAACCAACTGAGCCACCCAGGTACCCCTGTATTGATCTAATGTTAACTTCTCTGACATTAGAAATTGTCTTCTGGTTGTGTAAGATAATATCTTTGTTCTCAGAAAATACAAATATGAGACATGAAGTTCTCAAATGGTTCAGAAAAGTATAAATTGATGGATAGCGGGCAGGGAAAAGGATGAATGATAAACCAAATGTGACAAAAATGGGAATTGGTAATTTCTGTGTGAAGAGTATACAGAGTTTCTTCATGCTACTCTTGCAACTTTTCTGTAATTTTGAAATTATTTACGAATAAAAGTATATATGTTTCTGTGTGTGTCACTGATTAACTTCTGATACTTTGTTTATTTTAACTATTGTTTATTTCCTATTTTTCCATCTAGCTGTTGCTCCATGAGTGCAAAGGTCTTCCTTTTATTCACTGCTCACTGCTGTATCCCCTCCCCCAACTTCTAAAAATGTCTAGCACAAAGCAGACACATCATAGACATTTCAGTAAGATATAATGGAACATTGAATCATAATCTTGAAAAGTTATGTTTTTTATTTTTTTTCAACGTTTTTTTTTTTTAATTTTTTTTTTTTTTTTTTGGGACAGAGACAGAGCATGAACGGGGGAGGGGCAGAGAGAGAGGGAGACACAGAATCGGAAACAGGCTCCAGGCTCCGAGCCATCAGCCCAGAGCCTGACACGGGGCTTGAACTCACGGACCGCGAGATCGTGACCTGGCTGAAGTCGGATGCTTAACCGACTGAGCCACCCAGGCGCCCCGAAAAGTTATGTTTTTTAAAGCAATGCAGTTGATTTTTTAAACTACAATTTGTTTTTGAATAGGAAATGGATGCATATGGCACAAAACCAAAATGATAGGACAAGATTAGCAGTGAGAAGCTTTATTCCTACCTATTCCTTGATTCACAGGTAAGCAATTGAATGGCTTTGCTTTAAACACAGACAAATGTACATCAGAGTTTTCCCCATTTATTAGCCAAAGGGTAGCATGACATATTCAGTCTTGGGCTTTATGTATTTTTGCCTAACACTATATCCCAGAGATAGTTCCATACCAGTATATGAAGGGTGTCTACATTGTTCTTAAAAGCTATAAGCCCTTTAAACTTCTGCAGAAGGAGTCTGCAAGATAAGAAGCAGACAATATTCTCTGGTTTCCCGCAGCTGCAAGGGAAGCAGATGTAGTCATAGCTAACTTTGTAGAAGCAAATGTCTAGAAAAGAGTTACATATGAACTGGAAAAATAATGCCTGACCTCTGAAAAGTCTGTTGTTCTGATTGATTTCTCTATTTAACATGCATGGCTATGGTAACAGTATTTAATTGTTTTTCTTTTCTCATAGGTATAAAGCCCTAACACATTGGGGTGCCTGGATGGCTCAGTCGGTAAAGAGACTGGCTTTGGCTCAGGTCACAATCTCACGGTTTGTGGGTTTGAGCCCCACATCAGGCTCTGAGCTGAACGCTTGCTCAGAGCCTGGGGCCTGCTTCAGATTCTGTGTCTCCTCTCTCTGCCCCTCCCCCACTGGTGCTCTGTCTCACTCTGTCTCTCAAAAATAAATAAATGTAAAAAAAACTTATATAAAAAACCCAAAGCCTTAATAAATCTGTTAGCCAGAAGTGCATCCAGGGAGTTCTACCTGTACACAGCCACTATGAAAAAGGACTCTAAAGACTGCTCAGGTAAACAAAGACCATGACCATTATTGTTCATTTAAGTGAACAGCAAATATCTTTTGGGTTTTACAATTTGCCATGATCTTTCTTTTTGCTAGACTTTCAATTCCTTTTTTAAAAAAATTAGCCAAATTGGTTTTTTTAGAGCAATGTTGGGTTCACAGCATGAATGGAAAGTAATATTCCCATGTACCCCATCCCCACATGTTCAAAACCTCTCCCACTAACATACCCACACCACGGTGGTACAGGTTATCACTGAAGATTATACATCATATCATTATCATCCAAAGTCCACAGCTTACAACAGGGTTTACTCTTGGTGTACATTCCATGGGTTTAATAAATGTTTAATAACATGTATCCACCATTATATCATACAGAATAGTTACACTGTCCTAAAAAAAAAACAAAAAACCCCTCTGTGTTCTACCTATTATTCATGCCTCTCTCCCCTTAATGCCTGGTCTGACTTACTGCTGCCATAGCCAAGCCCACTTCAGCCTGGAGAGACTAACTCTGAATAATGAGCACCAAAATGATGACAGAAATGGATTATAACACATTAGATAAAACATGGATTCTTGAGTCCATGTGTCATCCAAGTGAATTAACTAATTTCAAAAGGGTAGGGTGGGAAAAGTTCTTTACAAAAGAGTGCCAACTCAGAAATGTGCAATGGAGTGGAATGACAGAAATAGAATGTTCACATCATACTAATTGTAGATTCAGGCAAGAATCTATAATTCAGTGGAGGCTGAAGCCAGTAGTTGAAGTGTGGTGGGGGAACTGGGTATTATTGAGCTATCTCAAAGAATGGCTCCACATTAATTGCAGCGAGGAAAAGGTGGAGAGATCCGGCAGGTACCACTTCAACCAAGCAAAGTTCAGAGTCTCCAAATGTGAAGAACTGATATTCAGGTGCCTCCTGATAGGAAGACACCACATCACTGCTATGGGGCTTCTGCCAAACTGTGTAACCAGAATCAAATGAGAAAACATCAGACAATCCAAAATTGAGAGACATACAAACACACACAGATAAGAGATTAAAAATTAAATGTGGCAAAATCTAAATAATAAATCTAAATAATAATAATCCAAATAATAATGATTCTGGGGGAAAATTAATGTGTGTTCCATGAGCTGTTGTTGAAACTCTAGAATAGGTATAAAGTTTGTTAAATTCAAAACATGCCCCCCCCCCAACTCCAATTTATTGACTGTCTGACCTTGTGCAAATTACCTATCTTTCTGGGTCTGTTTCCTAAAACGTTAAAAATCTGGGAATAATACCAGTACCTGCCCTACTCAGTTGTAACAAATACAAAATGAGAATATACAGTTAATAACTTAGTTCAGTTCCAAAGGTATAATCAGGGCTCAATAAATGTTAGCTATTACAAACCCACGACAATTTACCTGCAATTCCAAAGGAAGAATGGTGCGAGAGCTGAAAGTTTCCTCATAAAATTGGAATAAAGGGTTTTGGTAGAATGAACTAACCAGAAGCTACATAAGGTCTCTCTTCACCTGGCTAGCATGAAGATACAAAGGCCTGAGGAAAACACTAACATGTTTGATCACAGGATATTTTTCATGCCACGGTTTTGGATAAGAGTCTGGATGTGTATTTCATTATTATCCTGGCCACATTGACAGAGGGAGGGGGACAAGGAGGAATTAGACATGGGAGGGTGAATGTGTAAAGGGGAAAGCTGGCGCAGTGATGGAGGGGGTTCAGATAATTTTCTTAGCTGTGGCTCTTGCCTCTTCTTTTTCCTGGAAGGACCAGTGCTCATTACCTACTCCAGTCCTGCGTTATCCTTACTCGGCCCAACCAACATTTGGGTCAAATCCCCCCATCCTTACACAGTCGCTCATGCTCTCAGGAGGTGGAGACATCACTGAAGTCTTCCTGTGTTTGGGCACCAGGGTCATGGACAGATTCTGGCCCAGAGAATTACCCTGCGATCTTTCCTGGGGCACCAGGCTCCACCCAGATGACCCACTGAGGGGCCTATGATTGGAGCTCTGTGATTCATTGGGAAGAGACGCGGAGAAAAAGTGAAGGCGTGAGAAAGGCACGGAACCAGACCCAGGAGGCCGGCGCCCTCCTCCGCATCAACATCGGGAGACCACCAGGAGACGACCACGAGGCCCGGGGCCACCTGGGACCCGGCTATTCCCGCCCTGCCGGCCAGTTTCAGGCCATGCCGCACAAACGGGTCACAGCCACGGGAGGAGGTCCCCGACGTCCGTGGCCCCCCAACCCGAGCACCAGCTTGCCCCTTAAGCATCTCGGACGCGTTCCCCCCCGCCCAGGACACCCACGGGGAACGCGGGCCTTCGGAAAGGCCCCGCCCAGACGTCTGCCTCGTACACCCTACTGTGCACGCGCCGCCGCGCCCGCTCCAAGGCCGGATCCGCCCCGGCGAGCGCTGAAGTTTGCAAAACGGGGGCTACGGCGGCGCAGAACGCGTGCGCAGAGGAGGCTGCGCTCTGAGTGTCTAGAGACTGCCGCGCGGGGGCCCCCGAGGGGCCTGGAGAAGAGGCGGGAAAGAGGGCAAAGACCGCGGGAAACCGTCTGTGTTGAAAAGTTGAAAGCGAGAAAACGGAATCCCGCTAGTCATTAAGAGGAAGCATAAAAAAATAAATAAATAAATAAATCCCGGGGCGGGGAACACCGGCAGAGTTTGTTTGTATCCTTGACTTGTCCAACACAGGTATATTCATGAATTGTACAAATGTCAGAAAATGGATAGCAGGAATTTAAAAATGTATTACTTCTGATTGCTGCCTCTGGAGGTGACCACTTTTCACGTGCTACGCCGTTCCTCACGGCTTAATCCACATTTTTTTTTAATGCTTATTTTTTTATTTTTGAGAAAGAGAGAGAGAGACAGAGCACGAGGGGAGAGAAGGGCAGAGAGAGAGAGAGGGAGACACAGAATCCAAACAGGATCCAGGCTCTGAGCTGTCAGCACAGTGCCCGACATGGGTCCTGAATCCATGAAACATGCGATCAAGACCTGAGCAGAAGTCGGACGCTCAACTGACTGCGCCACCCAGGCGCCCCACGACTGAATCCACATTTTTAGGTATAAGTATTAAGAATTCCCAATATATAGTGGAAAATGGGATCATAACGGTGTTTCTTGATTAAAACTCATTGCATCTTATAAATAAATAAAACAAAACTCATTGCATCTTCTTCTCCATTTTCAAAAATTATACTTCTTCCTTGTCATTAACCAGCATCAATACCTTGACCATGACCAGTACCTTGACCAGTTAGAAAATTAAATTGGAAAAAGAACCAATTGAGAACAGTATATAGATATAAAACAAAAGGATTAGTTTAAAGTAATGAATTCAGAAAATGTACTTGCAAGACATAGGACAAATGTAGCTTAATGTACAAGTTATTAAGAAAAAATGTTGTACCTAAGACGCAAAGGAGCTCAGAACAGCCCCCCCCCCCCCCCCCCCCCCCCCCCCCCCCCCCCCCCCCCCCCC